>NC_051407.1:10152170-10152516 GCF_015228065.2 Penaeus monodon
GACCAATCTCAATGGGCGGATGTTACGCAAGGGGGGTCCTGTTCGCCGCTAAAACGCCGCCGCCTGGCACTTCAATGTGGATACAAAGGTGGATTGTTCGTCTGGACAGCGAAATAAGGGGGGTGGGGGCTCTTGCTCGATTCCGCTTTATAATAGTATGTGAAGTTGTGAAGGAGCGTCGGCGTAATTACTGTGGGCTTTCGGAGTATCCATTAAAATTATACATACGCAAGGACGTAATGAAAATTATTAATAATAACAATATGGAAACAAGTGAACAGATAAGTAAGTGAATATACTTGATAAGCTGAAGTGTCAGCTCAAGAAAATTAGAGATTTTTGGACT
>NC_051407.1:10154436-10154578 GCF_015228065.2 Penaeus monodon
ATATAAAAAAATGAAACCCCAGGTACATCTCAGTTGCCTCCTTCTCTTGTAATCTTGGGTAGAAATTTCAGAACACTGAACTTCAAAGGCGCTGGGGCGGTTCCCTAAGCATCTAAATTTCCTCCTTCCTTTACATTCCCAG
>NC_051407.1:10154678-10154941 GCF_015228065.2 Penaeus monodon
CTGCTCTTCTTCTTTTTTTCTTTTTCGTTCACACACGCCATTTCAAAAGTGTTATCTATTTCGAAAAAAACGTGAGAAGAAAATTACAATCGTGTTTCATCGACCTTCTCATGCGCACCGTTAATCCACATAAATACGAACGCACTATAATCATCTCATTATGGCTGCTCCTGATTTGAAGGAATGGGTCTCCTTGTACAGGTTATATTCGTGCAAGGTAATGTATGTGCAGGTTAGTGGGTATTAAACGAGAAGACATTCTA
>NC_051407.1:10155229-10155303 GCF_015228065.2 Penaeus monodon
TGATCTTGCAAACGGAGCTCGTAACAACGGCAAAAGAAATGCGGAAAAGCTCATTAATCTGCCGTCGCTCTCCC
>NC_051407.1:10155371-10155531 GCF_015228065.2 Penaeus monodon
AAGCCTGGCAAACTTTCAACCAATTTACTCCCGCGGTATTCGCAGACCGAAGGACCGGCCGGCCCTCGCTTCAGGTGTGGGCCTCGTTAGGGCCTCGAGTGACACAGGAAGAGAGCAACTCGATTAATTCGCGCAAGTGTCTGTGACTGAACGCCGGGAT
>NC_051407.1:10155804-10155977 GCF_015228065.2 Penaeus monodon
GTCAAATCCCGCAAGCAATTCGTCTCCACTAGTCACCGCTCATAAGAAGAAAGGGCAGTTCTAGCAGTCGTGTGTGCATGGTGAATGTGTAATGAGCACGATGACCGCATGACCACAGGGAGGTGTGGATTCACTCTCCCTCCGCCCATGATCTTTCCGTGATGCAGCAATAT
>NC_051407.1:10156005-10156186 GCF_015228065.2 Penaeus monodon
ACGGACTTTACCGTCAACATCATTACAGCGATGTTTACGAAAGTCATCTCACATAATCTTCCCTCGCGCAAGAGGCACGCGGCGCCAGAAGCGCTAAATCGGCCCCGGTTCGGTTTATGGGAGTGTATAAATAACAGGATCAGCGTGTTGCAACCCGGTGTCTTGTTGCCATGTACCTGGT
>NC_051407.1:10156221-10157325 GCF_015228065.2 Penaeus monodon
AATCACCGTGAAGGTGACTCCACCGGGTTCCGTGCGCTGCCACATGCGCGATGACTCTGCCTCTCGGTTATCAACGTGAACATCAATTTCTCAAAAATCGGAATTGATGAACCGCATGTGGTCATCGCCAACTCCATCTGCCGTGAAATGGAAGCGAAAATGCCCTACGACGACCGTTGTGCCGAACTTGAGGTTAATATAAAAGCAGATAAATAAAACGTTAGCATCCAAGTTAGACCTCCTAGACTGCCTGGCGCCGGCATCGTCCCCCGGCGCACGGCAAGCCAAGGGAGAGTCGGCCGTGTGCGCCCTGCCTTTAAAGACCAATATCGCGTGCCGCGCGCCAGTTCCAACCCGTGCCGGTGAGCTGAGTTAATGTTTCTGCTTACGTGGATCGTTGCCGAGGGTGAAGCAACCACAGCAACCATTACCCGCCATTAATCTTGTATGAGTTATGAACTTAATGTATCCCCAAATTGCCTGGAGGCAAAGCCCGTAATCGGGGCGTCTCCCGGGCGGACGTCGGAGGGCGGGCGAGGCACACGAGATAAGAGCGGGCGCAGGTGAGGGAGGCGAACGGGCGAGGCGATAGCGCGGCGAGAGGCGCTGCCGCCACGGGGTCAAGGACCGACAAAGGTTAAGTTTCTCCTATCATGCTGCATGCGAGCCTACCGATCATGCTTACACGACATTCCTCACGGGCTACTCTCATCCCCCACCTCTCACTCCCTTACCCCATTACTCAAAACACCCCACCGCAACCCTTACTCCCCTCATTCAACCAGCAAAAATAGCGGAGAAAATCCCTATTCATAGAATCACGCCAAATACCATCTGTACTTTGACAGTGAAGTACCATTTGTCACCGCTGGGGAACAGTGGCCATTAATCTTGATGAGGATCGTTTACGGTGCCATCTGCGCTCACGAGAGGCATCCACCGGTAACGCTCAGTATAGGAATCCTAATGTCATGGACATTAAGCGCAAAGACTTCAGAGTTTATGAAGAAGAGAACACCCGCGAGACGAAATGTATTCCAAGCGGCGAACACATACCGGAGGCGGATAATAATAATAAAAAAGTGACGTAATATCTAAGTGTAC
>NC_051407.1:10157705-10157815 GCF_015228065.2 Penaeus monodon
AGGTAGACTGCCTTCTAATATCACAGCGTAAGATCTAAGAACGATAGATCATAAAGCGGAAAAAGAGCGATACAGAGAGAGAAAGGACCTCGGGGCGAAGAAGGAGACAT
>NC_051407.1:10158016-10158089 GCF_015228065.2 Penaeus monodon
ACGCGCTCTGCTCAACCCTCTCTGGTGACCTATCGGGTGTTAGCTCACCTCAGTTACGTCAGGCGTCAACCCC
>NC_051407.1:10158199-10158420 GCF_015228065.2 Penaeus monodon
CTCTATCTCCATCTTTCTTCTCCCTCCGTCCTTGATCCTTTTCTCTCTTCCCCTACTCTTCCTCTGAATTCCTCTCTCTCTTAATCCTCCTCTACTTCTCTTTCATTTTCTCTCCCTCCTCTCTTTTCTTCCAGCTCCTCCTTCCTTTCTTTATTAATCTCCATCCTAGTCTCTTCTTTATCTCTCATCCCATTCTTCCTCTCTCACTTTTTTCTTCTATC
>NC_051407.1:10158584-10158732 GCF_015228065.2 Penaeus monodon
CTTCTTCGTCTATGCTGGGGACAAAAACACGGAGTTAACAACGTGACTAATGGACAAGTGCTCGGCCCTGATACACCAGCGTTATGTGCCTGATGCGGCTCTGTGCATGGCGGGTGTGTGAGTCATGCTCGGCCCAGAGGGCAGGCAC
>NC_051407.1:10159362-10159442 GCF_015228065.2 Penaeus monodon
AGCGCCTGAACACGCCGCAGGAGCTGTGTCATGGCGTGCTTTGTTCCTACGTCCCTTCTTCCTTGCCTCCTCCCTCTCCT
>NC_051407.1:10159772-10159916 GCF_015228065.2 Penaeus monodon
GGTCGTCTTTCGGCCCAGTAACCGCCGCGATAAGATTGTGACGTCACTCGTTGCCCGCCCGCCCGCTTACGTGTCAAATTAGTACATCTCATCACAGTTCTTTGTCTCTGTCTGCATATCAATTATGGTCTCCCTCCCCCCCCT
>NC_051407.1:10160484-10160650 GCF_015228065.2 Penaeus monodon
TATATATATATATATCCCCCTAACTAAGTGCTTTAATTAGAGTTAATCACATGTTCAAGAATTTTTTTTTGGCGTTTGTCTCTCGAAAGAGGTATAAAGAGTCTGGGTGTATATGCTAGTTAGAGGTATATGAACGTATAAAATATTTTTGATGCTGCATGCAGAA
>NC_051407.1:10160686-10160770 GCF_015228065.2 Penaeus monodon
TGTACGAAAATATAAAATTGTATACTATACGAAAGTAAAAGGCAATGAATAAACATGAAATTTTACACACACGCACGCACACCA
>NC_051407.1:10160972-10161128 GCF_015228065.2 Penaeus monodon
CCCTCTCTCGCCGCGGATACTCGCACGAGACCGATTAGTCACAACTCGAACAGCGGCGTCCCCGTTCGGCAGGCTTGGTAACGGAGGATATAATTACCCCTTTTCTTATTACCAGGAGCGAGGGCACTGTGTGGTCAATGACACCGTGGCAGACTC
>NC_051407.1:10161175-10161254 GCF_015228065.2 Penaeus monodon
ATCATAGAGGGACGTCGGGTTTGATCACTGGGAGGTAATGTCTGTGTGTGTAAGTGAAAGCTCTGTTTAAGTTAATATT
>NC_051407.1:10161738-10162217 GCF_015228065.2 Penaeus monodon
CTCTCATTCTTTCTCCCAAATTCCTCTAATTTCCCCATTCTTTTTCCCTCCCCTCTTCTTCTCCTTCCTCTCCAACCCCAGCTTACCTAAAGTGGATCAACCTCCCCCTACTCGCCCACCCGACCGCCCACGGCACCGACTATCCGACTCCCCGCCTGTCCATCCGACTCCCTACCTGTCCACCCGACTACCCGACAACCCGACTACCCGACAACCCGACTTCCCGACTAACCGACAACCCGTCTACCCGACTTCCCGACAACCTGACTTCCCGACTAACCGACAACCCGTCTACCCGACTTCCCGAGCGCCCCCAGCGCCGCGCCGCCGTCACTCCCCACGCTCGCCTGCGCCTCGAACCGCCTGCGAATCCGGTCCGTTCGTGCAACCATCTGCCACCTGTTGCAGCTGCGAGAACGCTCCTCTCGAAGACTTAGCCTCCGGAGAACGCTCTCAGCACGCAGGGGGGGAAGACGTGC
>NC_051407.1:10162623-10162754 GCF_015228065.2 Penaeus monodon
ATCTTCCATTTTTTACCTCAAGCTCTGAGAGAGATTCCTCACCAAACACAGCAGCTTTTCCATTATCAAGGAACGGAACAGGACGGAACAGATGCACATAAAATGGAGAACAACGGATAATAAAAGACAGA
>NC_051407.1:10163093-10163431 GCF_015228065.2 Penaeus monodon
GAGGGGTAACGAAAGACCGAAAGACTCTACGAGAGTGGAGTACACAGACCTTACACAGACGCAGGAAAGACAATGAAGATGAAAGAGCAGAAAACAGATTTCTACACTACCACTACGATCACAGAATCCCTATTATAACAGACAAGAGAGAGAGAAAAAGGAGATGGAGAAGAATCGCAAGAAAGGGAGGTGAACAACAGCTTCACTGTTCTCAAGGAGAGAGAGGGAAAGGAATAATAAAAAAGAGGCGGGGGAGAGGAGATAAAACATACATAAAAAGAGAGATTTAGTCAGACAGTCCGAGTGCGAGAAAGAGATACAGAGACAGAGGTAGTAAA
>NC_051407.1:10163837-10163926 GCF_015228065.2 Penaeus monodon
CGAGGCAGCCTCCGTCCGATCCGCCTCGCGTCCCCTCGGGTGGCCAGCAACACCACGTCTCCCGAGACTTGAATAAGGTCACCTTAGGC
>NC_051407.1:10164284-10164361 GCF_015228065.2 Penaeus monodon
TCTTAGTAGGATGTACCGACTCCAACCATTTCTCAAAAGATGGGATATACGTATAACACACGGATGAAAAGTATCTT
>NC_051407.1:10164409-10164577 GCF_015228065.2 Penaeus monodon
CTAAACAGTGGAGAAAGGATTTTTTTAAAAGAATAAATATCATTTAACATACAGAGTTTTAGTCATCATGCCAAAGGGAGGAAACAAGAGCTCTCTCTGAACTATCAAACTGAGGACAGGCAAATACCCCCCCCCCCACCCCTCCTGTCTCAAAACTCAAAAAGTGCA
>NC_051407.1:10164677-10164980 GCF_015228065.2 Penaeus monodon
CAGAAAACGCGCACGAAAAAAATATTCCCATCACGATAAGAATTTTTCACATTTTCAGAGTACGAGTATATCTATTTGCATTCTAATGATATCATTACCGTAAAAGACCCGACCCTTTCTCCTTCATCCGGGACACACAAATGTTACATCAGAGTGCAGAACGTTGCTGTTATTGTTGTTGATATCTGCATGTTAATAGGCTCATTAAAAGAATAATATAACAAACGACCAGGAAATTTGAAAAGAAAGAGTATTTCTGGGGAATTTTCAACAACATATATAGAAAAGCTGATACTTTTTCGA
>NC_051407.1:10165244-10165385 GCF_015228065.2 Penaeus monodon
CTAAAGTAAACAAGATATTCCATGAAAGGCGCACTGTGATTAATGTTATTCTCTTCCTTTTTCTTCCTCCCCCCCCCTCTCTTTACCAGCACAGGGTCCAATTTTAACTGACAGGCCAATTACAGTGACCTTACTGCAGTC
>NC_051407.1:10165599-10165917 GCF_015228065.2 Penaeus monodon
ACTGTCCACAACCGGCGGCGCCCCAGCCCGACTCACAACCTTCGCACGAACTATAAAGAATAAAGCGCTAAGCGGCCTCTAATTGCCCGGGTTCTCTGGGGTCTAATCTACGCCCATCTCCAATTAGCAGGGGCACCTTCGCCCTAATCTGTTTAATTCGCTGGCCAATCAAAGGGCCTATTCCTTGCCTAATTCCCTCTACACCCTCCCCTGCTCAAGATGGGGCCCTATCCGCTTACAGCCGTGTCGCGTGATCACACGAGCTCTCCTGTCCTGTCGCAAACGCAAATACATTAATACACGCGAAGCCATGTAACT
>NC_051407.1:10165991-10166268 GCF_015228065.2 Penaeus monodon
CACAAATAAACTTGGGACTAGGTTATTCAATAATAACTACAGCAAAAAATATCCACAAGTCTTGTGATCCAAAGAGATTTATCAAGGTAACGCCAGAATACAGGTGCAATGGCAAAAAGAGTAAATCAATAAAATAAAAATAAATATTTCTATTCTTGTGCAACATTCCTTTGCACAGAAAGAACCACGCTGATCTGTTTTTATCCGTGCGCGGGGAGACTTCGCCAAAAATAAACATTTTCTTTTTTAGAAGTATGTCCGCACGAAAAATAACCGA
>NC_051407.1:10166499-10166667 GCF_015228065.2 Penaeus monodon
CGCATTTAGCCAAAGTTTACGGGATAGTTCGTACCATGATTTAGCAAAATAATCTTGGTCTAGTCTTTTGATAATTAATAACAATAAATAAGCCAATTCATATACTCAGAAAGGAAGATGGGAAGTAACAGTTAGAGACTAACGAAAAAGAGAACTGAGTCATGAGAA
>NC_051407.1:10166694-10166819 GCF_015228065.2 Penaeus monodon
AAAGAGGGGGAAGAAAACATGAGAGAAGAGGTAGGATGGGAAAATAAAAAATGTTATAAAAGTAATGGAGAAAGTAGTAAAATGCACAAAGGTCATCCATTCTTTAATATCAGAAGTGCATTTAC
>NC_051407.1:10167031-10167130 GCF_015228065.2 Penaeus monodon
CTTCCGCGGTCTTTATAACACGCACTAGTTCTGAGTAAGTGCCTGGTTACTTCATGAGCGTGTTCCTGGAATCTGTTAAGCTTCGCATGTCAAGGATTA
>NC_051407.1:10167177-10167322 GCF_015228065.2 Penaeus monodon
CTAATCCCCTCCTCTCTCCCTCTCTCTTTGTCTTCCTTTCTTAATGGGATCGAGATGACGTTGACAATATCAGAAAAAAAAATACGGCGCTAAAGACCGAATAGAAACGAAACGATGACACACAAAAGCATTTTTTTGTTGTTCT
>NC_051407.1:10167484-10167629 GCF_015228065.2 Penaeus monodon
CGCGCTGCCATCTCCCCCCTAGCCATTTGACTCTTGAAGATGGTGCGTGCCACTAGACACGTAGGCGCCGTCTGCTGATCCTATGTTGCTATGAGAACTTTGTACCGGGAACTGGTTTGCTGGGAAGGCGACACGGGAAGAAAAA
>NC_051407.1:10168294-10168544 GCF_015228065.2 Penaeus monodon
TTAATATTCGCTTTTTTCCTCGATCCCCGCTATTCCCGCCGCGCTAATGCCTGCCGCCACCGACGCAGCCGCTTCGGAAAGATACCCTCCAACCTCAAGACCAACTGCCATTCAGTCCAGCTTACTTCCCGCGTCATTCCTTCGCTTTCTTCTGCTACCGTTTACTCTCGATTCCGTTTTCTTTGCCCGCTCTTCTGTCTTCTTAGCCTCGTCTTCTATCGTCCATCTTCGGTCCCTAGCGATAAAGCGC
>NC_051407.1:10169463-10169527 GCF_015228065.2 Penaeus monodon
CCTTCCCACTTATTTTCCTCCGTTCTTCCACCCTTCTGTCCACTCATCTGCCTCTCTGTTCGTC
>NC_051407.1:10170291-10171054 GCF_015228065.2 Penaeus monodon
AACCCACTCGCATCGGGTTTCCAACCGCTGTTTGTGCTGCACACGTCTTCGTAGGGCGCCCCTCCGCCACGACTTGTGTTCGGGGAAAGGGGCAAGAAGCCGCGGACGAAGGACCTATGACACTGCTTAGTTCTTTGTCTCTCTTTACATTTTCATTCTTTCCCTTTATATTTCCCTTCTTTCTTTCTACATTGCCCTTTTATCTCTCTACATTTTTCTTCTTTCTTTTTACATTTCCCTTCTTTCTCTCTAAATTTTTCTTCTTTTTCTTTACATTTTCATTCTTTTTTTTTTACATTCTCTTTCTTTCAACAGTTTCCTTCTTTCTCTCTACATTTCTCTTCTTTCTACATTTTTCTTCTTTCTCTTTACATTTTCCTTCCTTCTGTTTACATACATCTTACCGTCATTTGCTCCGTCTCACTTTTCTCGTAATCTCCCCCCCTTCTCACTTAATTATCCTCTAACATCTCATATTCCTAAAAACGTGCGTTGGTATTTCCTTTCTTTCCTTTTCTTTTTAACTGTTTTCTTGTCTGTTGGCATTTCCTTTCTTTCTTTCTTCACTTATCTTCGTTATCTTTCTTATCTTTCTCATTTTCATCTCTGGAGCGTACTTTATCCCTTATCCAGTCTTATATCTCTCTCAATTCCTAATTACCCTTTATTTTATTTATCTCCTATTGATTCTTACCGATTATTACTAAATTCACTTTTATTATATTTATTGCTTATTTCTTATGACACCCTACACCCTATCCAT
>NC_051407.1:10171124-10171258 GCF_015228065.2 Penaeus monodon
TTCAATGCATGGTACCCTTTATCCTACTTTATCCTACCTTTCCTAATCCACCATCCCTCATTCCTCCTCGTTTATTATCCCTTATCCTACTGCATCTCTAAGCAATCTCTTAATGCTTAATCTCTTTACTTCCC
>NC_051407.1:10171308-10171516 GCF_015228065.2 Penaeus monodon
GGCGAGACAAAGTAAACTGCGCGACATCCCCTTGGAAAAATCTATTTTAAAAGATCACCTTACCAAACAAAAGCAATTTATGAGCGATGCAGATTTTTTTTATGCCCTTTCCCACGAATGAGTGTAGAGATAGATAAAAAAAAAGGGAAGGCGAGAAGTTCTTATAAGAAATTCCACGGCGTCTTATTAGATTTTCAGATGCTATATT
>NC_051407.1:10171777-10172150 GCF_015228065.2 Penaeus monodon
ACACAAGAGGAAACGAATCAGACAGAACGAGAGAAAAAAAATCAGCACCTAAGACTCACTCAGTGCTCACAGAATGCCTCACTAAAGACCGTAATGCCTCTTCTCATGCCCTATACCCCAAGGACTCAAATCTACAAAAAACGTTTCACTCAGGCATCACAAAAATATTCCCGTGATACGTTAGACTTGCTTAAAAGTGTATTAACTCTAAATCAAGCAGATTTCCTCCGTCGGAGATCTGTTGAAAAGTGTCCTCAGCACGAAAAACAGTGGTATGCAATTTATAATTAATATTGTTTTCGTAGACGCCTCACCTACAGTTGCTGCGCGGAAAAAAACTCCAGTAACTGGTTCATAGATTCTCAAGTGGGAC
>NC_051407.1:10172188-10172346 GCF_015228065.2 Penaeus monodon
CAGTTCTCTTAGATGGTAAGTATAGCTATATGGCTAGTTTCACTTAGATACATGTTATTCGACTTTAGTGTTAACTCGAATAAAATTTCATATAAGGTCTATATTTGATATAAGATTTATACAGACATTTAATCGGTTAATATTACATAATATTTTTA
>NC_051407.1:10172449-10173046 GCF_015228065.2 Penaeus monodon
TTTTCAATCCGCATCATCGATAACCCTCCTCTCTTCGCATGTAAGAGGGAAAAAGGTATATATATGTTCCCGTTTTATTACCAGAAGCATTACTACAGCCCACATAAATGTCAAATTTTCTTTCCCGCGAACACCAGGCCGATTCACAAATCTACGGGTTCTGCGCGCCACATTTAACTACCAATTCTGGTTATTACAGGATATTTCTCTACCATCCCGGTTTGAACAGGATAGTTGTCCGCTCGTCTTTAGTTCCTTACAAGGCCTTCCACGCCAGGACAAGGATATCAGGGCTGAGAACATGAACAAAATATCTAAAACATATATAATAATAATAAAAAATGTGTGTATCTGACACTCATACCCTTCTACATCCATATCTGTATAAATCACATTCTCTCTCATTCTGCTTGTCTCGACCAATCTTACAAATTCACAAAACGAAATGCAAAACAAATTCCTGCCAGCCAGAGCACGCTTTGGCTGCATATCAGATTAAGAGACGCACCTCCATCCCTAACAACTGCAGACCGAATGTCTCGCTTTTGGTGGCAAGGCATGGCGTTGTAATCCTCATCCCCAATCTTACCCACCCCT
>NC_051407.1:10173461-10173776 GCF_015228065.2 Penaeus monodon
CGTCACAGCCACGCAACAAACAACCAGCGAGGCAGCCATGACACAAGACCATTCCCCGGGACAGACATTTCCCGCGGAGGCCAGACGACCCCAGGGAAAGGATAGGTCAGAGGTCACGCGAGCAGCGGCGATCGGCATGAACGAAGGGAGCGGAAGGACACTCGATCCACCCTGTGGCGTCGTCAGCCCCCTGACATGTGATCCTCCGGCTCCTAAGCATCAGGGCCGAGCGGAGCGGTGACGGGATGACGTGACGTCTGGGGTCCCGGAGGTTGTCTCCCCGCATATTCTCACGATCAGATAATAACAAAACTG
>NC_051407.1:10173826-10173948 GCF_015228065.2 Penaeus monodon
GAGGAAGTGCAGAGGTCAGGGAGAGGTGACTCATGTGTACCAGATAACAGCACATACAGTATTCATATCTCACGATAAAACTCTCCGTGAGCTGATGTTGCGAAGGCCACAGACTTAGACTG
>NC_051407.1:10174060-10174551 GCF_015228065.2 Penaeus monodon
TAACATATCGACAAATTCTAAACAATTTGTAAACGAAGAATGATTGCAACCCTTTCCTCTTACTTTTTTATCTTTCCCGTGAAGTTATTATAACACAATTAAGCGTAAGCAACTTCATTAGTAAACAAGCACATTAGCAAGCAAAAAGTAAATAAACACAAACCAATCGCGAGCGCATCTCACAACGACAAGATAACTCATTATTTCTCCCCCGCAACGCAACATTTTCTCATGGGCTTTCTCCTTCTTGTGACCTTGGTACCTAGTCGTTCTGGAACCGTTTTATATTAGAAAGAATAAACCAATAATATTAATGAGTCATCTATTTCTTAAAAAGAAGATTTAAAAAATAGAAGAAGAAAAATCGCACAACCACGGGGTTCCATAAAGGTGATATAGGGAGAGACTTTCATTACATTTCGACCTCTTAACACATGGGTTTCCCCTGTTGCATATTTCTCTCTCGTAGGATGGCGATTTGGAACATTAGT
>NC_051407.1:10174825-10175771 GCF_015228065.2 Penaeus monodon
TTTTCCTCCCAGCCCCCGCAGCTCCTCCGCCCACGGGGAGAGTGCGCCGATCCCCGGGGTAATATACGAGTAATCACATCCCCGCTGTTTCCCGCAGGCATTAAGGCCAAAATGAAGCAGAAGAGGGGGGGGGGGCTCTATAACGTTTTTTCCCTGGCTCGTTGTATAAATCAGCGTACAAGAAAGGGGAATAATAATAAGGGAATGTGGCTCCTCCTCACGGCTGCTCATACAAGGGTAATGACGAGGGAATGTGGCACGTGCAAGCTCTAGCTGATCGACGTGTCTTGCCGGTGAGAACTGAAGAGAGTGATGCCAAAGTTTACATATTAAAAAAAAGAAAAAAAAGTGCTGACTCTATGTTTAATACATCTCAGAGACTTGATTCCGACTCTCTGTATTTTTTTAAGACTAAAGTTTCTCTGACAAAGCTTGTGCTGATTACGTCCAACTGATCCGGAGACTGGATCTTGACTGAGTCTGATACCTGCTGACTCCACGCCTGGCGCCCCTGTGGACAATACCCAATGGATGCCCGAAGCCTCTGAGCGACTCGAGAGTGGATCTCACGGTGATGCTGATTCTATTCTAATTCTGAGGCTTCTGAGAACGGGAGCAGATTCTTATGCTCAACCCCCTCTGGTAAGGTGATGCTGAGATTCTGACTCTTTCTCTGATGCTGACTCTTGGCTCGCGCTTTGCTCCTCGGCGTCAGCAATAATTTTACATGCCCTGCCTCGTCTGCGAACTGACCTGACCTGACTTGCGTTTCCTTTGGAGCAAACGAATAGCTTCCTCTTCCCCAGATTAGCTTTTGGACTCTCTCCTCCCTGCTCCCCTTTCTCTTAATTTTTCTTCCTCTCTTCCGTTTATATCCTCCTCTTCTCAATTCATTATCTCTTCTCAATTTTCCTTCGAAAGAATAAGAAGAGGAGATGCCTAAGGA
>NC_051407.1:10175804-10176100 GCF_015228065.2 Penaeus monodon
CCCCGTTTTCCTGCTTCCATGTATAAACGATTACCTTACTTTCAACTTTAATCAATATACTCTTTCTCTCAATATTTTCTTTTACCTTTTTTCAGATTCTATTCGCTCTTTTATTCTTCCCTCGCTTTCTCCCTTTACATTTCCCTCTCCCTTTCTACATTCTCCTTCACTTTCTTCCTGTATTTTCTTCACGTCTTCCTCCTTAACAGACATCTCTCTCCCTGCGTTATATACGCCTTCCCATTTCCCTTTTCTTCTCCTATATTTCTCTGTTTTATAACTCATCTTTCAATTAA
>NC_051407.1:10176689-10176808 GCF_015228065.2 Penaeus monodon
TGTTTCTCTCCCTCCTCGACCTAAACTCGCCTCACCTCATACGCATCACCGCAGCTCCCTTGCCTGTCTCCCGCCCTTCCCCTCGGCCTCCGTCCCCGCAGCGCAATTGCCGTCACCCC
>NC_051407.1:10177123-10177271 GCF_015228065.2 Penaeus monodon
GGTTTCATCTCCGACGTGCGTCACGCATCCCCTAACAACTTGTAAAGACACAAAGGTGAGTTCTTGGAACCATCGCGGACCTTGTGTGGCGCCGCTCAATAGCACTTGGGGGGGGGGGGGTGTAGATCAGGGGGCTGGAGGCTGAGAT
>NC_051407.1:10177330-10177538 GCF_015228065.2 Penaeus monodon
TTAAATGGGCTGCTAAGGACCTCGATTTTACATTTTATTTTCCACTCTTTTATTCACTTTTTTTCTTATTACTACTGTTTAAATTAATAATCTATTGTTTGTTTTCTCCTTCTACTTTATGTTATTTCTGCCAACTGTTAGGTCACAGATTGCAAAATACTTCATTCCATATTTAGCTACGTAACTAGGCACTCACTCACTCTGACGA
>NC_051407.1:10177667-10177790 GCF_015228065.2 Penaeus monodon
GCAGTGGAGAGTAATCCCTCACGGTGTCTCAAGGATCCAATTAACAGACTTGGGATCCCCCCTCCTTTGACCATCAATCCTCCAGTCAACACCTTGCTTACTTGTGCGCTATAGCCTTTGCAG
>NC_051407.1:10178504-10178767 GCF_015228065.2 Penaeus monodon
GCGCTGACGCCCAACTATGCAAGTCGAAGAGACAACCTTCGGGTAAGCAATGCAGGTCCGTCGTGATCACGTTTGCCTGTTGCGAAACAGGAGGGAAAGAACGGCGGCAAATTCGTAACAGAAGGAATAAATGTTCGAAAAAATCACGTACAAGGAAAATGGGAGTTTTTTGTTCTTGACAGAAAGAGAACTACACTATGTCGCAAGAGGTACATGCTTTCCGACAAAAATGGACATAAAAGAGACAAGGAAACATGAAAAAG
>NC_051407.1:10179122-10179219 GCF_015228065.2 Penaeus monodon
AATCCAGAAACACGACAGAGCCTATCCTTTCTTCATTTCTAATCTCGCCAGGGGGATATAAGGGGGAGGGGAGGGGGTAATAAGGGAAGCAGCAAAG
>NC_051407.1:10179278-10179398 GCF_015228065.2 Penaeus monodon
AATCCCTCTTCACATATTACAGATCGAATCCCGCCTCACCCGACCCGCCTTCCCCTCTTCCTCCTTGGCTGCCCTCTGCCGGATAACTCTCTTTTATCTTTTATCATCCTTCTCTTTCTT
>NC_051407.1:10179437-10179548 GCF_015228065.2 Penaeus monodon
CATCTTTTGCCGTTCTCTTCCTGCAAGCCTGTGAGACATCGAGTTCGGGTGGGAAAATGGCGTGTTACTTTAGTACACAGGCTACAGTTCTTCGCGTAGATTATTTCTGTC
>NC_051407.1:10180330-10180471 GCF_015228065.2 Penaeus monodon
CCGTACCCTCTGCACCCCAAGGAGCGAAGGTGCACCGGACTAGGCGGCAGGACCGGGCAAGAAGACGGGAGGCCATGACAGGCCATTATCCTTCCTCATATCAATCAATACTAGTCGCCACGTCACCCTTATATCTCCCTT
>NC_051407.1:10180519-10180934 GCF_015228065.2 Penaeus monodon
TAAGGGTTGCCCTGAGAGTGTGTAAGTCACTTCCGGTAATTGATATTCCACTAGAGTGCACCTGTCACCCTCAGATGCCCGCGTTAGTACAGGCAGAAGGCAATCTGTGCTTCTCTCCTGCAGTAACCAAGGGGCCTACATTCCTCTCGATTCTTCGTCTACATTATTGATTTCTAATCATTTATTTCGTTTCTTTCCCTTTCTGGTGATGAGTGATATTTTTACAGATAATGCTCTTATTAAAATTTATGGGCGTAATCATCCAAAGGATTGCCGTATCGAGACATACATAAAGGCGTTTAACGGGAACCTTGCAGCCATTCTGTTAAGTTTACCAATCCTCCTTCCTAATCAGTCGAGCTGCGAGACGGGGTCAGGCCAAGTAAGGTCTTGTCAGAAGCGATGCCTATGGAAC
>NC_051407.1:10181140-10181841 GCF_015228065.2 Penaeus monodon
CAGAGTGATGAGAGGATAAAAGAGACGAGTAGGACGTACTCAACCTCCTCACCCCCCCCCCCTGCTGGCCATAGGTCAAACTCGGGGGTCACCAAGAAAAAAGGAAAAAATCGGTCGAGGCGACGTCTTAACTTGTCGATAACTTATCTAAACTTACGTAATTTACCTGGAAAGTTTGGCCGTGGAAAAGAAATCAAGCGGAAGCAAGCGAGCGACGTTCCCCTAAAACCTCCTTTCCCCTTTCCTACTCCCTTCCCCTCTCCCCGTCTTCTGCCCCCCTTCCTCCTTCTCCTCTCCTCCCACTCTTCCTTCCCCTTTCCCCTCACCTCTCCCTCCCTCTTCCCTTCCTTTCCCCCTCTCCTTTCTCACCCCTTCACCTATCCCCTCTTCCCTCCCTCCCCTTGCCCCTTTACCCCTCCTCTCCCTCCCCTACCCCTTTCCTCCTTCAAAGGATTTCGCTGGTGATGAAGCAAGCGATCGAGACGCAACGACCCCCCTTAAATCGTCCTTTCCCCTCTCCCTTCCTTCACTTTCCACTTAATGAAGAAGAGATCAGTCAAGTAACTTTAAGATAAATTTCCATGCGAATGACATCAAGTAATAGTATCTGCTGCCCATGATATATAAAATCATATCCCTTATATAAATCGAATGATAAAATAGTATAGTTTTATATATTATTCTACACGCACGCACGCACG
>NC_051407.1:10181905-10182128 GCF_015228065.2 Penaeus monodon
ACATATAGGCCTAATATATATCGCACAATAACACAGATAATAGACCAATTTGATTTATTGAGTTTTTATTCATGGCGTAACGATTCAGCGCTCTCACGCGTTTCATCATTAGCCCAGGATAACAAAGACAACAAACAAGGAAGGAAAAAGTAAATAAAGGACTGAGAGAGAGAAAAAAACTGGACGAAAGTTGAGAACAAAAGGGAAAGGGGAAAATGATATC
>NC_051407.1:10182557-10183711 GCF_015228065.2 Penaeus monodon
GTCAAGAGGGGGGGGGGGGGGCTCACCACAACACCAGAGCAGCACTCAAGGCCGAAAGATCCGGATAATTTTTCAGGTGTGGCTAATGGTTGCCCTCCCCCCAACACCAAACCCTCCCCCTCCCACACGCCCACACCTCCCATCCCACCCTATTTCCCCTTCTATACACCCAGCGCACAACCCGTCCCTCTCTCGCTTCCCCTTCCCCGCCCCCTCTGCCGCCCACAATCACCGGGCCATCCTCAAAAACAACACCATTTATCAAGGTCGCGTACCGGTGGCCGCCCCGCCGTGCCCATTCCCACACGCTCGCTGGTCTCCAATACTTCCCATAGCCTTCCCCCGCCCGCACGCCAGAGAGCACCCGGTTCACCCCATCCGCCTTCCTTCCACTTCGTGTCGATAATGTGTCCCCGAACGATATGTTTTTTGAACGGATGCTGTGATTCTGGTCCCGGACGCCTTATCGCGGAGGCAAAATTCGCGATCCAACGCGCCTGCGACGCCCTTCGTGCCATGGAGGGTAAGCCGTTCCGAAAGCCCATGGCACAGGCTCACGCACACGTTATGGTATACAAGTCCATGGTACGAGCCCGCAGCCTAAACCCACGGACAAACCCACTCACAAGCCCATCGTGCTAACCCACGATACAAGCCAATGGTACAACGTTATACACAAGTCCCCAGCCCAAGTCTGCGTACCAGCCCACGGCACCCTGCACAACACACAAGGCCCTATCAAAAAGCCCACAGGCACCATCCCGCGGTACAAAGCCCACGACACACACCCACGGCGCCAGCCCAGCCCGCCCGAGACGCGTCGAACATCTCGCCAGCCTCCTTTCATCATGTCTGAGTGATTCTGTCACAACAGCGGGGGAGCCTCTGACTAATGCGCCCTCGGGGATTCACAATAGGACGAATGCCCGTGGTAAAGACCTGACGCATTATTTGTACGTGAAAAAAGGAAAACTAGAGAGAAAAGGCACAGAAAGAAACGCATGAAGAAATTGCAAGAGAGAAAGAAAAAGGAAAAGAAAGGAAATGCAGAGAAAGAAACGCATGAAGAAATTGTAAGAGAGAGAGAAAAGGGAAAAGAAGAAAGAAAAGGCAGAGAAAGAAGAAACGAATGAAGAAATTGCAAGAAAGAACGA
>NC_051407.1:10183889-10184130 GCF_015228065.2 Penaeus monodon
AATCAAAACACCAACTCAACAATTCAAATGAGAGAAAAAGAGTATGAAAGCAATGTATAAAAACAACCGAAAAAAATAATGATAGAAATATATAAAAAATAACTGAAAAAATATATAAAAGGAATGAAGAAAAAAAACATGAAAGAAATATATAAAAGGAAAGGGAAAAAAAATCATGAAATGAATATATAAAAATAGCCAAAAGAAAAAATCATGAAAGAAACGTATAAAAAGAAACGAA
>NC_051407.1:10184169-10184395 GCF_015228065.2 Penaeus monodon
ATAACGAAAGAATTCCATAAAAAGAAACGAATAAAATAAAATAAAAAAGCGAAGGAGAGAAAGCCCACACTTCAAAACAGCAATCTCGTCGCCTCTCGCACACCGCAATTTTCCCCCGAGACTGAAACTCATCAACATTTCCTCCTGACCATCACCTCATCAACGGCCCTCATCATTTACACGCCCTCATTACAACGCCGCGTTAATCTTACAGCATGGCCAATCA
>NC_051407.1:10184773-10185752 GCF_015228065.2 Penaeus monodon
GCCCAAAAGCCAATATTATTGTCACCTTCTACACATTCTACGCGACCAATCAACGCCTTTGGGATTAGGCTCCGGTGTCCCCTGATCAACCGAGCGTCGACTCATTCATTCACTCGCCTGCCCGTCCGTCCATTCATCTTGAGGAAACTCTCCCCGATAAATCCTGCCAACAAATCCCTGATGACTCCTGCCAACAAATCCTTCATGAATCCTGCCAGCAAATCCCTCATGAATCCTGAGAACAAATTCCCGATAAATCCTAACAATTAATCCATACATCCTGAGAACAAAACCCCGTTAAATCCTGACAACAAATCTCTGATATTTCCTAACCATCAACCTTGTCAAAAAATCTTTGACTTTCATTTTCAAAACAAACCCCTCGACGATCATCTCTGAAAATCATCTCCGACAAGCTATCCCTAACAGTAAATCCCAGAAAATTATCCCTGACACCAAATCCTAGAAAACCAACCGTGACAACAGCAACCACTCTTAGAACACCCCCGCCCCTACCCTCTAACAAACCCCTGACAACAGCCCCAAACAAAACCATCCCTAGGAACAACCCCTCCCCCCCTACACACACACACCAAGAACTCCCCCCCCCCTCTCTCCCCCAAGAAACCCCATAAAACTCCCCCGAAGAAACCCCCCCCCCTAAATCCCCCTAAGAAAACCACCCACCCCTGACAACACCGCCCACTCCCTTCATCCCGCTGACCTTCAAAAGGACTGTGAAAATTCCCGAGGTCATTATATAAGTTCGGGAACTGGTTGGCCTCAGTCCCGAGAGCCCTCGCTCCTAATATGCAACCAGCCCGGACGACTCGAAATATTTGGAAACAAACGGAATTATGGGGCAAAAAGAAGAAAAAAAAACGCATGATTCTAGGCGAGATAGCGCTGGCTAATTAGGCGTCCCCGGGAGAGGAAACTGGAAAGAAATGGTTAACGAGACTTTTTGGAGGGGCGATGG
>NC_051407.1:10185971-10186531 GCF_015228065.2 Penaeus monodon
AAAGAAAAATTTTCAACCGCAGAATTCAAGCAAGACTCCAACCGGTTGCAGACCCCCTCCCCCTCCCTTCCCCACCTCAACAGAATCCAAGCGAAATTTTGCATGATGTCATCAACATACCTCGAGTTGCCAAGGCTCATAATACTTTACTTACCCTGTTCCATTACGTCCTCCTGACCCTCGTTGTTCACACATTTTACAAAGAGATTGTTTTCCCAATATTTCTCTCGCATGCATATAACGTAAAGAATATATGAAAATTAGAAAATGCAAATACAAAGGAATTTAAAAAGTGTCAACACGATTGAACACAATTTTTACTTTTCTCGAGTAGCTGAACCAGCGACAAATTTAGAGTTCGATGTTATGTTAAAAATGTCAACGGCTTTCCTCCACTGGATGAATTATATAAAATGATATAATACATCTTTTGTAGCTTTTACACCCAAAACACTTTAAACTATCCAAATCGTGAAAATTTTACACATTATTCCAATCACTTGTGCTTGCTCCACAAAAATACACCGCTGAGGAGAAAATAATGGCGAAAAAATAAGATG
>NC_051407.1:10186591-10186705 GCF_015228065.2 Penaeus monodon
TAAAACGATTGATAGAAAAACACTATAAACAGGAAAAAAATTAAAATCACAGTAAAGATGACAAGAAAAAAAAACCCACCAGAATCACACTATAAATGCCAGCAATAGAAAAGA
>NC_051407.1:10187101-10187896 GCF_015228065.2 Penaeus monodon
CAGGAACATAACTCGAGCACGAGTCATCAAAAGGCGAGTGCACGCAAACTCACAGTGAACGCAGAGGACAGGCGTGAGGAAGTAGGCGGGGCCGAGGTTGTGCTGCACCGACGGCGACGACTGGCCGGACGAACTGCGACGACTGCCTGCTGCAACAAACACAAACAAAGACACCGATTAGTTATTTGTTGCTGCTTGTAGTATATGGTCACGAAAAGCATGGAATTTATTATTTGTTCATGGTAAATGGGGTTACTTATTTGTTACTGACATTATATGTATAGTCAAGAAAAGTATGGAGTTAGTTATCTGATATTAATAGTAAATGGTCAACATAAACAGGGGTTAGTTATTTGTTACATGGTGTTCGTCATTTGATGCTGGTAGTACATGTCAACAAAAATACAAGTTAACTATTTGTTACAAATAGTATGTGATAACATAAGTTGTTGAAAGTGCAAGATAAACAAAACGAGTTAATTATGTTTTGTTGATAATATATAACCAACCAAAACACGATTTATTTTATGTAAAGATAAACGATGGGTTCGTAGCCCTGCACACTGTCTCCTAGGATTAGTCATTTGTTGGTTTTCAGATGTGCTTGTGAAAAGAGTAAGAGGTCATTACCCAGTATAAATGTTTAATATAACACCAAACGGTTGATAAACACAAGAAGTAAAGGAAAGGATGTTGGTATTCTGGGTGTCCTATCTGGTGGGGCGACCGTTACGCCACTCGGTGCCGGTGCGGCCGAACTGATAACCTTTCGTACTTGCGTAATGCTGCTCGTGA
>NC_051407.1:10189116-10189238 GCF_015228065.2 Penaeus monodon
CCAGCACACTACAACGACCAATCCCAACCTCACTCCCTGTCCTCATTCCTTTCCACATAATACACACACGCGACGGCTGTTGCTTCATCCAATAGGGGATTTCTGCAATACTGGGGGAGGGG
>NC_051407.1:10189504-10189697 GCF_015228065.2 Penaeus monodon
TCATGCCCATAAGGGATTTATGCAATACAGGACAGTGGAAACGCCCCGGGACACTTTGCCCTTAATCCACTCTGTCAATTAAATGCAAATTGCACCCGATCCCGTATGGCCCTCGCTGCAAGTCCTGGCGTCTTGCAAGGCGATACTGGTTTCTTTAATTTGTTGCAGTGCAATAGGAGAAAGGATGGATGAT
>NC_051407.1:10189758-10189878 GCF_015228065.2 Penaeus monodon
TCTGCTAGATGGATGGGTAGATGATTAGGAGCCAAAGGAGCCAAAGGAAGAGGAAAGGAGGAGGAAAGTAAGAGGTTTGGAGGAAAGTAAGAGGTTTGGAGGAAAGAGGAGGTGGAACGA
>NC_051407.1:10189953-10190711 GCF_015228065.2 Penaeus monodon
AGCTTTTGACTTTGACAAGTTTATTGAGACAAATGCTTACGTCTCAAAAGGATGGGGGATAAAGAGTGAAGCAAACAACCAACGAGTGATGCAACCACTCACGCCATACTCATCAAAGGACAGTCCATGGTACTTTCAATCACTCCCCCGAGTGTTATGCAACGCTGACCTAGCTCCTTACAGACGTAATCAACACCAACCAAACCGAATTTCACACATAGGCCTATATCCTTCCAAAAACTGCCCTTCCCTCCATCCAACATTCCAAATAAAGATAGAAAAAAGGTAAAATAGACATATAATCAATGGCCACAGCCACCCTTGCAAAACCCAGGGCCACGCAATCAAGGTAATCACAGAATAAGGCTTGAGACGTCAACCCGCATCACCCCCACCATCAACCTCGTCACCTCCCCCCCCCCCCTTCTAATCGATCCCCCAATTAACCCTCATCGCTCTAAATTGACAGTCAATCTAACAGAAGGATCGACCGCATTCACTGGAGCCGTCAATTCGGCCAACTTCGAACGGACAAAAAGGGAACGACATTCTTCAGCTCGCACTTGACGCCTTTTCCCCTGCAGAAGTTCTTCCGAGAAATGCTCGAGGGGGAAGGAAGGGGGGGAGGGGGCAAAGGACTTTCTCTCCTGTGCAACTTTCTTCGGATTCTTGCCGGCGGCGGCGCGACAGTCGCAGTGACACTGGGAAATTCTTATCGAAGTGGCCTTTCTTTTACGCTCGGGGCCAACGCAGTAATT
>NC_051407.1:10191336-10191460 GCF_015228065.2 Penaeus monodon
CGCCCCACCCTCAATTCCCCTCCCCCACCCCCCTCACGCCCACAGCAGTCGGCCCAAGGAGAGACATTCACTCTCGCCCATAACTCACGCGCGCAGGCAAGCAACATGGCCTCACACACATTCC
>NC_051407.1:10191997-10192082 GCF_015228065.2 Penaeus monodon
GAACTGCCTCCCCCCCCCCCCCCAAGGTCTGGCATCGGCTGCCGACGACCCCGTGACACGCGACGACCGAGTGACTGTCCCTTTT
>NC_051407.1:10192106-10192634 GCF_015228065.2 Penaeus monodon
ATCAGGGTACGAACGAGTTACGACCTCGGAACTAAGGCGCGGACCCGAAACCGTTTTGGGGGTGGATGGGGGGTAAAATAAAAATACGCCTTCCATTATAATTACCAGTCCATGTCGATAGTATGAGAGGGAGGAGGGAGGGGGGGAAGAGGAGGGGGAGGTAGGGGGAGAGGAGGAAGGGAAGGGCGAGGGAAGGGGGGGAGGGAGGAAAGGAGGGGGACGGGAAGGAGGAGAGAGAAGGAGGAAGGCAGTGAAGGGAAGGAAGAGAATCTGGGAGAAAGATAAAAGCAAGGGGAAGGAATGAAAAAAAAAGGAGAGATTGAAGGAAAGACGGAAGGGAGAGGAAAAGGAGGGTTTAGCAAGAAAGGGGAAAGGAGGGGAGAAGTTATGACTACCAAAAAGACTTTCTTATCCTTCACTTTGTCTTCGCAGAGATTACAAGAGATGGGACGACCGAACACGCTGTAACTACGGCGATGGTGTGTGTCAGGAGAAACCATTTTCGGGATTGGCAACTTACCTACTTCT
>NC_051407.1:10192814-10193121 GCF_015228065.2 Penaeus monodon
GTACCTGATGCATCTTCTTATTCAACGAGTTTTTTTCTCTTCTTCTTTTTTTACAAGATCAAGGTTGTTCTTTGTATTTTTTATTTACTTTTCTTACGGTTCTCCAAACTATAAAATCTTATTGCATAAGATAACGTAAAAAACTACATAGCCACGTCACTGTCTCTTGAATCCACCACAACGTAACGCAACGAATTGTGTAATCAATTTAAATACCTTTCTGCAAATAAGGTATCTCTGGTTTCAGTTCTCTTTTCCTATTCGAAATCAATGAAACTAAAATTAGATCTCTGTTGCTGTGTCGCTG
>NC_051407.1:10193278-10193360 GCF_015228065.2 Penaeus monodon
AAGACTGAAATACGTTTCGCCTAAAAATGCGAAATACACAAACAACACAAACAAAGGACAACGAGAAGTCCCACTCAAGAAT
>NC_051407.1:10193387-10193483 GCF_015228065.2 Penaeus monodon
CCTGAACATGCCAACCTTCAACTCGAAGTATTTCGAAATTGAAACTGCTTTGCGCGGAAGACGAAGGGTCGGGATCAACAAAGATATTTGGGGGTT
>NC_051407.1:10193901-10194242 GCF_015228065.2 Penaeus monodon
CTCGGGCACGCAAGAGTCCGTCAAGTCCATTAATCTCAGAGTTTAAAACGGCCGTGGCATTCCAACGCTAAGCTTCTTCAAGACTAACCTTGAACGAACCGGCGCGGGGTACTATTATGAAACTCCTGTTGCTACTATGGAAACCAATTTGCTATAATGGCATCGATGTTGCTATCACGAGAGCCGTTGCGAAACCAACCAACGGTGCCATGATATGCGAAAGTATTTCGAATATGTTATCGGCAATTACAATAACAGTTACTACTATTACAGAAAATGTAAACAATGAACTAAAGTTACTTACAGAAAAAAGTAAACATTCTTCTTGTATCCGATGCTCT
>NC_051407.1:10194530-10194678 GCF_015228065.2 Penaeus monodon
ACAAAACAACAGGTGTCCTTTACGTCTAGGCAAAAAAGTGCTTAGTTTTTGTAAAACCGGGGAAATGAATGAGAAAAAGAAACGAGGAGGAAATGAGAAGCAAGGCTGGGAAGATAACCTGGAAGAATTTAAGCATTTCTCCATGCAC
>NC_051407.1:10194721-10195941 GCF_015228065.2 Penaeus monodon
TCTCTGCCACGATAATAACGAAAATTAAGCAGAAAACGAGGAAATACGAAAAAATAAAAATACCAAGGAGAGAGTAACTTTTTAAAAAAATCAAAAGTCGACCAGGTCCGCGTGACTCACACATACCCCGCCAAGGTCAACGTTCACACCACAGAGACAGGGGCAGCAGAGACCGAACCTCGTGTCTCCTGGTTATAAATTCAACTCCCCCTCCCCCCCAGATGTGTCAATGTCAATGGAGATTTACATTTCCAGCTGCTCAGAAGCCAACTGAAACTTGACGAACGATGGACCATTTTTTTTTTTTGCTAAGCACTTATACACCCAGGTCATCCTCTGGGCCATCGCTCGCCCAAGCCAGGTCATCCTACAAACCCTCCCTTCATCAGGCCATGGCTTTCTTCGGATCCTCACTCCTTAAGCGAAGTCTTTTTACTCCCCCTCACTCCCCCAAGCCAAGTCTTTTCACTCCCCCTCACTCCCCAAGCCAAGTCTTTTTACTCACCCTCACTCCCCCAAGGCAAGTCTTTTTACTCACCCTCACCCCCCAAGCCAAGTCTTTTCACCCCCCCAAGCCAAGTCTTTTTACTCACCCTCACTCCCCCAAGCCAAGTCTTTTTACTCCCCCAAGCCAAGTATTTTTACTCACCCCCACTCCCCAAGCCAAGTCTTTTTCCTGACACTCACTCCCCCAAGCCGCTTCTTCCTCTAGACCCCTCACCCCCTCAAGCCACGTCCTCCTTCACCATGGACCCTCTCCGCCTCGAGCCAAGTCCTCCTACGACCCTCACTGTTCCTCTCTACGTAGGACTCGCCGAAGTCATAGGACAAAAAAACGGGGTCCTTTACATCTATTTTTTTTGTGTGTGTTAGCCTAGATTCTGTAAATTAGGATACGAAATGAGAGGAAAAGGAATGAGAAAGTCATAATAGGTAAGAAAAACGAAACCAAAGCATATCAACCTATATTAACGAGGATAAACTTCGATAAACTTAGTTAAGCTGTCCTCTGTCTTGTCCTCCAAAATGCTCTCTTGTGCCTGAGAGGAACTCGATCGTGATCCGAGCATTAAGACCGCCTCCCTCTGCGCGGCATGGACGACGAAAAAAACGTTTGCCGGGCGTTGCGTAAGAAGGCGGTTCAATGGGGTGATTGCATAATGTAAGACTTATGTCGCTGGCGCAACCATAAAGGGGAAGGGTTGGAAGTCACTGAAAAC
>NC_051407.1:10196126-10196363 GCF_015228065.2 Penaeus monodon
ATAAATGGAAAGGCGCCCACACAAGAAAGCACGAAATCTAATACCAATGCCCCCCCCACCCCCGTTATTCCATCAAGCCGCCGACAAAACAATGGCGAAGAACATTCACACGAATACCACTTTCTTCCCCCATTTCTGTGACCTTTAAAGACCCAAGAATGAGGTCTCTATCAAGAGTCGCTTTTCTTGCTGCCAAAAAGAACAAATACAGAAGGGAGAGAGTGGGGTAAGTGGGAT
>NC_051407.1:10196448-10196880 GCF_015228065.2 Penaeus monodon
TACACGAAGTGTGGGGCGGGGAGAGAAGGGGAACGTGGTTATGGAGGGATGGGAGGGGGGGGGGTAGGGAAGTGTGTAGTGCAAAGGGAGGGAGGGGGATAGAAAAGGAGTGTGGGGAGTGGAAGGAGGAGTGACAGAGTGTGGGAATGGTGTGGGGTGCACGAAGGGATGTGGGGGGAGAGTGAGTAGTGTTGGATCTGTGGGGGAGTGAAGTGTACCGGGGGAATGTGGGGAGCAGGGGGGGGGGGTGAGGGACTTTGTTGTTACTACTGCTGTGTGTGTTCTCCTTGATCTTATTACTCCGGCTGAGTCACACACTTATTTCACAAGAGCTCGATTCTCGGAAGTGTTAGAAACTGTTTCTATTTCTCGATCTATTCGCTTGTTTCCTCTCTTGCTATTTTTTTTTTTACCATCTCAAACGAAATTGAT
>NC_051407.1:10196906-10197089 GCF_015228065.2 Penaeus monodon
GTATGACAACCACATGAAAAACTACGAGAGGAGAATTTCAGACGAGTAGACAGAAGAGGAGAAAAAAGAAGGGGGCAATATAAAAAGAATAAAAAGAACGAACGAGGGGAAAAAATACAATGCAATGTTTCTCTCTCCGCAAATAATACGGAAGTAAACCAAGCCGAGTTAACCTGCCGTCAC
>NC_051407.1:10197871-10198127 GCF_015228065.2 Penaeus monodon
ATGCTTCAGTAAATAAATACAATACTTTATACGAGGAAAACCGTGAATATTCACGATGGAGAGCCCGGATGCAGACTGATGCGTGCATGCGTGCGTAAACGCAGTGTGGCTGTCAACGGATATACGCATGTGTGCATGTACTTAAGAATATATATGAATATGCTAGAACATTCATGCACAGTCATGCACACGCGCATTCAATAGCTACAGCCTAAACGTTACACAGTAAGGACACGCCTGAAAAAAAGGAAAAATC
>NC_051407.1:10198495-10198628 GCF_015228065.2 Penaeus monodon
TTCCGGAGAGTGGAAACCCAAAAGCACGTCAGCCATTCTACACCGCCAGTGCGTGCTTGCAGTTGCTATTCGGGTGACACGCGCCTCTGACCTTGCTCTGGAGCTTGGGCTTCATGGGGGTGGGGGAGGGGGG
>NC_051407.1:10198678-10198864 GCF_015228065.2 Penaeus monodon
GGTGGAGGGAGAGAGAGTAAGAAGTGAAAAATGGGGGTGGGTATAGAGTTGGGTAAGGGGAGTGAAGGGAGCGAAAGGGCAGGGAAAGGAGGGTAAGGAGTGAAAATCGAGGAGAAGCAAGCCATGGGGATGGAGGATCAGGGTTGGATGAGGGGATGTGAGGAATGCGGGAACGAGAGTGGGTGT
>NC_051407.1:10198964-10199062 GCF_015228065.2 Penaeus monodon
GAATAGGGGGAAAGGGATGTGGGAATAAGGCATTGGGGAAGAGATGGGGCTGTGGGCAGACGTGTGGCAAGTGGGAAGTGAAGGAAACAGGATCATGG
>NC_051407.1:10199122-10199372 GCF_015228065.2 Penaeus monodon
TGAACAAAGGGACGGGGGTTAAAGAATCCTGCCCAGGGTCGGGGTGCGTATCTATCAAGACATGCCAGCGATAAATCCTCACTCGCTGTAATTAAATCACAGCAGAGAATTCAATCGTGTGTACCTAATCCAATAGAGGCAATGGGGTGCGCGCGATAAAACGATTTATGCGCCCGGGATGTCAAACTCTCAAGAAATTTAAGCAGATAAAGAAATCGCACGTAAATAGATAAAAGAGCAAATCGATTCA
>NC_051407.1:10199430-10199537 GCF_015228065.2 Penaeus monodon
TTTTTTTTCTTCTTCCTACATATAATTCCTTGCATACACCTAATCCGTTTTCTCTTTTAAAAACATATGGCCGAAGTTGTTTTTTATTTATTTGCATATTTATCCAC
>NC_051407.1:10200009-10200343 GCF_015228065.2 Penaeus monodon
TCCCACGTCGCGCCGGAGAACCAATAATTCAGTTACGATTTATTTCCCGCGCCGCCCGCCTGCCCCGTCATCAAAATGCATCACGGAGGCGGCGGAGGATTTAAAAACTGGAGAACGATGGACTCCTTCTCGTTCTATCTTTCATTCATTCATCGTTAGTACTGTCTAGAACTTTCTTCGATAAGGATAGACCCATTTTCTTTCTTTCTTTTTTATCACTAATATTTTTAATTCTTATTCAATATGGTTGGTACATGAATAAGTTGGTGAATAGATATAAAATAAACCAAAAAATAAATGAACACATGCAAATGAAAGAGTGAGCAAATTGACG
>NC_051407.1:10200383-10200478 GCF_015228065.2 Penaeus monodon
ATAAATAAATAAATGATAAAAATCCCACCCTACTAAACCTTTCAATATCAAAATATGTTGAGCAAATGCGGACTTGGGAATGGTAGTTCCAGTTT
>NC_051407.1:10201523-10201795 GCF_015228065.2 Penaeus monodon
CGGCCACCCCACCCGAGGACCCCAGCGGCAGCGTACGCCAGTCAGGAAAAACAAAGAGTGCTTAGAAGCGTAGGAGGAGGAGCGAGGCGGGACAAGGCAGCAGCTGCGATACCCTACACCGCGCCGCGCCGATAACGATACGACGCGTAAACCCCCGGATTTGAGACCACGATTCTCACGAACTCATCTTACAAGGGCCATACGCCTGGCGGAGGGCCAAACAGGGGGGGAGGGGAGGAGAGGGGGATGGCGGTTCGCATGGCCATTCCGAA
>NC_051407.1:10201884-10202545 GCF_015228065.2 Penaeus monodon
ATGTTCGAAATTATGCCGAAATTAGTAGAAGCAGAAGAGGCAATAGTGGTAAAAACACAGCGGCAGTAGTAGTACAAGCCTGGCAGTACTATACCAGTTTAGCTATAGCAGCAACTCGAACTCGTATAATATAAATAGTAGTAATAAACGAATAGTATAGCCGTATCATCGTAATAGCAGAAACATTAGTAAACATAAAATAACAGCAACAGCATTACCAACGATAGTCTCCACGTCCAACCCTTTTCCTACTTCGCAAGGCGGGTGGGATGGGACTGGCCCGCCTTTAAAACAAAAACGTTTTACGAAACTAAAGCGGCTTCCACTCGCCGGAATGTAAACGCCGTGTTATTCCGGCTCGAGCGAGTGCGTGTGGCCCGAGGCAGCTTTTCAATGAAGAAACAAATATCTGAAACACTTGTCTTCCAGCGACTTCTTGAAAGGTTTTCTTCTCTGAAATTTCCGCTTTTGGGGGATGAGCTGATACGTTTATATATTTGTACAGCAGATAACAATAATAATGATATACGAAAACATCTTCAAACAATAAAAAATAAAGTAAAGTGTAAATTTTTATTTACAACTTTTGAACATAGTGCATACAAGCCTATAACATCTAAAAGGGTGCCTCAAATTTTAATGTCTCTTAAAGGGGTTCGCG
>NC_051407.1:10202915-10203522 GCF_015228065.2 Penaeus monodon
AGCCAAGAATTCGTCACCATTAACTAATAATCGCCAGAGGTAACTGACTCCGACGCAAGGCGTGCCCCCGCTGACCTTATATCCTCCCAGACTCTTCTTACGACACCCATGACCATCCTCCTCCCCCTCCCCCTTCCCCATCATCCCCCCTCCCACTATTCCATTCCCACCCCTTCCCTCCCCTCCTCATACCCTCTTACCCTACCCTTCCTCCCCACATTACCTTCACCTATTCCTCTTCCCCCTTACCCTCTCCTTCCCCCTCCCCCACTTTACCTACCCTCCCTCCTCTATTCCCCACTACATTACTCTCCTCTTTTCCCCTCCCTCCCTCTTCCCCTCCCTTCCCCCTCCACCTTACCCACCCTCTCTCCCCTTTGCCAACCCTCCCACCACCTTACCCACCTTCCCTCCCCCATACCCTCCCCACCTCCCTCCACCTTACCCACCCTCCCTCCCCCATACCCTCCCCATCTCCCTCCACCCCGTCCCTCCCCTGACCTCCGATCCGTTCATGATCTCATCTTCTGAATTTCAGCTTCGCGAACGACCCCGTGGAATGCGAGACTCGCTCACTTACAGGCTGTAAAATTCACGCACGTCCATC
>NC_051407.1:10203660-10203728 GCF_015228065.2 Penaeus monodon
TGGATTAAGGTTTAATTTTCTTATTATCTCATTTTCTCTCTCTCCCTGATTCCATCCTAGAGAAACTA
>NC_051407.1:10203772-10204178 GCF_015228065.2 Penaeus monodon
CACGTCCAACTTAATTTCCCTTCCCACTGTATGTCATTCCTTTATCTTTCTTTCCCACATCTTTCCCTTCTATTTCCTATTCTCATCTCTTCTCAGTTGTCCATTTCCTATCTCTATCGTTCCCGAAAAGACTTCTCTCTTTTTTTTCCTATATTCTAATCTTTCTTTCAAATCCATGTCCTCTCGCTTTTATATATTTCCCTCTTCCTTCTCATCACATATCTCCTTCCTATGTCTTATTTCCCATCTCCCATCCCCCTTCCCCAATGCTCCCTTTCTCTCTCTCTTCTGTCCTCAATTCTAACCACTTCCATCTCTCTCTCTCCTACTCATTCTCTTTACCTCTCCTATCTACCATCTCCTATCTCCAATTTCTCTCCTCCTACCCTCACCTCAATACTCTGTC
>NC_051407.1:10204385-10204586 GCF_015228065.2 Penaeus monodon
TTCCTACCTCTGTCCCTCCCCCCCTCTCTTCCAACGGCTTCCGAGTCCCATTTCCCGCCTCTCCTTCCCTTCAGCCCGGCCGAACCCTTTGTCGATATACACACAAACAAATTCACTGGCACCGGGGAGAGCGGGCCAAGGTATCTCGCTCCTCAGAATTAAATGCTTATTTCTTGTATCAATTAGCTGCATCTATTCAAT
>NC_051407.1:10206112-10206231 GCF_015228065.2 Penaeus monodon
CAGTTCACGCTCTCATGAATCTCGATGGATGTCGTGTCGAGTCCTCATAATTTCCGAACTTCAAGGCTGCTTTTAAGCGTCTTCCTTTTCTCATCCTTTTGCTTTTGGATCTGATCACA
>NC_051407.1:10206535-10206781 GCF_015228065.2 Penaeus monodon
AATAATAATTCTGAAGATGCTGTAGCAAGATATATAGTAGAGTCCGTCTTGGGTTCGGCTTGAAATAAAAGGATCGCTCGCACATTTTGCTTTTAAATTATGCCAAACTGTGCGTGAATGAAATTGCTAAGGAGGAAATGGTTGGGATATAAAATTACATTTTATTCTTTAATGTTCACGAAGAGGAAAATTAAGTGGGAGACGAAGAAAATTAAGAGGATGGAGAAACGAAATAAAATGGCGGAA
>NC_051407.1:10206948-10207045 GCF_015228065.2 Penaeus monodon
AAAATGTTCACGAGGAGGAAAATTAAGAGTGCCGAAGAAAAGTAAGAGGAAGGAGAAACAAAATGTAATGGCGGAGGAGGAAGAGGAGGTGGAGAAA
>NC_051407.1:10207193-10207352 GCF_015228065.2 Penaeus monodon
AAACAATTATGAGGAGGTTTGAAAACGAGAAGAGAAGGAAGAATTAGATAATTCCGAAGAAAGACCGTGTAAAACAAAAGGGAAAAAAACGCGTTCCCCAAAACCTTTTTTAAGAAAAATGTTCTAATCCAGAGTCCAAATTTTACCTGATTACAGCAG
>NC_051407.1:10207537-10207654 GCF_015228065.2 Penaeus monodon
CAACCTACCCCACCCCTCGAGGCGCTGAAATCCATCTACAACTGGAAATTATGACCTTATGAACCTGGGCCCTCCCCAGCCCCTTGTCGCCAGGAGGAAATTGAACCCCCAATTGAA
>NC_051407.1:10207899-10208320 GCF_015228065.2 Penaeus monodon
AATCTAATTTCCCCACGCTTCATTCATCATCATGCTCTTCTTTGCTTCTGTTTCATCATCACATTTTGTTACTCTCGTCCCAGGCCCTTTATTTCGGCCAACCCCCCCCCCCCCGAAAAGCCCAAATGATTACACATTTCTTCGGGTCAGCGTCACAACAAATCTATTCCGAGATCCAAATCATTAAATTCGAGGTTAGCTGGAAATATAGCAATAACACTTCAAAAGTTTGTGTGTGTGTGTGAGTTTTGAAAACAAGATTATTTCCTGGATTATACGGGAAAAAAATACCGAAGGCAAATTTATAAAATAAAAATTATAACCTCAGGGTACAAGCGTCCAATAAAAAATACTTACAGGTATCAACATATACACGAATATAGTCCTATAATGAAGCACCAGAGAACGCGGAAACCAAGTA
>NC_051407.1:10208485-10208864 GCF_015228065.2 Penaeus monodon
TCTCGAGAACTAACCAAAATACCCGAAAAAGAAATCCAGAAAAAATACCCCATTCCAAGGGCCTAATCAAGAGCCGCCTACCCCCCACCCCCACACCCCCTACCTCCGTCGGCGTCTCCCAAGAGTCTCCTCGCCGGGAAACGGTCGCCCTCACGCCCTCGCCGAGATCGCACCCTCGCCGCCCTTTTGCCCCTCCCTTTTTCTTCCTTTGCTTTCCCCTCTTCCCCAGCCCTCCTCTCCCATCACCCACACACCCTTTTCCCTTTTCCTCTCCTCCTCCCTTCCTCCCTCTACATATCACTTCCCTCTCACTTCACTAGCACCATCTTCCCTATGCCTTTCCTCTTCCTAAATGCTCTCACGTCACACTCATATATAT
>NC_051407.1:10209238-10209382 GCF_015228065.2 Penaeus monodon
TTCACCTGCCCATCCGCAATTTTTCTCCCCGACAGCCTCTGTAATCGGGCATCAGCGGTGTCAGTCGGCGCGGCTGCGGTTCGACCAGCCAAAGCCAGGTGGCGGTTTCGAAGGAGCCGATAACCACCACTTAGGGGAGAGACT
>NC_051407.1:10209636-10209918 GCF_015228065.2 Penaeus monodon
AATATGAGAGTGAGTATGCTTATGTTCACACGTGAACAAGAGTGTGTTCCCATATACGTCAATAAAATAAAAGTCACACATTTCCCTTTGTCCGCTGTTCACTTCCACCATTCTCTTCCCATTTACGCTTTCAATCGCTCTCTCCTTATCCCCCTTTTCGCTCCCTACGGACTCGCTTATTCACATTCACCCGAGGCCACTCCGGCTATCTCCTTCTCGATCTCCCTCCCCATTTCCGATAATGACCTAAATATCTGGAATAAAGAAACGCACTTTAAAAAT
>NC_051407.1:10210110-10210202 GCF_015228065.2 Penaeus monodon
AACTCCCCGATCCTTACCAAAACCGCCGGAATCCTCACGTGCACCCAAATTCCCCAATAATAACCCCACCCCCAACCTCACCCCACCTACCC
>NC_051407.1:10210421-10210711 GCF_015228065.2 Penaeus monodon
AACCCCCCTCCACCCCCTCCCCAAGCCGAGAGAGCCCGTGAGGAATAGCCCCCCGCGCGGCCCGGACATCTCCCGAAGTGGCTCCGTGCTCGCGATGCCGTAGTAGCCGCGGCGCCTTGATTACGTAGGCAAGAGCGGCGCCCTTCTATCAATTTCCCCGCGAGAGCCTTCCCTGGGGACGGTCCTTGGCGCTGGACGTACGTACGCACATGCGGAGGCGAATAAATGTTTACCTTCACATAATACATGCATAATGTAGCAGAAGGAATTTATACACCCAAAGATTACTC
>NC_051407.1:10210999-10211161 GCF_015228065.2 Penaeus monodon
AGCGCACGGCCTTGTCAGCCCAGGCATGCCAAGGAAGGAGCAATAACCACGGCCGCCAGCCCCTCATTTCCCGGCCTCCGCCTCATGACGCGCCCTCCCTCCGGCCGACGGCGCTCTGAGGCCCACAAAGCCTTTGAACGGCGGCGGTCTTCTCGCGGTCTT
>NC_051407.1:10211208-10211378 GCF_015228065.2 Penaeus monodon
CTTTCCGGCTTCATTTGACAACAGACGAAAGGGACAACGGGGGCCCGGGGGCAAGAGGGGGGGGGGCAGAAAAGAGGTGGAAAGAGAGAGGTGTAAATAAGGAGTAAATGAAAGGAAAAAGATGGAAATAAATGGTAGAGGAAGCAATGATATGAGACATAGCGAAATGC
>NC_051407.1:10211412-10211830 GCF_015228065.2 Penaeus monodon
ACAAAAGATAAGATGAAAATACAAGATGAAATAGTAGTGTATTGGAGAATTGGGGATGGGTGGATAGGAGAGAAAAAAGGAGAGGATGAAATACGAAGAAAAGGAGAGGGGAAAAAGTAATATAAAAAAAATAAATGCTAACGAAAACGAAAAACAGATTAGAAAAAAAATACTACTACAAATGAAAATTCAGTAATACTCCCCCCCCCCCCCCTTGACATATTTCTCTCCTTTCCCCCCCCTCCCACGCACGATTTTTCACCTTTCCTCCATTCCCCCTTTTTCGTTTCCTTCTTCCCGGACCCCGACGCCGTTCCGCGCACTTCATTAACCGCCGGACAAATTATCATGACTTGCCATGCGCCGCCACCAAGCCGAGCCGAGGCGAGCCATGCGCGGACTGCATGATTTTTCATTT
>NC_051407.1:10212332-10212577 GCF_015228065.2 Penaeus monodon
CGAATTTTCTCCCCCCCCCTTTCCATTTTCCATTTCCGTGCCTCCCCCTCTAATATTTTCCCCTCCTCCCATTCGGCCACTAACCGAAAAAATGACCGAACAAAAGCAAGAACATTTTCTATTCCCATTTCATTCCATTTTCTCTCTTTCCTCTTTTTCGATTTCGGCGACCTGTTCGTGCGATAAAATCAAAGTAAAAAGCCTAGGAAAAGATTTTAAAAAAATATTTTTTTAAGGGGGGGGGG
>NC_051407.1:10213146-10213349 GCF_015228065.2 Penaeus monodon
CAAACAAACGCAGCCATCCTTTTTCCACGAGTCACTGTCCTTGAATCAATCTTCATGCTCTACTGTCATTTATTTTGTGAATAAAATATATTGCGAAATCTGATTTTATATGACTTATTTATCTTCTCGTTTTCGTCTCATTTATCTTTCTTATTCAGTTTTTTTTCGATATGTTTCCTGTTTCTTTTACATTTTCCGATTTT
>NC_051407.1:10213538-10213711 GCF_015228065.2 Penaeus monodon
TACTGATAATGAAAAACCTTACTTCTTGACAGATTTACACCCTGTCTCCTCTTATTTATTCATTCATCTATCTTCGTTCCTTTTCTTCTTTTGAATATACAGAAAATTCATTCTCATTTTCTCCGTTTTTATGTCACATTTCCATTTAACAAAACTATTCAACTTACTCTTCC
>NC_051407.1:10214175-10214868 GCF_015228065.2 Penaeus monodon
TCCTTTCCTCTCGGCCTCGCTTCCCTCATCACGACGCACCGAGGCAGCGCGAAGCCGACTCTCATTTCCGGCTTTCGTTTCCCCGGTAATGACTCTTGCGCAACGAAACCCTCCCCTTCTACCCTTCATACCCCCGACCCCTCATCCCCTCATAACACTCCTTCTACCTCCTCATATCGCCCATACAAAGCCTGTCTTCTCGTACTGCACCTACTGCCTCCTCATCCTTTCTTCTTAATGGAATCCCTCCTCATACCACTCCTCATACTTCCTCATACCGCTCCCTACCCTTCGAACCATCTAATACCAAGCGCATCTTCTCATAAAACTCCTATTACCCCCTCATATCACTCATACCTCATATCGCTCTCCTTCACCGCAGCTTCTTATGCCAAGCTCATCCTCTGTCGCGCAACCCCCTTTTATAACTCCTCCCACCCTGCTCCTAATACTTCCATGCCACTCACCCCCCCCCCCTCATACCCAGCCACACTCTCTCCTGCCTCTATGTAGCCCCCATGTAGCCCTGACCACGATGAGGAGAGCGACACTAATAGTCTGACGTAGCCCGGAGTAGTGCAACAACCTGCGACAACTTCGAGCATCCATTAATTAAGGAGGGAAGTACCGGTAATGTTAATTAACGCCTGACGCTCGTGCGATAGAACGGCCAATATTGGCTGAAGGTTTTCC
>NC_051407.1:10214898-10215012 GCF_015228065.2 Penaeus monodon
CTAATTTTGTCTTCTGCTCTCTCGACAATTCGATCTCTCTCCATTTAATTCCTGTTATAAAAAGTGTATTTGTTTGCGTATATTTCCTTATTTAAATATGGATTTAAGTAATTT
>NC_051407.1:10215062-10215236 GCF_015228065.2 Penaeus monodon
CCTATTTCGCATCATACTAAAATCATCGTGTTAATTCACTAACCGTTTATCACAGAATTCCGGCCTAAAAATTCGCCGACCATTTCCCCCCCCAAAAAAATTCTTCAACGAGTCAAGCCGGAACTAATACCCGCAACACCAAAAGAACCGTCTCGTCCATTCTCTCTAGATTAT
>NC_051407.1:10215307-10215385 GCF_015228065.2 Penaeus monodon
TTAATTCATTGTCCAATACCTCTTCAAAGAGCATACCTTTCTCGAGAACATCAACTTCAATACAGTCCGGTACTTTGT
>NC_051407.1:10215404-10215725 GCF_015228065.2 Penaeus monodon
CCCGCTATCCAGAGTTCAAAAAAGATCCTCAAGTTCAACAGAAAAATGACGAAACAATAAAGAATGGAACGGTCTTCAGGCAGATTCCCAGGGGTTCTCGCCTCCCCGTGGACAAGCCCTCGCGCCAGACCCACACGCAGTTCGTAACGGGAAACGTTTGTAAGAAACGCTGATAAAAACGTTTCATTCTATCTCATGGCATTCAGGCTTTACTGTACTTTTTATTTACATGGCAAAGATGCACTCCGCTGTTTGGTGGCTGCTGGCAGGTTGATAATTACCAAAGACTGAATTTCATACAGAGACACAAACGGATGAATG
>NC_051407.1:10215815-10216175 GCF_015228065.2 Penaeus monodon
TATACGGGGATGGAAAAAACATTTTTTTTGCAGAAAGAACAATCTTTTTAACTCCAGAAAAGGCAATAGGAAAAAGAAGCAGAAAAAAAACCTCTCCCAGACGCCCTCTCCCCGACCAACCCTAACTTCTCACACTCAAAACTTCTACAATTACCTATCACCGCCAACGACAGCGTCAAATCCGCCGCCCTAGTCTTGAATCCGGAACAGCTACGCTAACTCGAGAATCGGTTGCAACGCTAAACTTAGTCGTAGAGCATAATACATTTCCCATAACTCCCCCCCCCTTCCCCACCTCTTCAACCAGTGGATATATCGATGCGTCACCTCGTTCCCGGAAGGATGACCACATACATTCAC
>NC_051407.1:10216520-10216757 GCF_015228065.2 Penaeus monodon
TTACGAGGGCCATCGACGTGCGACAGAAATGCTGATGATGACAGCGACTGCGGCGGAAGCTGATGCTCGCGTTTAAAGGGGGTAGACTAGGAGGAGCTTCCGGGGCGGAGGAGGAAGGGCAGGAAGCAGAGGAGCAGAAGGGCAGGAAGCAGAGGAGCAGAAGGGCAGGAAGCAGAGGGGCAGAAGGAAGGAAGAAGAGGAGGAGAAAGGGCAAGAGGAGAAAGAGGAAGAGCAGTA
>NC_051407.1:10218558-10218864 GCF_015228065.2 Penaeus monodon
AGAATAACACCTGAATGACATTAAATTTCGAACTCATACCACATATCGCTCAAAGAAACTTCCCCTCTTCTCTCCTTCCATGAATGAACAATCCATTCTGCAAAATCGTCGACCAAATCAATCAATGACCATCAAAAGCCGAATCCATAAATTACTATGGAGTCAATGTCAAATAAGGATGTCAAACAGCAAACTACTTAGTGTAAACAAACAGCAAAAGTCAAAAATTCACAAAAAATAAATACAAACAATGGGGGAAACGGTCAGTAAACAATAAAAAAATCATAAAAAGACAAAAAAAATCTA
>NC_051407.1:10219086-10219228 GCF_015228065.2 Penaeus monodon
TCCAGCTAGCTGTACTTGCCACCCGCGGGATGGGATACCTCGCAGCTTCCCGGAACTCGACTTACCTGGAAAGGAAAAAAAAGAGGGGATTTAGTAAGTAGACAGTAACAAAAAAATAATATAAAAAAATTAAAAACTCTTA
>NC_051407.1:10219275-10219491 GCF_015228065.2 Penaeus monodon
ACCACAACATAACAAAGTGAATAAACAAAAAGTGGAAGAAAAGAGGGAGAATAAATACAAATACATAAAAAGGGGAAAAAAATATACAAAGCAAAACGAAACAAAATAAATAACAAACCAAATACATGAGAAAAATATCTAAAGAAAAATAACTGACTGCGCATTTTCAAACGTGTCTTCAGCATTTCCAACAGGACATCTGGACACGTGTAGAGA
>NC_051407.1:10219525-10219592 GCF_015228065.2 Penaeus monodon
ATAACAGATCTTTCATCCTTTCTGTGTATCAGCATATGGCTGAGAAAGTGAATGGGTGTATTAAAGC
>NC_051407.1:10219814-10219993 GCF_015228065.2 Penaeus monodon
CTACGAACTGAATGAATTAGTAGTAAGTACGTGAGCGAATAAAACAAGCCAGACCGAAACCGACATCTACACAACACCGAGTTTCCGTGAAAGAGGAAGTGACTAAACACACAAAACACACAACAAACACACCTGCTTATCCACGCTCACGGATCTATCACCCGAGCCCATCGTGACAA
>NC_051407.1:10220037-10220555 GCF_015228065.2 Penaeus monodon
TTAACATTTATCAGCGTCGCCATGAGCGGTAATATTCTCGCCCCATTACCCCCATCGGCCCACTGGTAACATTGTGCGTCGGGGGATGGGGGTGGAGTGGGGAGGAGGGGTAGGCTGGAGTTGGGGGCGGGAGTCCATGGGGAGGAAGCAAGGGTGTAACGAGGGGGGGGGGGGGTTGTGTGGTAGGGGGTTATTGAAGGTTGGGTGGGAAATGGGGGGGGGGGTCATAGAGAGAGCAAGGGGGGGATAGGGGAAGGGCAGTGGGACTGGAGTGAAATGGGAATGGAACAGTGGAATATGGAGTGGGAAAGAAGAAGGGGAGTAGAATTCAAGAGGAGGGAGGTTGGTAAGGAGAAACGAGCATGGGAAGAGTTGGAAAGCGTAGAGAAGTTGGGACTGGAACTGAAGGGGACAAAAAATAAAATAAAATAAAACAAAACTCCATATTCTAGACAATGTAATCGTATCTTAAACATGACTCAAAGAACTGCCAAAATAAAGGAGAAGGAGGAGAAGAA
>NC_051407.1:10220592-10220728 GCF_015228065.2 Penaeus monodon
GGGACCATGAGTGAGTCACGAGAACCCTTGACAAGCCGGTCAAAAAATCCGCACAGAAAAAGCACGGGGACACTCGGCGACTGTGAACCTTAAACGTTTGAAGTGAAACGTTTCAAAGAACGTCGACTCAAAAGAA
>NC_051407.1:10221064-10221272 GCF_015228065.2 Penaeus monodon
AGAGCACAAAATTGCTTGGCTTCTGACAAAATACCTGCGCCGCCACCAAACACGTACGCACATTAAATGTCGTACCTAACTTTACCATCAACCGCAATCATTTGGGTCCATAAAGATTCTGTCACGTGATCGCGGCATTTAACGAGCACAACAATGCCGACACGCTACACCTCGTACTTACAAAGCATAGTAGTTTTGACAAAAAAAA
>NC_051407.1:10221297-10221385 GCF_015228065.2 Penaeus monodon
ATATAATACGATGGTAATGGGTGATAACGGTAGTGACTGCTGACAAGAAAATCAGTCTACCATTATGACAAAGTACCTATCATCAACG
>NC_051407.1:10221420-10221496 GCF_015228065.2 Penaeus monodon
CCTAATGAATCTCTCAACAACATGCCTCCTCTCACTTCAAACTACAACCCATCCACCTTCCACTAGTAGGTTAGCA
>NC_051407.1:10221634-10221765 GCF_015228065.2 Penaeus monodon
CTCTCATTACGACTTTTCACCGGCGAAATAACCTACCACAACCCTCGCCCCTACCCCCCCTCCCAATAACCCCTCAAGGGAAAAATCAAACCCCACAAAGAAGGAAAGCCATGTGACAAAGACATTCTAAA
>NC_051407.1:10221831-10221988 GCF_015228065.2 Penaeus monodon
TTCAATACCCCCAACGTCATCAAGCTTATCCGTCAAGAGCTCCTACCGTGTCATTACCCCGTCCCAAATGAGGTCTCTGGTCTGATATAGGTACGGTTAGTAAGCCTATGAAAACACTCCCTCCTGCAATTTCAAATTCCCATAATTATGCTGGGGG
>NC_051407.1:10222228-10223128 GCF_015228065.2 Penaeus monodon
TTGGCGTGGTAATAATACTCCTGACACGTAGTAATATCCGCCAATCGCAAGTCCGGGAGATTTACGAAAAAAAATCCACAGTGAGAAAGAGATACAATGTTAATAACGGTTCATTATAACACGTCGCTTCGGCTGAAACCAAGACCATTTTCAGGTACGTATAAAATTATGATAATGCTGCTCCAGAATCCAAGAGATTTACGAAAACCACAATATGAAAAAGAAATAATGTGTAAATAATGGTTCATAATGCTTCAACTAAAGCTAAGAGGATTATCCATTACAAATGAAATGATAACAATGTGACTCCTAGAGATTTACGAAACAGATATATCCACACTGAAAAAGGTTATAACAATTCGCGATAGAACATTCCAGGTAAAAGTGAGATCTTTAGGAACATATATATTAATATTGCTCAAGAGGCCAATAGACTTACTTAAGAGAAAATATCCACCAAAGAAAACAAAATGTGAAATGCATAAAAAAGTATGTATTTTATGTTTTATAGATGATGATATTGTTAATATCATGAGATGTGTCATTCTGTAAGTATAGAAAAACTTATTATTAGTCGAGAGAATTGTATAATCTAGCATTCAAACATTCAGTTTTATTTCAACCTTGATCTTAAGTTCCTCTTGTTATCGTTGTTCTTTTTTCTTATCATTTTCATAACTCTTTCATTATGCCATTATATACTTTACTGTCTTTTTTACTTTATTATCATAACCCAATCCAATGTCCATTCAAAATGTGCCTGTTCGGGATAAGCAAATTGCTAGGGAAATTCGTATATTTATTCTCTTACTTCCCTATCTCCGTTTTTTTCTGCTGACGAATAACGGATATTCAACTCCATTGAGACCTGAGCAATATACCTGCAGGGTTTCATCTTCA
>NC_051407.1:10223479-10223701 GCF_015228065.2 Penaeus monodon
CAGGGGATTCTGGCCCCGGTCATCGGCATTGTAATGGCGGCATCGGAGTGGAGTGCAGAAGACAGCCAGTGAGAAAGGGGCGAAATGAGCGAGTTCTTCGTGGACTGAGAAGCTGATAAACACTTCCCACGATTTGGGTCATTATGAGCAAAGATGGGAGTCCATCGACCTCTATCGTAACTGGCTAACCTCGACTAGCTTTAGTATGTTTATTATCATAAA
>NC_051407.1:10223764-10224055 GCF_015228065.2 Penaeus monodon
CTTTATTATCGTCTTTTCTAGTTCCAACAACCCACTAGAACTATAAAAAAAACAGATTACTATACCCGACGTATTAGCTAACATTATATATTATTACTATATTAAAAAACGAGAGAACAACGGAAATCTAAGTGTCAGAATCTGAGGTGATAATGCGTGTGAAGACGTCGTACCTTTGAGAACGCACATTCATAATTCAGGCTTTCACTATAGCTTCATAATTTAGCTGTCGTAAATTTTCATGATTCTCATAGACAGGCGCGGCGAGGACGATCTGACACCAGCAAAGTC
>NC_051407.1:10224420-10225058 GCF_015228065.2 Penaeus monodon
CAAACAACCGGGCTTTACGACAGGTTTACAAATCCTGCGCTTCCCGTCGTAAATCCTCAGTGCCACTCATCGTACGGACATAATGGCCGATAGCCGAACTCCTCTCGTAAAATATAGCGTTCGGGAACCCTTCCTTCCCGCGCTTGTAGAGAACACGTTCGCATCCTCTTCATCTTTCTCTCTCTCTATCCTCTTTTATCGGTTACGCTCGCATCCTTTCAATTTTCTTTCTTTCCTTCCTCTTCTACCTATTTTTTTCCTCTTCCTTTATTTTTCCTTCATCTCTCTCCTACTCTTCATCCTTTTCCAACTTCCTCTCTTCCTTCGTCTTTCCTCTACTTCTACTTTAACTTACTTATCTTCTTCCTCCTCCCACTTATGCTTTCCTTCTCAACTCTCCCATTTCTACTCCTCTTTCTATCTTCCTACACCTTTTCCTCCCCTCCCCCCTCTTTCTCCTCTTCCTCCTCATCCTCTTCTTCCTCTTTCTCACTCCCCTCCACACCTTTGTAAAGATGTTCAAAGCGACAACTGCCTTCCATCATCCAAGTTTTTTATTCCAGCTGCGTAATCTGACGAACGACCGCTGTAATTAGTTCATTAGTAACTCTTAGTAGTTGGGTATATTGTGCTTTGAA
>NC_051407.1:10225441-10225950 GCF_015228065.2 Penaeus monodon
AACCAATAAAACAGTGATAAGAATAGAAATCAGAAAGGCAACAAATAGGTTTAGCAGGCAACAAAAAAAGGCAAAACGAAGAAGAGCAAGAACATATGACAAAAGTGACAAACAAGAAAACGACAGGCAGGGGGGGGGGGTATCACAACGCTTCACCCCCCCCCCCCTCCCAGCCCGAGAAATATATCGCACGTCCACACAAATACCGCCTCTGATGGCGTCCGTTCGCCCCATATTCTCTCCCCCCTATTTGTTGCCTTTTCTCTTCCATTTTCCTTTTATTTTACTCATCCTCCCCATTCTCTCTTCTACTTCCACGCCCCCTTCCATCTTATTCGTCTCACAACCCCTCTCCCCCTCTCTTCTATCCCTCTCCCCCCAACACCCCCCTCCACTCCACTCTCCCCATTTCCCGCACCTTCTTCAACGATCTTCACACATTCTTCGCCTCCGTCTGAAGATCCTATTTATGGGCCCTTCTCTTTCCTTCGATCCGAGATCGTCTTGTT
>NC_051407.1:10226252-10226344 GCF_015228065.2 Penaeus monodon
TCTTCTCCCTTTTCCTTCCTCTGCCATTTCCAATATATCGAAAAGTTCCACCGTCTTAGAATCCTCTTGATGTAAGTGGAGAGGGCTGGCTA
>NC_051407.1:10226788-10227204 GCF_015228065.2 Penaeus monodon
AATAACGGGTTCCTTTCATACACCCCCCCCCCCTTTTTTTCTCCCATCTCCCCACGTCCACAAGAAACACCAAAAACCCTCCTCATCTCCCCCCTCCTCACCGGGGGAGAGGAGGAGGCACCTTTCCTCCTTCCCCTCCCTCTCACCTCCCCACCGTTGTCACCCCACCCGCCCCCCGCCCCCCACGAGTCAGGCACCACAAGTTACGATAATGCCGTCATATCCACGCCGAGGAGAGGGCCAGGTTAGAGAGCCTATAAAGCACGGGGGAAACGCTCCTGTTTACTCCTTCTTCAACGTCTCCATGACCTGCCTTCCTCCCCCCCCCCCGCTTCCATCTCTATTTTCTTTACTTGTTCCTTTCTTATCCTCTGTATTTTTTCTTTTTTTTTTGTTCACTTCTTCCTGTTTTTTTT
>NC_051407.1:10227335-10227427 GCF_015228065.2 Penaeus monodon
AATTTAAAATTTCCTTATACCTTTGCATCCGTTTCCCCTTTCTCATACCTTTTATGGGGGAATCAAAGACACCTGCCCGAGTTATGGTCATT
>NC_051407.1:10227592-10227825 GCF_015228065.2 Penaeus monodon
TTTCCGCGCTTTCGTTTATTCTCCCTGACCTTTTTTGTGACCTTATCTTAATCTTTTATATAATTACTTTCATTCCCTCTCTTTTTCATTTTCATTAGCACTTTCCCAGGTCCTTCTGCCTCGTACGTAGAATTTATTCTCCGTTTCCTATTCTATGTCACTTTCGCAAATTTGCTCCCCTTCCACAATTCCTCTTATTCGCCATTATTGAATTTCATCCTCCTTCCGGAAAT
>NC_051407.1:10227867-10228591 GCF_015228065.2 Penaeus monodon
TATTCCATTCATGTCCTTTCTCTTTCTCGCATGCTCTGTTTCCTCATGCTTATTTTATCTCCCTTTATGTGATTTTCTTAAATTTACTTCTTAAGTTGTATCTCACCTTTCTCTCACTTCCCCTCTTCTATCGTCATTCAGTTTCATTAGTTCTCTTTTTATTCCGCTTTTATTCCGTCATTTTCTCTGTATCTAACTTCCCCTTCGCAATTTTCCAAATCCTCTCAGCCCTCCTAATTCTTTCTTATTTGTTTTTGTCACTCACCTCATTCTACTTCCTTTTAGTTTAAGTCTTATTTCCAAACTTTTCTAATTTTCTCACACATTTCTTTTTCTTTTTTATGTAATCTCTCTTGTGTTTTACCTAATTTATCCTTTCCTAATTTAACTCTCTATTACTTTCCCTTTATCTATTTTTTCTTTCTCTTATCAGTCACTTTTTTCTACCTCTTTCATCTTAAAACCGATTTTCTACCTTGTTTGATTTTAATTAATATGTTTTCTATTTTCCCATTCTATAATTTCCATACGTCTTTTTTTCAATAATATGTACGTGCGTCTCCCTCTGTGTATATCTACGTATGAAAGGAAGAAAGGAAAGGAATCAGAGTTAATTCTCTCTCTCTTCTCCTTTTTCTCTTTATTTCATTTCTCCCCCTTTTCCTTAATTCGATTTTCCCTTCCCTAATCTTCCTACGTCGCCTTCTGTGATTGCTTCTGATTG
>NC_051407.1:10228623-10228745 GCF_015228065.2 Penaeus monodon
ACGTCCATAATGCCTGCCCGGCCCGTGCTGCGCCGGCACAAACGTCAGCAAGTGTCAGCGTTAACATACCTCCTAATGACGTCATATAAACCTATATCCTATTCTCTCATTCCCACCCCCCT
>NC_051407.1:10228930-10229053 GCF_015228065.2 Penaeus monodon
ACCTTACGTCTCCCGTATTCCATTTTCCTCGGTGTTAATACAGTTTCTGCTTATCGCTTCCGTTTGTCCCTCGCTCTCTCATTCCCCAGCGGTGAGGTCAATATTCAATCTCCCCCCCCCCCG
>NC_051407.1:10229143-10229209 GCF_015228065.2 Penaeus monodon
CATATCCATTCCCTTCCCCTCCCCCCTCTTTCCCATAAAATGACACCAGCCGTTACTAATGAGGTT
>NC_051407.1:10229260-10229366 GCF_015228065.2 Penaeus monodon
TCTTTCCAATTCTCGCGCATCGACGTTTTCAGTTACTTCCGGTACCTTCCTCTTTCATGAATATTTGATTTTTTTTATTAAAAATTCCTCGCATTTATACCCTCTC
>NC_051407.1:10229413-10229554 GCF_015228065.2 Penaeus monodon
AAATGCCGTCTGGATTAGGCCTTCCCTCGGCCCCCCCCCCCCTCAAACCCCAATTCTCCCACCACACTTATCGAGTGAATAAGTTATTACAATAATCACTCAAAAATAATTAGAATACAAAAAATACTTACAAATACTTTC
>NC_051407.1:10229657-10229728 GCF_015228065.2 Penaeus monodon
CCACCACGCCTCGCACAAACGCCCATATCAATCCATATTAATACCGAGAATAATAAAACCAACTATCATTC
>NC_051407.1:10229771-10229935 GCF_015228065.2 Penaeus monodon
TCTAATATCCACAGCCGGCATTAATCCACAGCATTACAAATAGAGAGCGACTTTCATGACCGCCGTAAATGAATGGCCGATCCATTATGGCGCAACCGAACACACACACCAAGGCCATTACAACTACAATTACCGAGACTTATGACCGGTGGCTACCACGTCGG
>NC_051407.1:10229977-10230414 GCF_015228065.2 Penaeus monodon
TTGCGGTGAAAGGAATAAATGGGAAAAGGGGGAAGGAAAAAAAAAGATCGACAAGAAATTTTAAAAAAGGAGGAAAAGACAAAAAACAATAGAAGGTGAATAATAAAACAGACAATCACAATTTAAAGAAATGAAAAAAAGGAGGAAAAGACAAAAAACAATAGAAGGTGAATAATAAAACAGACAATCACAATTTAAAGATGATTGTTATGTCAGTTTTCTACTAGATTGTCTCGTTCACTGTGAATTTATTGCTTTCTTTATTACTTACCTTACAGTCTTGTTTCTCTGCATAATTTATATTGTTTGATTTTTTTTTCATTTTGTCGATTTTTTTTTTATTTCTAACTTTTATTATTAAACTGAGAGGGAACACAGGGAGGGGCGAGAGAGCGAGAGTGTGTGTTCATGTCGGTATGCAAATGTAGGTATGCTTA
>NC_051407.1:10230460-10230560 GCF_015228065.2 Penaeus monodon
TTCATTTCATACCCTTCCAGATTACCCTTGCCCCTGAATGCCCAAAGTCTAACCTTTGACTTTTTCCTCTTGAAAAGTCCCAGTCGGGTCCTCGTTCCTG
>NC_051407.1:10230737-10230817 GCF_015228065.2 Penaeus monodon
ATCCTCGTTCTCAGCATTCTGTATAGATTACAACCTTCTATTGCCATTCTGTTCGGTAATGTAAACATGTAATGTTGGCA
>NC_051407.1:10231077-10231176 GCF_015228065.2 Penaeus monodon
TATTATCTTCTGCCCTTACTCCAGCCTCCATCATGGTTCCGCGACCGCTTGTCCCCAATGACCGACACTGTTGAAAGTGGACAGCCTGACGCAGCCCCC
>NC_051407.1:10231719-10231888 GCF_015228065.2 Penaeus monodon
TTACACCACAATACAGATGACTGGGTGTGTTATGTAATTTCCACTGGTTATCACACTTTTGAAATACATAGACAGATAAACAGATAGAAAGATGAAGAGGGGGCGTACTGCGTCAGGCTGTGCAGTATGAACAGTTTCAGTCATTGGGGACGAGCGGCCGTGGAAGCAG
>NC_051407.1:10232397-10232489 GCF_015228065.2 Penaeus monodon
ACAAAAAACATGTAAAATTCCCATAAAATATCTGTCGTACGCCCCATCCTCGCCCACCTCCCTTTAAAAAGTCACGCACACAAAGTACATCA
>NC_051407.1:10232541-10232720 GCF_015228065.2 Penaeus monodon
GGAAAAGGACCAGGACGAGATGACGAACAGCGAGACACAGGCGCCGTGAGGAAATGAGAAATGAGGAGGATATTCCACACGCCGGCACCGAGTCAAGTGAGTGGTTTCGGCCTCACTTCGTTCCGCGTTCCTTTGTTCCGTTTCGGCGATTTTCGTAACTCTCTGTCTGTGTGTCTGTC
>NC_051407.1:10232857-10233372 GCF_015228065.2 Penaeus monodon
CTCCCTCCCTCCCTCTCGAGGTCTGTGCCGACGACGCTATGTGGAGCATCACTGATATTATCACCATTCTCTTGATTTTCATCTTATCTGTACTTCTATTACCATCATTATGTCTGACCATTATTGCCATTACCCTTACGACCATTCATACCACTGCTGGTATTATAATTATTACCTTTTGTCCAATCACCATAACCACCATCAATATCATCAAATATCACAGTTATCTAAGGCACTACCAATAGCAGAAACAAAGTCCCTGCTGTTCATCCAACGTTTCGAATAACCACTGTCATACAACAAATATTTCCGTTAAACTGCGGCCACTACCAGGAAGATAAATAAACTCGCCGCTGGTCTTACACGGCAAACTGCTAATCAAACTTGGCCCTGATCGATCACTTGGCCAATCAGCGGACGCAGTTTTAAGCTTTCTGCGACGACATAGCTATCCCTATCCCGAGTAAGCTGCCGAGAAAACGAAGACTGAAAGATCATAAGCCTCCCTCCACAAT
>NC_051407.1:10233575-10233805 GCF_015228065.2 Penaeus monodon
AAGACCGAAAGAAACACAGCCACAATCGCAATAAAAAGGAAACACAATACTAGCAACAAAAGCAACAGCTGTCCATCTCACGGGAGCCAAGTGAGCATGCCCCGATCCCTCGCGACGCAAGACCGAGCGACTGACAACAGCCAAAAAAAACGCAAACGCCTGAAAATCCTCGAAACACAAACCCAGCACATGTCTAAAGGACCACCGAGATACTCTTCTTGGCAAGTTGG
>NC_051407.1:10233957-10234197 GCF_015228065.2 Penaeus monodon
CCCCTTCCTCGCCTTACCCCCATCTCAGTTTACATCACATGACGTCACAGCGTAACCCGATGACGTCAAAGACATCGTGACGGATATCCACATGCGGGCCTGTGATGGTCGTCATGCATCACCCCCTCTCGGGTCCCCTCTTACCCCCCTACCCCCCCAATCCGTGGTCAGGAGAGGCGACAACCTCAACCTTCAGTTGACCCCGGCCTGCACCCTTCTTCCCGTGTGCGGATGATTTAA
>NC_051407.1:10234282-10234851 GCF_015228065.2 Penaeus monodon
CGCGCGTGTGCGTGTGCGCGCGCGCGTGTATCGAAATTGGTAATGCCAGGGAGTGATTAGTGAGTATATCATTATACGCCCGTAATTAAGCACCAATAAATCCGTCTACCTGTAAGTATGCATGCCTGCACGCACTCTTTTAGAATATGTGTATTCCTGTAGTATATGGTTGTATGTATCAATAAACTATGCGCACTACACCCGTAGACATTTAACCACCTGCAATATGTAAGCACACAGAAACGAGAGTAAGTATGGAGAGTGAAAGCAAGCATGTGTGCCAGTATGCCTGAAAGCCAATATCTGTTCACTTGCGCCTGTGGCTCGATGGGTTATTGTACATTCTAGAACAAGGGTCAACAGAGAGGTGCTTAGATACAAGAGTTCACATAATTACGTAAGGCTTCGTGCACCCAATACATGAGCAACGGTAACCCCAGTGACCCCGCCCTGCTTGCAAGCGCTCCGACCACCCTGGGACCCCCCCCCATACTCCCACCCACAGACCTAAACCCAACCCAGCGACGCAAGACTTGGCATCACTACTCTTATTATTAAAACAGAACAAC
>NC_051407.1:10235121-10235407 GCF_015228065.2 Penaeus monodon
CAGGTCCTAGCCCGTCCGTCACCGCCGCAGCCGAAACTCCCGCGTTTGCTCTTAACAGCTTCCATCACGCCATTAAAAGCGTTTTTTTTCCCCCACTCGAGATTTTTTCCCGCAGGAGAGGAGGCAATTTTAGGCCTAGATTTTAGGTTGTAGAGAAGCGGAGAACGAGGATAAAATATTCTGATTTCGTTCTATATTTCATTTTACGTATGTGAATCTATGCGTTGACAGATGCAAATGCAAAAAAATCGTGACGCATTCACAAACATGAGCTGAAGCGAAGACG
>NC_051407.1:10235613-10235738 GCF_015228065.2 Penaeus monodon
AACAAATAAAAAAAACACCCCCCTGAGAGTAAGATTTCTCGTAACTGACGAAAAAGGTACACCAAAAATGGGGGAAAAAGCGAGGAAAAAACTTCCCACGTCCTCCAGCGAGAGACGCTCACTGA
>NC_051407.1:10236126-10236239 GCF_015228065.2 Penaeus monodon
CCTGATCACGATAATTAGTGAGAACGCAAATTTGGAATGAACGTATTCGTTATTTCATGGTTTCTTTTTACGCAATCTTCATCCATTACCCTTCTTACCACCTTCGTTCCTTA
>NC_051407.1:10236516-10236667 GCF_015228065.2 Penaeus monodon
AAGCACGCTCGCACGCAGGTCAATGCACCGTAATCCTTGTGATGTATACGTTCTCGACATTTCCTTAAAGAATTCCTTTTTGCACAGCTCCCTCGCGCCTCTCTTACTCACACTGCCCCGGGGGATGCTTTGGCGAGGAGGGCGTGACACG
>NC_051407.1:10237057-10237249 GCF_015228065.2 Penaeus monodon
CCTGCAATAACTTTTACACCGAGTGTCTGCGGCGGTCAGTGACACCGAAGCCGCTTTCACGCCGCCACCCTAGCAACACCCGTGACGTCACACAGGGGGGTGGGGGGAAGGGGGGTCGTGTGTGAAAGGGGGGTTGTATGCATATACATGTGTGTGGGGGGGTAGGGGTGTGTGTGGCGGAGGGGGGGGTAC
>NC_051407.1:10237390-10237511 GCF_015228065.2 Penaeus monodon
TAAGAGGTTGGACTTGCGCATATTCACACAACTATAAAACTGGCATGGCTAGTTTTCATAAATTAAATGTTTTAAAAATTTCCAACCAGACACGCACTTAACACGAAAAATATCATTGTAG
>NC_051407.1:10237972-10238163 GCF_015228065.2 Penaeus monodon
CTAAAAAAATAAAATTAAAAAACGCACACAAGAACGGATCCCCGTGAGCGAAAGTCGACCGAGCCTCGATTTCGCGTTCGCCGATCCCGCGTCCGAAAAATCGACGGCGTTTTACCGTGCGCCGCCGGTGAAAGTATCGCTACGAGCCGGGGCTACGCGGTGCCCTGGACGAGGCGCCGCTCGGTGTGGGA
>NC_051407.1:10238677-10238803 GCF_015228065.2 Penaeus monodon
ATCACCAAACAATTACATCCCCAATTTTCCTCGGCCGTAAAGTTTACAGCCTGCAATTTCATAATCAATAATCTCTTCAAGATCCACAAGCAAAATGAAAGAGAAGAAAATTCCACAGCCTAAACT
>NC_051407.1:10238835-10239097 GCF_015228065.2 Penaeus monodon
TACTTGTAAAAGAGCAGGCTTTCAAATTACGAAATTTAAGCTGAAGTGCATCTTCATTACTTGATTCCCTCTTTTTCTTTGTTTTAATCATCTGGGTATTTATTTTTTTCGTCTACTGATAATTATTATCTATTCTTACTTTCACACACGAAGCTTTTGTTGTTGTTGCGCTGAATGCAACTGGCAAAGAAGGATACATCATTCTAAACAAAATTGTGAAATGCAAGGAAAAGAATTCTACGATTTTCCTACTGTTTTTTTT
>NC_051407.1:10239345-10239445 GCF_015228065.2 Penaeus monodon
TTCCAAGAAGCGGAGGGAGCAACAGCTTGCAAATTACAGTGGCTCATCGCGAACATTATGACAACAGAGTCCACAAGATGTCTGATCTTGTCCTCTTCTC
>NC_051407.1:10239726-10240113 GCF_015228065.2 Penaeus monodon
CAAGCAAACGCACGCATCCAAATTTCAGCATAAACTCTCAGACATCTTTACAAAACTTACCCCCCCCCCACCTCATTTCTTCCTGATATTCGCCCCAACTATCAAACCTTATTCGAAACTTTAGAAAAAAATACATAAATAAAACTAAACAAACACCTCAACTCATGGCACTGATCAACGGCAGCTGACATCCCACCGGTGGCAAGAGTTCAAAGTCGTCCCTTCGCTCCACGTGGCACTCGGGGAAAATCAAGTTATCATAGAACCCTTGACACTCGGGCCTGGCTCTCGAACACGCAATCTTCCTCTTGCTTATTTCTTCATCCACATGCCGGGGTTAAAATACTTCTTACGTAACGCAATTACCCACTCACGTTACTTTGGCTC
>NC_051407.1:10240175-10240402 GCF_015228065.2 Penaeus monodon
CACTATTATCATTTCGCCCTCGTCCAATGAGCTGTTGACCATTTACATTTTTTTGTTCATTATTTTTTTTCTTAGTCTAATTTTCATTCTTTTTTTTTATCTCACTATATGTTTTATTTATTTTTCTTTTCTCTTCATAAACAGCGTCATTTTCTTTACTGTCATTTTGTTAAACCGACAAGAATAACTAAAGTATTTATGTTTATACCTGATCCTTCACGACAGTA
>NC_051407.1:10240486-10240761 GCF_015228065.2 Penaeus monodon
AAGGACAAACCAAACAATTCCCAGGAGAAAATAATCCGGATTTCGAAATCAATATCCGATCTTGTTTTTGTACATCTATCAATTTATCTACTAACAGATATTGGCGGCGGATGGAATACCTCGGCAATACTCGGAATTTGTCAGTAATCTCGTCACATATGCTCGTTTCCCTCGCTGTCTAAAGCTTACGGCCAATTTCGATGCTTTTGAGCGAGCCCCCTCCCTCCTTCTGCCCAGCCAATAACCACCTAATAATTCTTAATTAGGCCTTTATG
>NC_051407.1:10240839-10241715 GCF_015228065.2 Penaeus monodon
CTTTGTCTCGCAAATGAACACAATATGATTATGTGCAAGGAATAGTTTCTCTTGTATTGTGTGTAAGAAGTGTTACAAAAGAAAACTGGAAAAACTATGTGAATTTTACCAGCGTGTCAATATGTCATCAAATGCATTCTGTCTATGTAAGGTGTCAAAAATGTTAATGCCTACCATTATTATGTACCGGTAAGGTATCGCAAAATAGTGCCAGAAAAGCTATCAGCTGCATTATAATAGGAGTGCAGTGTCGCAAAATGCCGTGTCAGAAATGCTATCCGCTGTACTACACGGACGTAAAGTAAACGCAATATATTGTATCAGAAAATGCTGAAGGCATAAAGGTAATCACCAAAGCACATATATTACAAAATGACGAGTATCAAGACTTTGACCAGCTTCTGCCACGTGACCACGAAAACATCTACAACTATCGATAAGACTGCACCGGCGTTAGCCCGCCCCTCTCTGTATTTGTGGGCGTGACAACACCCTCTTTAGAACCAACAGCTGCCAGGTGTTGGCATGTGTACTTCGTTACCTTGATATATAATGTTGCAATTATCGACCCAGCAGCTGACCATTAACCGTGTCTTTAATTGAAAGAAGCGAAACGAAAGCAACAATCTGCTACACCAAAACACTTGTAAATCTCTTTTTTTTCTAAGCACCAGAAAACATCGTGCCTGCATTATCCGCTACACTTGCATCCCTTAAAATAGGACGCGACAAACAAGGCGAAAAAATAACGAGGAAAAATGTGAAAAAGAAGAAGAAAAAAACCCGCAAGAAATGAAGAGGGGGGAACTCAAACATATTTCGACTTGCATATCTATTTTGGCTTATATCAGAGGAAACGAGATGAAGGTGGACTCA
>NC_051407.1:10241858-10242186 GCF_015228065.2 Penaeus monodon
CAGCACATCCCGACATCCATGAAGTGCTGCGTACACTAACGCCCAATATATCACGCGGGAAAAAAGCAACGTCATCATGTTCATAAACGAGAACAATAAAGCTAAAAAATATGCCAATCCATTTTAAACCGGATCAGTTCAACCAGCTTTAGTGTATCATTCAGAGTCGACCGAAAATCGCGAACCTTGAAATTGCACCGAGATAATGGCGTACCCAAACAGAAAAAAATATATAAAAAATAAGATGAGATTAAGGCATTATAAAAAAAGAACAATAGACAAAAGACAATAACACGAAAAAGCAAGATAAGTTCTTCATAAAACTGTT
>NC_051407.1:10242502-10242665 GCF_015228065.2 Penaeus monodon
CAGGAATGCGTGGAAGAGGCGCCCAGCTCTCGCCCCGCCCACCTTCCCACACGCTGCAACATCACTCAACACCAATATTAATAAATAAATGAGTAAAAATACATCCGCAGAAATACGTCTGCCTCACGTGTCGTAAGTGCATCAGTTCCACATCAAACAAGGA
>NC_051407.1:10242773-10242936 GCF_015228065.2 Penaeus monodon
CCTTTGATTATTCATCAGAAGAATATTAATATCAATAATAATGCTTCCTCTTACTGATTTTTTCATTATCCATCTTTTACTATGCCGTCTTTTTATTCTTCCTCTTCCTTACCGTCCCCCTTTCTCCTCCTTTTGCTGCTCCTCTTACAATTTTCTCCATCAT
>NC_051407.1:10243009-10243079 GCF_015228065.2 Penaeus monodon
TTTAAAACCAAAAAGCTTACACTTCCAAACATTGCCTCTAACTCCATTTTTCTTTGATTTTTTCTTTTAA
>NC_051407.1:10243118-10243327 GCF_015228065.2 Penaeus monodon
TTATATGTCCTACTCTTTTCTATCATCCTTGTCCTCCTTCCCGTATCATATTTTTCTTTTCATCTTTCCCTCTTCCCCGTTCCTATTTGTTCTTCTTGTTCCTGTTCTCTTCTTACCTCTCTACCTCTTCTGGCAATCTCTCTTGCCCCTTGTCGCTTCCTCGGATTCGCTGATCCCTTTTACCCTTCTATACCCCCTTGTCCCCGCTT
>NC_051407.1:10243581-10243744 GCF_015228065.2 Penaeus monodon
TACTTACAGCGGACGTTGGCATGTCAATCCAAAGCAGATATAAATAACCGCATTCGTGACATTCCTGTCGGATTGCAATTTGACAGATCTCTAACATTCCTATCACCCCCCTCCCCCCTTTAAGTCTTCCTTGAGTCACCATACCGCTTACTCACCTACCACG
>NC_051407.1:10243784-10243884 GCF_015228065.2 Penaeus monodon
TCATTACCTACCGTCCCTCTTCTTTCCTGACCTAAGAAGGAATCCAGTGATCGCAGGCTACAGATCAAATGCTTGAATTCGCTTCTCCGAATCACTCACA
>NC_051407.1:10244369-10244555 GCF_015228065.2 Penaeus monodon
TCGAGATGCAATGCCATTGAGTATCACCGCCCGCCCGCGCAAGGGAAGGAAAGGCTTCCGTGTGTGTGGGGAGGGCAGAGGGGGGGGAGGGAAGGGGGTAGGTGAGGGGGAGATGGTGCTTCCGTAGTTTGAAATCTCATGTGGATTTTTTTTTCTCCCGTACTGAGAATATGTGACTAGCTATCG
>NC_051407.1:10244583-10244688 GCF_015228065.2 Penaeus monodon
GGCCATATATAAATTCGAAAACGCCAATAATCAAGTGCATGCTAACAAGGTCTATACTCATATAGACCTTGCATGCTAATACGAACATTTACCAGCATTAGCATT
>NC_051407.1:10245037-10245178 GCF_015228065.2 Penaeus monodon
TCCCCCACGCAAATTTCATTCAATCGGAAAAGCCATTTAAAGGGAGGACTAACGACGGAGGACGACGCAACTCACCCCCTCCCCCGAGGCCAGGAGGGGGAGGAGGGTGAGGTCGGCCCTTGACTCGAGACCCACGCATCG
>NC_051407.1:10245457-10245589 GCF_015228065.2 Penaeus monodon
CGGCCTACAGACAGCCCGAAACCCTCGCCGAAGGCCCAGAAGGAGAGCGAGGGCGCAAACCAAACCCAGGACGAGGATCCCGTTCGCAGACAGCCGCCCGATCTCCCTCCATCCCGAGCGGCCGATGATGGA
>NC_051407.1:10245948-10246197 GCF_015228065.2 Penaeus monodon
AAGGAGGCCCAACTAAGAACGTGCCCCCCCCTCCCCCTGCGGCTCCAAGGACCGCCGGCCGCCTGTGTTTCCCCTTCTGCCATTATCCGGATACCAGACGGACCCGGGCAACGAGCGGCCGGTATCTCCAGTTTCCCGATATTGAAAGAATAGGGAAGGGAAAACGGATGAGGAGTGGTACCGGGATGTGAAATGGCGAGATTTATTGGTAAGGGTAATATTCTGAAAGGTTGATTCAGCTTCTTTTTC
>NC_051407.1:10246441-10246788 GCF_015228065.2 Penaeus monodon
AACTACAATCAAGAATAATACACCAGGTTTTATTCCCTCTATCTCACACGGAGTCCGAGAATCGAGCGCACTGTAAAGGCACGACCGAAACGCAGCTGTAATGCATTTACATGACGACGACAAAAATAAAGAAGTTCATTAGTGCCCGGATGTCGGTAATGCATTTATGTTTTTTTTACGTATTTTCTTTCTTTTGTGTAAATACAACAACATGTATTAGTACAACCGCATTCATTTGGGCACAGAAGGGATATATCTTTGTTTTTTCCATGTTTCTTATCTCTTTACATTCACATTTTACTGTCTATGCTCAAATGCAGTAATATGTGCAATTTCAAAATTTCACT
>NC_051407.1:10247053-10247388 GCF_015228065.2 Penaeus monodon
CCTTCCTTCCTTCCTTCTTTTCTTCCTTCCATCCTTCCTTTCTTCCTTCCAACCTTCTTTCCTTCCTTCTTTCCTTCTTCCATTCCTTCCTTCCTCTCTCCCTCCCTCCCTCCCTCCACCCCTTCCTTCATTCCTTCATTCCCCCCATCTTCTTCCCGTCCCCTCTCCCTCTTCCCCCTTCCCCCCGCCACACACACACACACCGAAAAAGTAAAACCCTTTATCGGTTTCTGTGAAAATCCGAGACGTTTGCCAAGCAGGCCACTCCCTTTTCAATCGGGGCAGATGAACACACCGAGAGGGAGACGGGGCTTCTCAGTTTATTTATGAGGCCA
>NC_051407.1:10247678-10247750 GCF_015228065.2 Penaeus monodon
ACATCTATTTACTCATATATATATATACAGGTGTTTCATGTTCTGTTCTGGTTATTTAACTATAAATTTGTA
>NC_051407.1:10248018-10248127 GCF_015228065.2 Penaeus monodon
CGACCCCGAGAATTGCCTGGTTTTCTGCCTCACCAGCTGCGCCCGCAGACAGAATGAACGATAAGACAGGTGGTTCTTTCCCACCGCACATGCAGGCGGTTTATTTATT
>NC_051407.1:10248585-10248860 GCF_015228065.2 Penaeus monodon
AGCAATAAAAAAACAACCACCATAATACAAACCGTAACAAACACGCAAATAACAACAGCAGTAACATCGGAAAGGCCTTGCTCGCCGCGAGGCAAAACACCCCCACGAAATACCTCTTCAGCCCCATCAATAATACACAGCAAGCGGGTTAGCAGCGGCTCGAAAGGGAGTTAAAGGGCGAAAATACTCTTGTTGACTACTTTGGAAAGCAAGGAGGGGAGGGGAAGGGACGAGGGGGGAGGAGGGGGAGGGACGAAGGGGGGACGAGGGGGAGT
>NC_051407.1:10249259-10249443 GCF_015228065.2 Penaeus monodon
GGTTAAGCGAAAAATACTCTTGTGTAAACCGAGAAGAAAGGAGAAAAGGGGAGGAGGAGGCAAGGGTAGTGGATGAAAGAAGAGAGAAATGCACACAGAAAAAAAAAGAGAAAATAACAGAGACTGACAAACAAAGACAAATTAGCTTGACAAATTTCCCCCGGAAGACAGAGACACCTTCATG
>NC_051407.1:10249534-10249636 GCF_015228065.2 Penaeus monodon
CAATGGCCTTGTTTCCCCTAAACGAGGGCGCGCTGGCGGAGGGACGCGGCCACCCACAACCCACGTTTGTACGCGCAAATTATCGTTTTTTTTTCTCTCTCT
>NC_051407.1:10250596-10250868 GCF_015228065.2 Penaeus monodon
AGGTAAATCCGAACTGAAAAAGAAATAAAACCATTTCCTAACAAATGCCACTTCTGCCAAACAAGAGAAATCTGCAAGAATAATCGTAAGATCCTCGCAAACCGTCGAAGTTGGGGTACCGAGCACAAACTTCCCGAATACATGAGTATCTGCTTCGTAAAACAGAAGTAAAACAAAACAGCGATACAGAACGAGGCCAGTGCGTGAGCAGTGACATCACAGAGGAACATCTTGTAACGCAAACTGGGGCACGGACACACGCTCACGCGGAT
>NC_051407.1:10251386-10251566 GCF_015228065.2 Penaeus monodon
AATATCTTGCTTCAAACTTTTGTAGATACGGCTTTTCTTTATTATCTGAAATGGAATCTGCCGAAAATGTCCAATAAGCTTCAGACTTTACGAGCCTTCCACGAATTCACCCGACAAACTTTTCGCCGGGAATGAAGTCCCTTTCCAGACACACGCGTGCACACGCATACGCGCGCGCCA
>NC_051407.1:10251853-10252106 GCF_015228065.2 Penaeus monodon
GAGTTTAGAGAAGCCGATACTTGGCGGTCAACTCGGCCCTCCACGCTGGATCAACACTCTTAAGCAGGGAGAGGGGGACGAGGGGGACGAGGGGGAGGAGGGGAAGAGGAGGAGGAGTAGGGGAGAGGGGGGAGAGGGGGGAAGAGTAGGGGGAGTGGAAGAGTGGAGGAGAGGGGAAGAGTGGGGGAGGAGGGGGAAGGAGAGAGGGAGAAAGGGAAACAGGAGAGAATAATAAAAGGGAGAGAATAATAAA
>NC_051407.1:10252187-10252321 GCF_015228065.2 Penaeus monodon
CCTTATGGAGCAACCCCCTCTACTGCACACACCCGGCTCCCTGCAACTCTCTCACAAAGCCAATTAAATCCCTCTAAGAAAAATAATCAAATACTAACGAAGTCCCGCTAACTAAAACTTGACCATTTGTACCA
>NC_051407.1:10252752-10252963 GCF_015228065.2 Penaeus monodon
GAAAAAAGAAAAAAAGAATGAAAAAATCGGGTGGTCTGTCTGCAACACTTTTTTTTTATTAATGCTGACCCCAAGTAATCATCTATTATTCACTTTAAAAATACAATATAACATTTCCTTGTAAAACAAAAAAAACTCACTCCAGAAATCACATAACACCCGGAATAAAAAAAAAAAAAAGTTTCACTCTCCCCCCACCAAAAAAAGGCCG
>NC_051407.1:10253002-10253290 GCF_015228065.2 Penaeus monodon
ACACTGGTAATCTAAATGGAATCTGATTTACACGTGTTGCCGCCCAATGACACACGTAAACACCTGCAAAACAAAGGCCCCGCGATCACCGCCGTTACCCTGACATTCGGCTGAAAATCGGCTTTTGGCAGAGTGTTCTTCTCGGTTCCTGGTTCTGCTTCGGGTTCTTAGACGATCCTCTCTATCGTTCCTCTTTCTCTACTTCATTTTATGCTTCCTTAATTAGTCGAACATATACATTAATTACACTGAGCGATTCATTCCCACAGATATCCCCATTTCTTTATG
>NC_051407.1:10253476-10253610 GCF_015228065.2 Penaeus monodon
TTCGACGCCGCAGGCAGAACCCTTTCATATAGCAGACAATGGACGACCACCGGAAGCGATACTGTTTTGAAAAGTCAACGTCCAACAGTCAATACATTTTCTCGGTATGCTGGCGTTGGGTGTGGTGGTGGTAG
>NC_051407.1:10253821-10253927 GCF_015228065.2 Penaeus monodon
TCTAGTTCCCAGGGCGGCCATTCCCTTAATACGTTGACTATGATATTGCAGAGTAACGATGCAAAAATCGCCCCCCCGTCGCAGCAACATTGCAGTGCAGCATTTG
>NC_051407.1:10253968-10254062 GCF_015228065.2 Penaeus monodon
AAATGCATTTACGATAATATTCCCATGCATTACAGCGGCTTTCAGTCCAAGCGAGAGACAGCAGCATATAAAACATATCTTGGTATAACTCTTG
>NC_051407.1:10254179-10254342 GCF_015228065.2 Penaeus monodon
GATAGATTTTTTTGAAACATAGATTTGCATAGTGATAAACATACTTTTGCTGGCGGAGGGGAAGAGTTCGTGACATATAAAGGTTATCAAAAATGGGCACTGCAATCTTCAATTCATTATGCAACAGGAAAAAATGCCTTGCAATCTCATATTCAACAACTCT
>NC_051407.1:10254961-10255034 GCF_015228065.2 Penaeus monodon
TGGCTAAAAAGAGAATTGACATATGAATACAAATCACAGAGAAAGGAGGGAGCAGGAGGGGAGTGGAGGGAAG
>NC_051407.1:10257367-10257518 GCF_015228065.2 Penaeus monodon
TCCACGTCGACCAAAGAAAAAAAGCGTTTCTCCCAAAAATCGAAGTGTACGTCAACGTCCACACTGTCAACTAAATTTTGCAGACGGATACCGGAATCCCAGTCGCGTTGCTCACGCCCTCCCACCTCCCCAACCCATCCTAGCCCCTCAA
>NC_051407.1:10257564-10257637 GCF_015228065.2 Penaeus monodon
GAATCTCTCTCGTCAAAGACACCCATGCCCCCTTCACCTGTATTTCACGAATCAATCAATACTCAGACCCCCT
>NC_051407.1:10257789-10258182 GCF_015228065.2 Penaeus monodon
ACCTCGTCCCCTCACCTCCCCGTTTCCCTCTTTCCATCATCTCCCTCCTCACTCTTCCCCTCATCTTCTCCCTCGCCCCCTTTTCCCCCTTTCGCCTTAGAGATAAAGAAAACGAAAGCATCTAGTGTTGAGGGTAATCTCAAGAAAACCGGAAATCTCTTATGCAAGGACCGGCCGAATTTTTGCTTGAAATCCTCCCCGGTTTTTGCGGATTTCCTTTCTCGCTTCCAACTTAATTATTATCTATCCCCTCTCGTTAGCTTTCTAACCAATGTATAAGTTATCACAAAAAAAGTTTTTTTTAACAAACTTATATCGAAACCTTCAATATTTTTTCTGCGGTCTAGTGAGATTCCGTACAACTCTATGTGACAAATCTACAGTATCATATTC
>NC_051407.1:10258409-10258717 GCF_015228065.2 Penaeus monodon
GTGTCCCCTTCTCCACCACTCTGAGTAGAAGAACCACTTGTGCCTCTTGCTGATTGGGCAAAGTCTGCGTAAGCGAAAGGAGAGAGTCGGCCTTACTCTGATTTTCATTTTTCTACTCCTGACCATTTTTTTCTCATTCGTTTTCAAGCTATTGTCATTACTAGCAGCATTTCCATCGCCATAATAATCGTTGTTGTTAATATCATTATTCCGTACATACTACCTTTGTGTTTAGCTCATTCACTGATAATCGATTTCACTCAAGTCTTTATATCTATCAATAAAGAAAACGAAAGAAAAGGGGAAAA
>NC_051407.1:10258759-10258966 GCF_015228065.2 Penaeus monodon
CCCACCAATCTCCATCATCACATTCCGGATATGAAAAAAAAGACCGAGAGCAGACGCAACAGGAAGAAACTGAACTCGCGCCAGGCCCTCTGTCCTCGGCCATCAAGGTCAAGCGAGGTTAAACAAGGTCCGATGGGATCACGGGGACGCCGCAGCTGCCTCGGAAAAGGTCGTTGGGTCCGACGAAAGAGGGCGGGGTTCAAGCGC
>NC_051407.1:10258994-10259587 GCF_015228065.2 Penaeus monodon
ACGTTTGCTTTCGTAGCTGGAGGTTTTCTAAAAACGGGTATATGGCATAATAGATGGAATGGATTGGATAGCATTTTCTGAATCAGTAAAGTTAAGTAAAAGGGAAAAAAAGGAAGTAACGATCCCATGACCAACTTACGCTCCCCCCTTCCCCCCTCCCCCCGACATTTCCAGCTATGTTTTCTTTGGTAAAGTCAAAACACCCACCTCACATAACACGCAGCTCATCCATCCACAAAAAAGGGGAAAAAATCCGCTCATGCAAATTGCAAAGAACAACATGGGTCCCGTTTGAATGGACGTATGAATCCGAAAACGCCCTAGTCCTCCCTCCTGGCCCCCCTACACCACCTCCACCACTTTTTCTTCTTCCACTTATTCCTCCTTCTCCCTTTCCTTTTTCACACCTTCCCGTTTCCTCTTCCTCCCCCTTCTCTTTCCTTTCCTTCCCTCCCCTCCTTCATTCATTCATCCTTCCCCTCCTATTCTCATCATCAGCCTCCTTCCTACCCTTTTTCTATCCCAATGCCCTCCCTCTTCCTCCCCCTCCCAAAGGATATATTACACACCCTTATGCTGCTGCTTCCCCCCCC
>NC_051407.1:10259673-10259860 GCF_015228065.2 Penaeus monodon
TTATCCTCCAAGATCAATACAACAACACTACAATTTACGATAAATATCTCCAGAGGCACTCCGGCCGTTGTCCCTTTGTCTCCGGGAAGCGTGTAAGCCCTTGAATTATACAGTAAGCACAGCCTCCCATCAATCTCTGGTGAGACTCGGGCCAAGTCTCGGGTTCTCTAAATCCTGTCTGTTTTCG
>NC_051407.1:10260348-10260733 GCF_015228065.2 Penaeus monodon
GTAACTCTACGCCATTTTGAAATGCTCCTTCACGGTTCCAACGTTTCAATCTTCTCGGCACGCGCAAAAAAAAAAAAAAACTTTCAAAACTCCTTTAAAATCAAACCATTGTCAGAAACTTTGAAATTCTTCGTGTGCAACGGCAGCGACAGCTCTCTTCTCCGCGTTATCCACAAACAGATACACAGACGAATATCGTAATCCATAAAAAACAAAACTGATTTTTAAAACACTTTCTGAGAGCCGGAGTCCACGAAGACCTATTTTTATTGAAACCCGACCCAAAATCATAAATACGTCTGAGCGTTCAATAACACTCCTCGAAATTATTAATTCTTTGGAACACCGTTTATTGCACGATGCCATTTCTTATTTCGAAAGGGTA
>NC_051407.1:10260784-10261036 GCF_015228065.2 Penaeus monodon
GCTCTCTCTCGTCCCCTCCCCCCATCTCCTCCTATTCATCCTCGATCGCCGGCTATGCAGTTTTTAAGCCTCTCTTCCTATTATCCTTCGCGTCCTCCTTCGTCCCGTGAGGTTATTCTTTCTCCGTATCTAACCCTACACTCCTCCTTTCACGGCTTTGATCTCCATTGAAGTGGGCCCCCTTTCCACTCTTCCTTTCAGCCCATTCTCTCTTCTATTCACATACACACACATGTAAACAAACAAGGGAAG
>NC_051407.1:10261943-10262098 GCF_015228065.2 Penaeus monodon
CACCCCCACCCCGCCAGAGAGGACGCGCCGTACCCAAAACTCCCCGCCCCGCATTGGCCGAGTCAGCAAATGTCAACCAGATCTTGCCATTCTGATCGTGGCAATAACTCACCGATTCCCACCCAGTCCTGCGTCGCGGGAGCCGTCCCCTATCC
>NC_051407.1:10262229-10262329 GCF_015228065.2 Penaeus monodon
ACGTAGGCCTAATTTGCAAATTGCCTTTTTGCTAATATCTACTCATAAACATGACTGATAAATCAATATGATATATATACTAATCAACAACAACAACAGC
>NC_051407.1:10262756-10262841 GCF_015228065.2 Penaeus monodon
CCCGACGGTTACAGCAGGCAGAACGACTCGCCCCGGCTGAGAAAGCTATTGATGAAGGTCAGGGACGCAATCTGAAGACTCTGCC
>NC_051407.1:10262911-10263753 GCF_015228065.2 Penaeus monodon
TACATACAAGAAGCCCCCCTGATCTCACCCATGGCTAGAGAACCGTAAACAATGGCAGCCAAAGTCGCGTCTTTATTAATCCATCACCTTTAGGATTACGTAACCCCCGGCGGCGGGATGAAAATGCTCCTTTGGTATTAAACACGTGGTATCATTCCCTTCCTCGTCGTGTTTCGCTGCCGTGCCAAATACGAGGTATCATTCTTGTTAGTCTGTTCTTTGTTAGTACGCGTGGTACTATGCCTATCCACTATTCCCTACGGTACTAGACGTGTGGCATTATTCCACTGTTATCATAATGCAGCGCTACCCGTGTCAGCCCCGCCCATCAGTATTAAAACCATGGTACCCCTATCCCTTACCACCAATTGCATGGTACTGCCCTTGAACATCTATCCTCTGGCGTTAAATATCGTCTTACACTAATGCCCATTAGCTTTATTATTTTATTTCTCGGCATAAAATGTTACCCATGTCTGCTCCGTTCCGCGGTATTAAACACACATACCCTGCTTATGCCTGTCATAACTCCTACCATTAAGCATATGGTATTAACCCCGCTCACCTGGCCACAGGTACCGCACACACGCCACTATCTACCCCATCCTCCTGCCCGTCCACCTGCCCGGTTACATAAGGGCAACGGGGCACCGTCACTCGCCTTATCAGCTTATCGACCTCCCTACTACGCATCGCCAACGTCTGCCCTTAGCTTTATCTGCTCTTTTCTGCTCGTCACGGTCCCCTTGCCCTGCTTATCTCCCGACTCGCATAATCGGACACGTAAGGCCATTACGTATCATCGCAGTGCCACCTGTTCTGCCTCCACTCCCCTGAATCAC
>NC_051407.1:10263796-10264903 GCF_015228065.2 Penaeus monodon
GCGGATTTTCAAGCCCTTTCCCCTTTCATTCGCTGACATCACGCGCGTCGCTCCCCCTTCCGCCAAATCCTTGGACATCGTCCTTTTGCATTTTTAACGTCACTCTAACCATCCCACATTCATCCCAACCTCCGTACCTTGCAATCCTTTTTCATTATCCTCCTTTGCCTCACTCCTCTCTCCGTCTTCATTACATCCTATTTAATCTCTCGCCCATCTTTCCCTGTCTTTCGTAACCCCCTTAATTCTTCATCGATATACACCACCCGTCTCCTCTCCCTCTTCCCCTCCTCCCTCCCCACCCCTTTCCCTCCCTCTCGCGCGCCTCTTTAAACCAATCAACGTACGGACAGCCGTGACGTCATCCGCATTCACTAGAGGTCAGCCTGTTACGCAAGAATCCTTTGTAATCCCCGGCGTGACAAAGGCCAAGGTCCTTTCCGCTACGCAAGCTGACTACCCCCCCCCCCCCCCCGGGAACTACAAGCTGCGTCTGCACGTATCCAGACACAGAAATAACGCAGAAATGTTATCAAAGTGGGTGACACAGTTAAGCACTAAATATAAAGGTTGAGAGGGATAATAATAAATATAGATAAACTTACCTCCTCTGGTAAGGAATTTAATACATTTTTAAGTCAACTATAACTACAAGGCAAGCTGATGTCTGAAAAACAGTAATCCATTGACCCAATAAAACTAACATGCCATTCCTCTTGAAAATAAAATGGAAAAAAAAACATATTACATAACAGGAGCCAATCGGGCGGGGGCGTGAGAGACCTTTGTAAAAAAGATCAGCATACGGAGATATGGGAGATAACGATAAAAGTGATAGAAAGAATCGCCAGCACACACGGTCAATGTGGTAAACATTACATTATCTGTAATGACAATTCCGTTCTTCCGGCTTGGGCAATGGCAGCGCTGACAGGTTGTTGGCGTCAGGGAAATGTAATGTTTGTCAGCCACCGCGTTTCTAAGGCTCCTGTTGTGTCTAAATTCACCGCGAGCGAACGCGGGCCACGCAGACGCAGTTGGCAACTTCGGGAGACCAGTACAAACGATAACATATTTTTTTCCGTCTAATCATAAGAGTAACACCAG
>NC_051407.1:10265158-10265449 GCF_015228065.2 Penaeus monodon
GTGCCACGAATAATATCAATCGTCCAAACAAACACACACGCCCCATTCGTCCACTCCCTCCCCCGTCCACCCATTCGCCTGTTTCTGTTCTCCCAAGAATTTCCCTGGCGGCGGCTCTGCCCTGTGTCCCCGGCAGGAGCATGCTGTGTGCGCTGGGTATATATCCTCTGGCGCAGTCCTCTGGTGCCGCCCATACATATTCCCTTGGACAATATACTCAGGGCACAGCGATGGTTACGCCCGTGTCTGTATGTAGATTCGGAAATATCACATCCTGGGATATTACGTTCG
>NC_051407.1:10265830-10266130 GCF_015228065.2 Penaeus monodon
TGTGAATCCCATCAACTGAGGCTTTTGTTTTATCGCCTCGCTGAAAACCGATGCCTCACAATAAATTCAGCCGCTCTGAAAGATCTCCCAAGTACCAGGCGAGATTTTCCCCCCCCTCTTCTTCTTCTCCTCATCTTTCCCTTCTTCTTTTCCCCCTCTTCCTCCACTTTCTCCTCCTTCCTCTCCATTTGCCTCTGCATTTTTCTCTTCTCCTTCATTTTCCTTTCCTAATTTATTTTCTCTTCGAAGATGTAGAAGAAAAAGAAGAAAAAGACTGAGAAGAGGAAAAACAAGACGAAG
>NC_051407.1:10266288-10266878 GCF_015228065.2 Penaeus monodon
AACTTTCCTCCGGGGTCAGTTTACACTTCCCTTCTTCCAAACTTTCAATTTTGCGGAGAAACGACCACATATTTTCCCCCCTTAACAGCCTCCGAGTTTTCGCTGCGCCGGCGTATCGCTAGCATATTTACGGTTTCGTATCTCAGAGTGTAATCTTCAATCATCATTATCAAAATCAAATATATATTGATGCGCCATATATACTGGTGTCCGAACCAAGGGAAGATGCCGTGGGTCCTGGAAGTCGCTTCTATTTTTTTTTCCTTCTTCCTCTATGTATTTTCCTTTATTTTCTCCTTCTTCCTTTTCTTTCCTTCTTCTTTCTCTTTCCTTTTCTCTCTTCCTCTTACTTTTCTCTCTTTATCCACGTCCTGCCTCTCCTTCCTTTTCCCATTTCCTCATTCGCCCCCCTCTCTCCCTCTTCTTTTCTCTTTCTCCTTCTCTCCCGTTTATTCTTTCTCCCTCGTGACTCCCTCCCTCATCCCCTCCTCTCTATCTAATATACGTGGCGACGACGACAACCAGTAATATCATATACGGAAAGTAAAATATATTTATGATCCGGGCTGGCGCTGTACCCTCACTCTCTT
>NC_051407.1:10267164-10267393 GCF_015228065.2 Penaeus monodon
TCAACGCACATATGTCTGGATGGTGAATTCAACGGGGATAAGATTCCTATTTCACGACCCTTGATTCTCCGGGTCATAAGGGTCGACAGCCCCGTTCTCTCCTCGGGGGAGTATCGACCATATCTACATCCCCTTCGATCTTCTTCCTCCATATCCTCCCTCTACCTCCCCCCTCCCCCAGTTTTCTCATCCCTCGAATGCGCTATCTCCTCTCGGAACACACCTTCGT
>NC_051407.1:10267499-10267718 GCF_015228065.2 Penaeus monodon
CCCCAATCCCCCCCAAACCCTTGTCTTGCTTCGGCACGCTTCCTAAAAAAAAGGAAAAAAAAAGAAGAAAAAAAGGAAAAAAATGGGGAAAAAAAACTCGAGAGTACCCTGCCTGTACCTGTCAGCCGCAGTCCGGCCCCACGGCGCGACCTGTCGATAGTCCCTAATAACTACAGCGGCGACGAGCGATTGACGCCCCGTGTGTAGGTTGGGGACATT
>NC_051407.1:10267770-10268605 GCF_015228065.2 Penaeus monodon
TTAGGCCTTCTTCCCCTTCGTTCCCATTCTCGTTCTGCCTTTTCTCTATTTTCTCTTCTCTTTTAGGATCTCTTCTCCTCACTTCAATCTTTTTTTGTCACTTCCCATCTTATTTTTCCATTTTCTTCTATTTTAGGGTCGTTTCTCTTCGCCCGCTTTCTTTTTTTATTATTTATATCCCTTTTCCATTTTCTTCTTACTTCACTTTTTTGCAGGGGATGGGGGGGGGGTACTCTGGGGGATAGGTGGGGGGGGGAGTAAACAGGAAAGGGTAAGAGATGAAGATGGGATGGATAGAGGTGGATAAATATCAAAAAAAGAAAAGATAAGGAGAAGAAAAAATGCGTAAAGGAAAGGCACGCAGGGCAGGGAGAAGTATATAAATGGAGGAGTGAGAAATGAAGACTAAAGATGACGAAAAAAGGCGTGTTTGTTTGTATGTGTAAGGTGGATGCGCGCGCGTGCGTGTGTGTTTGGAAGTAACAGATAAATAAATACATCCATAAATATGTAAATGAGTAAATAAACTATCAAACATAAATCCTCGAAAGGCCAAAGGTCAACAAGTGAAAGTCTAAGCCAAACCGACCGGAAAAAAACCCAGACGCAGCGAAATTAATAAAGACAGAAAAGACACAGAGGAGAGGGTGGGTGGGGAGAGGGGGAGGGGGTGGGAGGACATGAGAGAAATGGAAGGAAGAAGAGATACGAAGGACGGCAGAAGAAGAAGGGAGGCGAGAGTCGAATACAAAGAAACACGTATAAGGAGAAAGGACGGAGGGTGAGGAAGGGAGAACTGGAGTTGAAAGAAAGAGAAAAGAGCGAATTATCGAAG
>NC_051407.1:10268747-10268900 GCF_015228065.2 Penaeus monodon
CGAAAACAGATATAATGGGAAGGGAAAAGAGAAGAAAGGAAAGAAAAGGAGAGAAGATGGAGATGAGAAAATAAGAAAAAGCCATGAGGAAGAATTTATAGCGTGAATGGGGAGGAGGAGGAGAGTTGATGAACGAGTAGGAGCGTGCATCCA
>NC_051407.1:10268986-10269137 GCF_015228065.2 Penaeus monodon
CGGATGGGCGGGAGGGAGGTAAAGGGGGGGTGGGGTGAGGTAGGCTGAAATCCCGAGTCCAAACTCCCGGCTTTTCAATCAGGGCGGTGTGCGGCCGGGCGTGTGTCGATCAATATTTAATATCCGATATTTGAGAGGGGGGGGGGGGCAG
>NC_051407.1:10269269-10269484 GCF_015228065.2 Penaeus monodon
CGTTCATTCTTGAGGTCGTCTCGCCACCAAGCCGCAAGGCCTAAGGCTCACTACGGCATAATGAAAGAAAATTTCAGAGAACCTTCCCCGATTCATTTTTCGATGGCACCTCCCCTTGCTTCTTCCCTTCCTTTCTCTTCCCCTTCCTCTCCCCTTGCCCCTTTCTTCCTCTCGCTCTCCCTTTCCTTTCTCTTCCCCTCCCTTTCCTCTCTTCT
>NC_051407.1:10270163-10270383 GCF_015228065.2 Penaeus monodon
ACTTGACACACTTTAACCCTTCCTTCCTTCTTCCTCACCCGTGACGTCACCCGCTCGTAACGCTGACGTCACGGGGCGGACGAAAAGGATCCCCTCCTTCCCGCTGCCTCGATACGCAACTGCATCCTGCGTCATTCTCGGGGGAGACTTCCTGTCTCTTTTTGCGCGTCCACGGGCTAGGGTCCTTGCCCTGCTTTGGGTACTGCGTCTTTAACTCGGC
>NC_051407.1:10270969-10271247 GCF_015228065.2 Penaeus monodon
GACGACCCTGTCTTGATCTTACCCAAGGCGAGGATGGGTAATAATAATACTCTTAACAAGAGAAAGAAGGTAAAAAGATGAAAAAGGTCTAAGCATTTTTACTAGACTCCCCCTCGTCCTCTACATTTTTATATCTAAATGTGAAACCTGTCAGCATTTTTTTTATCAGATAAGGTGTCAATAAGTTAACATAAGGACAATACTTGACCTGAAAAAAATGGTGTCTGATTTAATGAAATTGTCGCACTGGAATATATTTATCCAATGCTATGTAAAGT
>NC_051407.1:10271356-10271539 GCF_015228065.2 Penaeus monodon
ATAACACATGCAGAAGCATTCGTTCAAAGCAAACAGACAAACACTTACTCAACACACTCAGAATCATCCATACAAAGCAAACACATAAACACTCTCTCTCTACATCCAGTCCCATTTTGCTGCCAGACCTCTCCATCTGTCCAGGCTTGGCACTGGCACCGGAGCAGTTTGATCGACTCCCAA
>NC_051407.1:10271881-10272171 GCF_015228065.2 Penaeus monodon
TGAAATGAAATGTAAAGTTTATCAGATTACAAACTCATATTGACATGTGCGTTAACTTTTGGCAGTATGGCACAGGGGCTTTAAGTATAAAAATTTGCTGAAAACAAATTAAGTTAAATAGATAAAAAAGAGGCTGCGATCTTTCAAAAACGTTTGGATAAGGGAGTAAGGAGGAAGCAGGAGATAAAACAGTCGAGGAGAAACAATGTGACCACAGCATGTTTCGGTGAATACTGTAAATAATATAAGACACAAAAAAGAGTGCCTCAGTGTGGCCATAGCTCCTTATT
>NC_051407.1:10272295-10273443 GCF_015228065.2 Penaeus monodon
TTCTGAGCCAAGCCAGGGGTTCGCGGGCACACAAGCCCCCGGTACGTCATTCCAAGAAACTGCTCGCCAGACTTTCATCTTCCGAGCCATTGTTACGTCCTCGTGTAGGGAGCTTGCTCGTCGCTTTCCCGGTCCCTCCTAGGCAATGCCTCCCTCTCTCTCCTCTCTGTTCTCCTCCTCCTTCTCTTATCCCTGCTTTTTGGTCTTCGGTTTTGCAATTTTCTTCTCTTCCGTGCTTCCCCCTTTTTCATTCCGAGCCCTGTTCCTTCTCCATTCCCTTACCTGTCCCTGTTCCTCTCGGTTTCCTCTCTTCCATTTTCCATGATTTCTCCTTCATCCCTAACTCCTCCCTTATCCTCACTCTCATCTTATTCCTAATCATTTCCTTTTTTTGTCTCTTTGCTATCCACCCTACACCTTGTCCCTTCTATTTTTTCTCTCCTTTATCATCCTTTTTCCTCCTTCCTCCAACACCCCGTTTACTTCCTTGTTACTTTCTTTTTATTATCATGATCTACACCCGTTATTCCGTTCACTCCAACCCTACATCCAAAGACGAATATAAAGAAAAAATAGAGGAAGAAAGGACAAAAGGATGAAAGGAGAAACGAAAAGGAGAAAAGAAAAGATGGAGAAAAGACAGGAAGGAGAAAAAGAGGACAAACGAGATAAGACGAGAAAAGGAGAAAAGGAAAAAAGAAGAAGAAAAGAAAAAAAGGAAAAGAGAAAAGGTAAGAAGGAAGGAGAAAAGAAAAGGATAAAAAAAATGAAAAGAAAAGAAGGAGAAGAGAAAAGGCAAACATTTTAGGAAGTAGAAAGAAAAAGAGAAAAGAAGGAAAGAAAAAAAAATGCATAGACGTAAGAGACCAAAACAAGACGGCGAAAGGACGAGCAATATAACGAGATGCTGGAAGGAAGAATGCGAATAAAGGAAGAAAAATTAAGACAAACAGAGGAAGGGAGGAGTGAAGAGAATAGCAAAGAAAAGAGGAAGAAAAAGGAGAAGAGAATATCGACAAACTGAGAAAGAAGAGAAATATCGGCGAATAGAAGAAAATAATGACGAATAAAGAAAAAAAAAAACAGAGAATAAAGACATTAAAGTAAGAGAAAGAAAAAGATGATTTGATGAGTGGAAGAGAAAAGAA
>NC_051407.1:10273522-10273975 GCF_015228065.2 Penaeus monodon
AAGAAAAGAAAGGAGGAAAAGAAAAGCAGAAAAAAATAAGGAGAAAAGAAGAAGATGAAAGAAGAAAAAACAGGAAGAGACAAAGAAAAGAATACGAAAACTGTACATAAACCCCGAAAAGGCAGAAGGGAATGAGGCTCGGAGAAACACCTCTCGCCAACGCAAACAAAGAGGAGTGCTCTCGTTCCCATGAAGGCGGTGGCGCTGAAGAGGTTAGACTCCAAAATAGGCCTACCTCGCTCTATGCACGCGCTCTCACCCCCTTGTCTCTCCCCTCCCCCTCTCTCGCTACTCATTCCCCCTTTCCCCTCTTTTTCTCAGCCTCTTCTTCTTCCCTCGTCATTCGCCCTCATCACATTCCTTTTATTCTCTTCCCTCTTTATCCTTAAAAATTACTCGAATCCCTCTCCGTGCGTAACATCGCCCGTGGATGAACAAAGACGTACAGTACGA
>NC_051407.1:10274290-10274546 GCF_015228065.2 Penaeus monodon
TCGAATTCTCGATATCGACCTCAGCCCCCCCTTCCCCTCCCCTCCCCATAACCCCTACTTTTATTCTTGGTGTGTGTGGGGGGGGGAGGTCACGATCCCTACGTGTCTAAGGTCAACATCATTAAGAAGACATAAACGCAAGAACCTATGGAAAAATTACTTTACAAAACTGAGGAGTGGAAATTATGATATTCATATGTTTGGCAATGTGTTCCCTCCTCATACACTTCATTTTATATAGTCATAACAAAGTCTG
>NC_051407.1:10274918-10275128 GCF_015228065.2 Penaeus monodon
ATTGTCATCACATAAAGATTTCAAAAAAACGGAATAACTGCACAGAAAAATATCTGTAAGCCATGTTACAGCAGCTAGCATATTCAAATCAAATATTACCAAAAGTATGGAAGTAATCTATGATTTACAAATGTTGCGGCGACTAAATAAAAGTTTTATTATCCAGTGGATCTTCAACTATAACAAAAAACATAGAGAAGACTAAGAGAA
>NC_051407.1:10275485-10276704 GCF_015228065.2 Penaeus monodon
GGCAAGACAACCAGCTGCCACGCCCCAAAAAGCACTTGATACGCGATATCCCCAGCCTGCAAAAGAGGCACATCCGTTATTCCAGATCCCGAGGATGTGGTGCCGTTCACACATTTCTTCAGCGAAAGAGAATCTTTTTTTTTGGTCAACGAAAGGATATACACGTTTTTCTTCTCGGGGTCTTTTCTTCATAGTGATTAAATACAACAATATTCGCCAAGGGAAATTATACTGGATGCCAATGCGCTGTGTGCTATTTGAGACTGTAAGTGTATTTATACATACATGGAAAATACCATAATTTCGTGCAAAAATGGTCTAGCAGAAAAACGTTTGCGATATCTTTTCTGAAATCCTGGGGAAAAGAAAAGTGTTGTGCATCCGAAAATGCTGTATAAATTTAGGTTAGTCTATGTATGCACCGGTTCTCGTGTTCCCGTTTTCTGTATCCCAGACCAGCTATATCTTCACAGAAAATCGATCAACTACAGCACAGACCTTTATAAAATGATACCGCGTTATATTCGCGACATGATAATAAATCATGGAACGAAATGACATGCAAAGAAATGTTGAAAAAAATAGTAATATGTACAAGAAAACATGTTTACCATAAGACTTTATGCATACCTTTAGAAATTTATTTTAAAGCAGTAATTTCCAGTGGTTATGACCGACTTAATTAACGCTTCCATATACATTAATATTTACGGTAAGCACTACCGTGATTTCACGCTCTCGTACACATTATCATATCACGTTTAGAAGAGAAAAAAAAAACATGAATGAGAACGAAAAACACAAAGCCATTCATATTCCCCCACACCTTTTCCAAGCGTTTGCCACAACAAACACCATTTGTAAACATTTTACATTAGTACTTACTGTGAGGCGTTGAGCTCAGGGAGGAATTGTGCTGGGCAGCTGATATGTAACCAGAATCCTCCCCTGTTGACGACGCGCTGTTCCAGCCAAGGTTCATATACACCTGTGTGCAAGAAGGCGGTCGTCTTAATGGTTACTTCTTTGAGTGTTGTGGAGGACTATAAAGCTATTTTAGATTAGCAAGAGTGTGTAAGCACGGTCTAACGTATGCCATATTGTACACTGCATGATAATCGTTTTTTTTTCTAAGACACTCTCGAATAAAGGGAATATATACTATACTTTAAACTATATAATGGATATATTTATTTTCTTGTTCTGACAAAATTATTCC
>NC_051407.1:10276890-10277418 GCF_015228065.2 Penaeus monodon
ACTGCTAGTCATAATTCTAAGAACAGGATATCGGTAATCTCACTGTAACGAACAAAGTGCAGGTGTTTTTGTTAAGAATAAATAAGCCGCCTGAGTAATACCCGTCGTCTTACTTTAGCCGAATATATAATGCATAAAGATAAGCCGCTTACAATAGTGACAACTCATTTACAAACCCTTAATGCCATAACAATACATTTCTATTCCAATCCTAGGCCTATTCTCTCACAAACGGAAGAAGAAGAAAAAAAAACATACAGAGAAAAAATCTACTGAACTTCTGGGATATCACATGAGAATGCTATACCAGCTGATAAGGAGTCGAGAGGATATCCTGCCAACCAGTCAGACCTGATAAATCTTAGGCAATGGCGAAGGAGCAAGGGCACGTGACATTTGCCTTCTGAAATCTATCTCTAACATAACATTCGCTCGCTCCAAGTTCGCCTCGAAAATGGATTCCTTTAAGGACAGACGCACTGACAAACACGAGGGAAAAACATGTATACAAATATCATAAAGACTGTG
>NC_051407.1:10277523-10277777 GCF_015228065.2 Penaeus monodon
ATTACACAACAAGCACCCGCGTAAACTAAAATTCAGATTTCGCCCAACACACAACAAGTATTTCCCTCAGAACGTACCTGTGAATTCCCCGAGATGTCAGGGGGAGGCCGGCACCGGGGCATTCGGAGCTGGGAACCGTTCAGCACCAGGAAATAGCCTGCAGATGGAGAAACGTGTTAAGACTCTTGCTAATGGGATTTATAATAGGATTAATGGGACTGTGGAGGAGGCATGAATAGGGATACTGATTGGAA
>NC_051407.1:10277925-10278041 GCF_015228065.2 Penaeus monodon
TCCTCTGTATTGTAAATCATCATTATTATTCATTATTCTCTTGGAAAAGCAATCTCGACGTCCTTCGGCAGTAAGACAAAAAAAACACTCAACATCCGTTGAGACCCCCACACGAG
>NC_051407.1:10278103-10278312 GCF_015228065.2 Penaeus monodon
AATACTGAAGCAGCTAACGAACGATCAACTTAATTAACTAGTAACAAATAAAACTCATTTCGAAGTGAAAATAACAGAGGAGTCCTTCGCGACTTGTGCCCATTTCATGAACCCGACACCGCTGTCCTTCCATCCGCTTAAACGTATCGATTTCTTCCGCTGCCGGCTGCATGACCGGGAATTTACAAAAAAAAAAAAGGCCAGTAATG
>NC_051407.1:10278917-10279312 GCF_015228065.2 Penaeus monodon
CTAAAACCAGAAGGTAAAACTGAGCATGCTCTTTCGCCCTCTGCCCGCACCGCCTTTTAAGAGAGAAGTTCGTTGCGAGTGTGCACGCGCACGCGCGTCTGTATGTGTGTGGGCGTCTGTACCCAAAAGCCTGAACAACACATTCCTTCCTTGCCTGTACCTGCGTGCGTGTAAGTCTGCAAATATGCATGTTTGGGAGAATTTAATCACCAAAAAAACACCAACTGACAAAATATATTTACATATAAACACACCCACGCCAGCAAAACCTGTAGACACGCACTGTTGAGCAAAAACATACTGACATTTCTGCAACACATGACACTGACCTACTGACCAACACGATATACATTACTTTAAGCAATCAATACAGATTTGCTCTCCAACACACCAAG
>NC_051407.1:10279363-10279506 GCF_015228065.2 Penaeus monodon
GAAATAGAGAATCCCCCATTAACACAATATAAACAGCTTCTAGTCCATCTTCTACTATGATAGAAGTTTTGATTTTGCAACAGGCCTAAAATCCATACTTTGCCCGCTCAGTCTGTCTTGGGTAGGCTTATGTATAAACTATA
>NC_051407.1:10279991-10280249 GCF_015228065.2 Penaeus monodon
GTAAAGGAAAACAAAGCAGCACAAGCGAGGGACCAACAACGGCGCCTCTCTCCTCTCTCGACCGTAATGGAAGTGCGCGCCGCCTTTTGCAAAATCAAATTTCCTCGCCTTTTCTCCTCAAGACTGTTTTTTTCTCTCTCTCTCTTCTTCTCCCCCCATTCGTTTTCGTTTTCGTTTTATCGAAAAGGGATTTTTGTCGATGTTTTCTAGTGTTTCATCTCCCCCACCTTCCCTCTTCCTTTTTACCCTCCTGTTTTC
>NC_051407.1:10280285-10280410 GCF_015228065.2 Penaeus monodon
ATCCAATTCATTTATTCTATTTATTTTTATCGAGGCGAGGATACACTTGAAAGGTTGCTGCTGATTTGCTAAACGTAATACGTCCGTGTAAATCGCTAAATTTCAGGTAAACCACCAACGCCAAT
>NC_051407.1:10280499-10280602 GCF_015228065.2 Penaeus monodon
GATTATAACGCGAAAAAAGTACATCCTATATACAATGTCCACCTCACAGACCCTACAAAACACGGAAAGAGATGTCCTTTGAATATTATATTCCATCAAAGGC
>NC_051407.1:10280664-10280810 GCF_015228065.2 Penaeus monodon
TACCAATTAAATTTCCTGTTCGGTTTCCTCTTTCTGTTTCCTTTGTTCCAATTTGTCCATTTCTAAAAAAAAATTCTTCCGTTTCATAAACAACGTTATCAACTGATGTTCGATTTGTGATTGTAGTAATTACATTATAATTAACA
>NC_051407.1:10281150-10281404 GCF_015228065.2 Penaeus monodon
TGAAGCGCATATGGTAATCATCCAGGTGATACGGAGAATCAAGTAGGTCATTCAGAATAAATGTAATTACGGAAAAAAAGCTTTATAATTTTTCTTCTCAACTTGTGTAGAAGTTCCAGAAGAGCTCATTTCCCAGTCCTTTCACTCCCCTTTATCCTTGTCTCAAGTTCTATGGCTTTATCTCATTACGCCTTTTTGCCTTTCGCTACGTCTGCACCATTGTCTATTCTCATCAGTTCAAGATCATGGAGCGT
>NC_051407.1:10281721-10281836 GCF_015228065.2 Penaeus monodon
TCTTGTTTACGTCACTTCCTTCCTTCCTGTGAATCTGACCGACTATCTGCGCATTTGTCTGCATTTTAGTTCTTATTGGGTAAAAATAAAATGACCCAAGTTATCCAATCTTCCG
>NC_051407.1:10281857-10282441 GCF_015228065.2 Penaeus monodon
CATGCAGATTCAACGGACTTTTGTAAAAGCACGACAGACTATTTTTTTCATACACAATGCAACATTGTGAAACAAATGCATTCATGATTCAAACACTCGGGGCTCAAATATTTAAACAATATCAGTTTTAATTACAGAACAACATTGTAAATATAGCGACATTATAGAAATACGAAAAGTTAAATATATATACTTATAATTTCAGATTTGACTAGTTTATGTATGCAAAATCAGCAATTAAAATAATAAACGAATACACCAGGAAACATTTCGAGCAAGGAACGAAACCACAGACAACAGACGCAACTTCTTTTCTCTTTATTACTCATCTTATCACTGGTTTTTCTCCCCCCCCCCCCACATCTCTCCTTGGCACAAAATCGACTGTCCCAGATAGGATTATGAGACCTCTTTAACCTCCTTACGCTGGATGCGGACGATTTAATATGATGAAATTGATGATGATATTGACAGTGGAATCCAGATGAATCGATGGGATACTTCGGACGGGAGAAAAATTCACACTTTGCAAGATTCGCCGAGACGTTGGCATCGGATTAGGGCAAGGAGGGGCGCGTCTATTT
>NC_051407.1:10282486-10283058 GCF_015228065.2 Penaeus monodon
TTTATTGTATATCAAGCCTAGTGAGTGGCCAATGAGTTTCTAACAGTGAGTCGTCAGAGTCCCTACAGTGGGTCGTCAATGAGTTTGTACAGTGAGTCTTTAATTAGCGCCTACAGTGAGTCGTTATTGAGTGCCTGCAGTGAGTCGTCAAAGAATCCCAAGTGAGTCGTCAATGAGTCTCTACAGTGAGTCAATGCGACCCTAGTGATATCGTGAGTGAGTCCATACAGTGAGTCGTCAGCGAATCCCTACTTGGTTATCGAGACGAGTTCGGGGAAGGTGAAAGTGGAAAGAGACCGAATGCTGGCCGTTTGAACTGAAAACGACACGTGAGTGTAATGTGGTCAGCTAATGGCTTAGACTCTCTGGTACTACATTAACCTGTAGGAATCCACGCTGCATATCCGGCCATTTAAAAACGTGCGATTCCTTCACCAATGTTTTGCAAGTTCCACAAGGGAATAACAGCGGCTGATGAGAGAGTCGGCGTTAACTGAAGACGGAGTGACGCGAACCGAGAAGCATCAGAGCACTGCACAGGGAGTTTAGAGGGTCCAATATTATCGAAGTCT
>NC_051407.1:10283496-10283962 GCF_015228065.2 Penaeus monodon
ACCCTTGGGAGTTATGGAATGCTTTCAAATACTAGTGTTGCCAAACTGAGAAAAAAATAGTGTTACCAATACGAAATATACTATACTAATGTTAACAATTGGTTACTACTTGGATGACAACAACCAAGGAAAATCCTCGATCAGTCTTCATAATACATCCCCTCTTTTTGGACACTCTCTGGGTCTCATGAGAAACTTTGTAAATCTGGGCACAGCGTTAGACGTCGGGCGAATCCATTAGTGAATCCGCGATTAGCCGATTCCGTCGTTTCGGAAGATTAAAGTGACGATATCCGCACACATATTCGTCCATCAAGGAAGCTGTGTTGTGCGAGTGAAGCCAGCACTCCCATGGAGCTACTGACCTGGCCGCTTCCCTGTTAAATATATTCTAGGACCTGCACAGAAAAGCGACCGCGTGCTCTTGTGGCTCCAACACTTCTTCGATATTACGTAAAGCTCTTGA
>NC_051407.1:10286966-10287119 GCF_015228065.2 Penaeus monodon
CAGTCCATTAATTTCTCTTTCTTTTGCTTGCATTTCTTCTCTCTCACCACATTAATTTCCCTCCATTCTTGCAATCCATACTTTCCCTTTTTCTCTTCTGAATAAAAATGTGTTTTAATCTACATCTTTTCTTACTATATTTTTTTTACTCAT
>NC_051407.1:10287242-10287834 GCF_015228065.2 Penaeus monodon
TCATGACACAAATAAGACAACATAATGCATAGTTATCACATAGGAATAATGCTAAAATTCAATCCACAAACTTCAGAAAAACAAAAAAGAATAATCGACATACACCACACTAGGAAATATTACCACACTTGTGAATAATGAATAAAAAACACAATGTCAAACACATACCTGGGAAAATATCCTTCTTGGCCTGTGCGCACATTTTTCCCTAAGAGCCACCCATCAGGGCTCTCGGGGTTGATGTTCTGACGGTGGAGGAAGTCTGCAGTTACGTGAATCACATCATTGACCTCGAAGCTCGGGTCATTCTTTCCCGTTCCTTTGTAGCTCTGACGAGCCACATACACAAACACATTTTCCGTTGCTGACTGCATTGCTGTGGTCTGGTTGATTCATACACTTTAGTTAGTTTCTTGAGGCACTCTTGTTCACTATGTAATGATTTAGTGTCAGATCACACTCTGATTCCTCATCACAGCTCGTAAAGTCAGCAAATTGTAAGAGCATCTTATGTTACAAATATTAACATTATGACTTATAGCTATGGCACTACATCTTTTATGTACACTTTGGAGTTTTTCATTACATACAA
>NC_051407.1:10287871-10288432 GCF_015228065.2 Penaeus monodon
AAGGTGTATGGCACTCAATTACTATGCAACAGTTTATGTACACATATGGATTGAATCATTCTCCATAAGATATCTGAATGTAAACGATGTCCAAAGAAAACTCATGTCCTCCATATACAAGCCATTCAATACTATTCAGTTATTACATTTAGGCTTTATATAATTGGTCATGATATTTCCTATTCATTGCAAATATATATACAGGCCTGAAAGAGATATGTCACAAATTAGCTGATTTTAATAATTTCTTAATTATGGTTAACACTACCATATGAAAAGAATTAAAATGATTGCCACCATCTATCAAAAGATAATTAACATTATTTTTACTCCTCAGGTTTAACAACTGATACTAATATGTCAGGGTTACTTAGATTTTAAAAAATGGGCTCCTTCCTAATAATATTAACATTGGCCATAACCCTAGCCGTTGCATGTGGATTTATCTCATCCATCGTTTTTAGTTAATTCAAATAAAGCGTAAGAAAAAACAAATATGTAACCAACATGCATTAGGTTCTTTGTATTACTGTTAACTGAGGAATAAAATTACATACATAC
>NC_051407.1:10288494-10288781 GCF_015228065.2 Penaeus monodon
CAAGAAAAATATCTGGAAAGTTTTTTGTGGTTAGTTTTTTGAAGCTTTCAAGAACTATATCAGAAATTGAAAAAGTTATTTCTGGTCATGATGGGTTAGGCTATGATACATCTGGTTGGGATTGGCTATGGTTAGATAAACTATACTACACTAGGTTAGGGGGAGGTGTAGTGAAGTTAGAATAGGATGAAAGATAACAGAAAAAAGACAGGAAACCAGTTCACTATTAAAATACATATCCTTCATCACAGGATAGGAAGGATATGAGAATATATAATGCTAGCCAA
>NC_051407.1:10289571-10290428 GCF_015228065.2 Penaeus monodon
TTTACAAACACCATTATTTTTTCATGTAAAGTTACTGAATGGTTATAAGATTCAGGCAATGGCTTGCGACACAGGATTTTTTTCTTATCCTTTCATTGCTTGCTCTCAGTTCAAATTCCTTTCAAATTTGTATAATCCAAATGCATTAGGCTCCTCACTATCAGCACTCCGAGAAACATTCACCACATATGTTTTGTCAAGGCATAGCTCCGACTGATTCCTTATTACATGATAAATCACCAGGTTAGTCTGCAAGCCAGAATATACACGGTTGAATTTTGTTTAGCGTTTGCCAGAGCCCTAACAGGTGCGACCATGTTGATCAGGGTGAGGCCATGAATAGATATGCAGTTTTTTCCTAAATATTTACCTAAAGTTTGCATACCTCTACCTGCATTTAACTAAATTTACAGAATAAATCTTATGTAACATAATCATTATAATTTTCATAAATACCTACACTATAAAGTATTAGTTGAAGTATCTGTAACAACAATATTACTATAAAGAAAGGAAATTCACCACAGATCCTTTCCATATAACCTAGTTTGCTTATGCACACTTACAACTCATGAGACTATGCTAAATTTACACACATAACCAAAGAGGAAACTAATTCACTATACTCTATTTTTTTTATTTCAGTAAAGCTACACTTGAGAGGTTGGTGATGACTGACAGTAACTTGTCTGAGAAACAATATTGTACTATATTATTTAGGAAAATGTTTAGGATATCAAGCAATTTCAAATTTAAAGTACATTGGTTGTGTATAATTCCCTATCTCTTTCAATAAAATAATTAATTCTGCCTGAAGCCTCTTAGGTCATCAACTTTAAACTACAAAAATATTTACT
>NC_051407.1:10290753-10291458 GCF_015228065.2 Penaeus monodon
CCTTTCACAGCAATTTACAAATTTCATATATAACTAACATATATAATAACTGCATATCATTCACTTCTCTGCAAAATTACCTATATGATTATTAGTCCATGACTGTTAGCTTGAGCTTATTATTTATACTTTCAATATTAATAAGCTATAAAAACCCTTACATTCAAAATTAATATTCTAGAAAAATTCAAACTATTAAATATTTAACAGATTTGGGAGGAGAGATATTGCTCTTACAAAATCCTGTCAGTGCACAAAATAACTAACCTACAAAAATATAATGACTAGACAACAAACTAAACTATATAAACAAAAAAACAAAAATAAAATAACTAAATAAAACAACTAAATTAGCAAACTAAATACAGAAACTAAACAAATGGATAAGCACAATACCGTGCGCAAAGAAAAACTAAAACATAAACATTACCAGGAGAAATCTAGGCGATTAACTGATAGATGTCTAGCCCACACTACATTACAATATCACTTCCTCACGTAACTTTTCTAATTCAACTTTCAAACCTAGAGTGGGCAAAAAGGTTCAAATGTATCCTCACACACAGATTTGAATGTTAACAAACCATCATGTGACACCACATCCTGTAAGGGGCCTGTGGCAAGGGGGCAATTTCTCTGCAGCTTTCTGACTACTCTGTACTTCTTTATTTTGAAAATTCATGGTATTACTATCAATAATATTAT
>NC_051407.1:10291558-10291661 GCF_015228065.2 Penaeus monodon
TTTTTTCCGTTAAAAAATGAAAGTTTTATACGTTTTTAAAAAAAATAAAAAAAAACCCGATTAATTTTCCTTTCTTGGAAATTTTTAACTTTTTTAAAAAAAC
>NC_051407.1:10293264-10293399 GCF_015228065.2 Penaeus monodon
GATTTTATATTAACAATTCTAGACTGGCCAAACTCTAATTCGTTAGAGAATAAAACATGTAGAGCATAATGATCTTTCCCTTATGCTAGTTAGTGAAATACGGAGGTAATGAACCATAGATTCCTTTGCTGTTCC
>NC_051407.1:10293663-10294196 GCF_015228065.2 Penaeus monodon
ACATATGATATAAATGTCTTTGAGGAAACGTGCCGGATGAATGACAAAAGCAAATTAGCATGTCGAACAAAAAAGGCGTCATTAACTGACATGGAATCAGTCCACTCGCAATAGAGAAATCCTTGCTTCTGAACTGATTTTTAGTCAAATTACAGTCTTGTTGCCTTAACGTAAAAATAATTTCTGAACGGTATGTTTTCATCGCATGTACACATACTTGAAAATTACAATTAATATAACCGGATAGAGGAAATCCGTGTCATACTCAGTGCATACCAAAACAAGCGCCTCATTCTCATTTGTACTGTAGAAATTTCGTTGAAAAGTAGCTTGTGGAAGAACGTCTACATTACTACAATGGAATCCTTGGCCATGGCAAATTCGTCCCATGAAATCTGTCTATTTTAGTCATCAGTTAAAGGGACAAGCAAAGAACAGAATAGATTTTTTAACAGATAATATCCGTTTATCACTGAAATATCCTGTTGTTTAGAAAAGGAAATTCTGGATGCTTTTCATTTTCCTTAAATTAT
>NC_051407.1:10296495-10296983 GCF_015228065.2 Penaeus monodon
CTTTCCCTTCTTTCTCACTCTCAGGCACACATTCATGCAGACGTCCTTTACTTTAGTCTCAAAACTGAATACCATATAGGAATGCATGATATCGGAACTCTGAATACCATTTAGATATCAGACCTGTAATTATTTGGCCTTGAATTAGAGGAGTACAGTATAAGTGTCAGGAAAGTTTTAATAATAATATTAAACTTTCACCAAATGGACAGCCAAACACAGTGTCACTAAACATAAGAAGCGTTGCAATCTTTGTGCATTTATTTGGAATGGGATTAAATAATTCTTATGTGGTTGAAGTTCATCAGTTATTCTTCATTTAATGTTTCACTTTCAAAACCATGTAGCATGTAGAATGTAGCTGGGATGCATAACATGGGAGGAAAACCAGGTTATAAGACATTATGTACCTCCCAACGCAAGGTCTTAACATAAAAAAAAAAATGTACCTACTGTTTGGAAGAAGTAAGCAAAATTAATTATTATTT
>NC_051407.1:10297078-10297293 GCF_015228065.2 Penaeus monodon
TTTCCCATATTTTAAAGTAATGTAAATAAGAACAATAAAAACCTCTAGTCTAAGTATTTTGATATACTGTACAATTATTTATGGGTTCTTTCTTTTGCACCTCATCCAGATCAAAACAGATCAATAAAAATTTAGGATAAAATAAACACTCACTTAATAATATACAGTATATTAACTGAATTAATACTTTTTTCTAGGATTCATTTTGTTGTTGC
>NC_051407.1:10297353-10297458 GCF_015228065.2 Penaeus monodon
GTAAATGCTAATTATAAAACATTTAATGTCTCTATTTTCCTTCAAAATAATACATCCTAAAATATGACTAAAGACATGCAGCAAAATGCTTCCATAATTAGACAT
>NC_051407.1:10297929-10298764 GCF_015228065.2 Penaeus monodon
GAATCTGCTTTTCCAAATGTTTTTCCATCGAACTTTAGAATAACTACACACAGAATTTAATACCTTCAGGAAAGATTACAAACGATCAAACAGAGTCCAAATTTACAATGGGGATTATTTTCCCCAAAGCACCAAATCAACCTGGATTAGAGATCCTATGTAGAGAAATGAATTTTGGGTTAAGGCACTTAAGAACAGAATTTTCAGCATTAAGTGTTCAACAATCATTTATGTGATTCAATTTACCAAGTTTGGAATGTTTTCCCTATTTTAATTAAAAGAGCACATAACCTTTAAATAGAACCTTTCCATGCAACTGTTCACATACAATACCACAGCACATTGCATTTAACAGTAATAGAATAAATGTGCTTAGTAAATTCTAATGGATACAAAAATATCAAGTTACTAGGAATAGTAACTCTAGTGAGAAATCACATTACAAAATCAAATAAATATGAAATACAATGACAACACTAGAAAATATATAGTAACTAATATATCTGAATATTTCACTGATTAGCATCTTCATTGGGAAAACTACAACAAAAATCTATAACATCAAGACAACTTCCAGTGTATTTTGGTTTATCTAAAGCTTATTCTTATTTTCTTGTGTTTTGCAGAAAATAAATATGGCTAACAACAATTAAAATTCTATTATCATTTATAAGTATCCTGGCTAGAAAAGTATGAAATTTGTTTTTCAAAAAAACAACAAGGTGTAAAGTGATAATGACAGCAGTGAAAAAATGTTGGAATAATGAGGAAATATTTCTACAGCATAAGTAAACAAAAAGTAGCATTACAGACAGTGCATACTCTGATAAATGAG
>NC_051407.1:10301277-10302276 GCF_015228065.2 Penaeus monodon
ATAAATGAGAAGGCAACTACTATGCAGGCTTTTGGGACAACAGGATATGGGTTCGTCACTAGAGTCAACCCACAAATAGCTAGTATACAAGCCATATCTTTGCTTCTAAATGATACTATCTACAGATGGTTAGGTCTTTGAGTTAGTAATAAGTAGAAATATTTATCTCTTTACTACTACTCACTGGGAAATTTAGTCACCACTAACATTTTCACAAGGTTTAGGGAAGAGTGGAAAAGCAATGTAACAGTAAAAAAGGCAATAGGAACTGAAGTGGATACTGTATGTACTGTATCATCTTATTTTTACTTCTGTATCTTTCCTTTAGCCGAAGTTTTCTTCTTAAAATCAAAGGTCTTTTAAAATTTCTCTTCATACATATGGAATTTATGGAATTATCTGAATTTTGCTAGCTGATCATCCATTGAATAAACTGTTTTAGCTTCTTTCATTATTGCATTTATCAAGAAGCACTAAGGTTAATGCCCTAAAAATTATGATCATGGTACTTAAACAAGTCTCATCTTTGATATGATGGTGGGCCATAGAGAATTACTCATACAAATCCAGAGGTCAGCAAATAGTTTTACATGTTATTAATGCAAAAGGCATCATCCTTGCCCCAGGCTGAATAAAGAAGTAGGTAGCCCATCTGAGACCAAAGAATAATAACAAAGTGCAAAGATTTTGCAATCAGTATGCTAAATACAGGTAATGGTAAATCTTCCACTGAGTTTATGGGGCTTAAAAAAAGAAGAAAGCAGTGCTGAATATTAGCTTCTGGATTAATTTTAGAACTTGTAAAATAAACCATTTATTAAAAGACTGATTATTCCGTTATATGAGCAATGATTTACAAACTTTAAGTAGAGTGTATACCATATCAAATATCATTTCCTCTTAATAAAGAGATCTTCGGTGAAAGACAATAATTTATGCCTCAAAGTGACAATAAATAATATAAATATGCATAATAAAATACCAAAGAAAAAGACCAAG
>NC_051407.1:10302312-10302493 GCF_015228065.2 Penaeus monodon
AAAAATACTGCTCTCAGAGCAATGCACATCGGTGAAAAACCATCCTGGACACAGATGGCGTAAAATGCAGGTAACATGCTGGAACCTATTATCAGAAACTGAAGTGAGGTGTTGTGCTAATAAAGTTATCATACAGAAGAAATGTCCATTTCATGCATGGCAGTGTTTACATGTTAAACTC
>NC_051407.1:10302590-10303913 GCF_015228065.2 Penaeus monodon
TTTTTACTTTGCCACAAAAAAAGATCATCTCCTTCCTAGAGTTTTTCATATAAAACAGGAAACATAACTTTCTTGAAATGGCTTTTCTTGTTGAAATTAGTGCACTGCTGATGGGCAAACCCAGCCCCCAAAGGCTTTCTCTAGTTCTCCTGCAACTGCAAGAGTCAGATGATCTTTGTAGTGATTACCGACAACCTGAAAGGATAGAATGATTTATATCAGATAAGTGTTGCAAACTGAAGGTTACAGAAACCCTCTTTAACACTCTTATATAACATGATGCTCATTCATAATTAGCCATTTTTCATAAATAGGAAATTTTAAGATAATTCATGTTAGTATTGGTACAGTTTAGCTTGGATAAATTCCACAACCATTTTCAACAATAAAACATCATTTGAAATCAAATGAATTTCTAAACAAGGTATCCTATATTATAATGATCATATTGTAAGTTATGAACAAAAGATACTGCTAATTAATATCCATTTTTTTTTAACCATATCTATTTTTTACATGAAATAGAAAGGAAAGAGGTATTTATATCAAAATAATTAATACCATGCTAGAATTAATAAATGAGACCTTGCCTCACCTGAATGCCAAGAGGAAGACCCTCTGACCCTAAGCCTAAAGGACACTGTGTGGATGGGAACAGCAGAACATTTATTATTGCTGTGTAGACGAAGTTGAAGGCACGGAAGAGTGGTTGCCCATGATAAGGGGCTGGAGTGGGATGACTAGGAAACAGGAGCACACCATCGTCATCCAAAAGTTCCTGCAGGCATAAGACAGGATTGCACCTAATTATGTATTCTAAATAATCAATAGGGTAAAGTGATGAACCTTGAGGTGATAAAGAATAAGAATATCTTATTAGAAAAAAATAACAGGAACAAATCCTGTTGGAATCTTTCAAAACTGCTAAAAATTACATACTACCAGTATAACTATTGAATCTCCCAAATGTAACTGCAGGGTAATCAAGATCTAAATACTAATATGAGGGTACAACACTCGCCACACCTTTATCTCCTGTTTCAAATCAGTGCACATGGTGAGGAGCTTTGGGTAATCTTCTGACCTCTTGCATTGATTGTTAAACTTCTCCAGGACACCAAGCAGCAGGCCTGGTAGTGTGTGATGAGATAACCGGAACATCCACTTCAGAAGCTCAGTCCAAACATTGATGCTTCCCTGCAAGTATGTGTCTGTCAAGAAACTCTTTCATGCAAACTGATGAATCCAATGTGGTACTTAATATAAGCTATATTCTTAATAAAACTCAAGCAACTAAGGAGAACTGGTTTTCCATCATCCTAC
>NC_051407.1:10304028-10304321 GCF_015228065.2 Penaeus monodon
TCACTTACCTTCTTTAGTGCTAATTCTTCACAAAATGTGTGGGCTTCCTCTACACTAGCTAGCTTGGCAAAGTACATTGGTAATGCTGCTTTGAGCTTTTTTAAGGTAATCTGTAAAAAAGGAGATAATTCTAATTAATGGTTATATTTATAAAAGGTGTCTATTAAATAAGGTTTAAGAAAATAACAATTCCTTCATTTTTGTAGTCAGTAAACAGACTTATAATATATATGTTGAAGATTTTATGTGAAAGACAAGAAAAAGTAAGCAAACAGTATAAAATAAAAGAAATG
>NC_051407.1:10304381-10308710 GCF_015228065.2 Penaeus monodon
TCAGGAACATGTCCTGCAACCGTTCATACCTTTTTAGCTTTAATGCCATATGCTTTCTCAAGATGATTTATAACTTTCTTTTGAGCTGCACGAAGTTCTGGGTGAACAGGTGTCACAAGTGGAGAACCACCATCGTCCTCCACATAAAAATACCGGAGCTTCCTGATATCCACCTGGAGTTTCATAAAAATGATTAATCAGTTTGCCTCCAAGCTTTATTATAAGATAATTATCAAGATATAATTCCAATATAATCTCACTATTATAACTAAAATATATCATTATATAAAAAATTACTGCTATATCTACTCAACAATCACATGAAAAAGTTAATATCTAGCCTCTTTTTCTCTGGACACCTAAAAGTACATTGGTCCTAACCTTCTGGTCAAGTGTAAGCATGTGAGAATTGTTTGCACCCAGAACCTTCATCATGGGTGTCAAGTCTTGTACATATCGACACATGGGTCCTGTCACTAGGAACTCCATAGCTTCCCCAGTTGCAACAGGTTCCTGACCTATATTACTTACTATGCCTGAAAGGACAGATCATATTTGGGTATGGCAGTTAATCTTCCATGGCTGAGTATTTACCTGATGTTAAAATTTATCTTTACAGGCAGTTTTATTAGTAATGTTATACTATAAAAGATACCAATTTTTAAATTCTTTAACTCTTCTATATTCTGACGTTATACTTTTGATTGTTTTGTAACAACTAAGTAAAATATACTGTATAAAGAGCCTCAGAGCCTCAAATAGAATGTAATCAACTCGTATTTTCTAAATCTTTACGGTGTTATGAATAAAGGATATCTTTAATTGTAAAAAAGAAAACCGAAGACTTACCATATGTGGGTTTGTGACCAAATATGCCATTAAAGAAAGAAGGCATGCGTATTGATCCTCCAATATCTGATCCAATACCAAAGGGTGATCCACATGCAGACTGTACACATCCCTAAAAATATCAATAATAATGAGAATAATTAGCTATATTATAATATGAAATGTGAAGCACTAAATGAAAAATGGCAATTTTACATACTTTATTTTATCCTGCTTAATTCTGATGTGACTTGACAGGTAAATAGCCCTGATTGTTTGCCTGCATATACTTATATTGAAACATGTGCAAAAAATTAGTAGAAGTATATTTACAGAGCATCATACCATACATATAAATACAAAATAATTTGTTACAATGCAAAATCTATCAAAACAATATTCTAAACTGTCACACCCCAAATAATTCCATTTTTCACCTAATCAAAATAGAGGCAAACACAATGTTCATGTGGAGCCTATAAGCATCTGTGCACCTGTTTGTATTTGATGGTGGGAGGGCAGTTAAACTTTTTTCATCTAATGTAGCTCTTTAGCCCAAAGATATCATTAACTATTTCAAATCCAAAAAATACTCTTTCACTTCCTAAAATAGCCCACAACATAAAGTTACCTAATAGTATCACGTATTATCATGGTACCTAAACTATTTTACACAGTAAAAAACAGATAACATGTAAAGAAAAAATACCACAATGTTTTTTGACATGGTTAAAGTATGTGAAATAGCCAAGCTCAGGTAGAATATAACTTTCCAGCATCAAATGAAAAAAAATTATAAAGCTAATTTATACTAAACCGACCTATATGCCATGTTGTTGAACTAAGACTGGGAACATTATTGATATTGTTTCATATTTAAACCCCTCAGTCATCCAACTGGCTGCAAAACTGGATGCCCCTTATGATATTACCTACTCCAAATCTTGAAGTTGCTTTTTTCCTCCAGATATACTGTAAAACATAATATATTTCATGATACTACTAACTTTTCCATAAACCTAAGACTTCTTTTCCCCCCAACAAAAACAAAAGAAAAAATACTGTAAAACCATTTCACACTTGCCTCTCCTCCAGAGGAACCTCCTACAATACGGCAGGTACGGTAAGGGTTGTTAGTCCTCCCATAAATGGTGTTGGAGCTCTCCCACCACATACAGAGCTCTGAGACATTTGTGACACAGAGGGGGATTGCTCCAGCCTCTCGCATGAGGTGCACAACATCAGCATCTTCCTCTGCTATAAAGTTTTTCCTTGCATGAAGGCCTGCTGCTTGCCGCAAACCTATAGGGATGAGTCAGGTTTTAACAGCAATCATGAACAGTATAGAAGCAGTTTATAATGCCATAAACCTGACAATTACAATCAATTCATTCGAAATTGAAGTGTTTATTGTTAGTAATAATCAAGCTGTGCCACAAAACTAAGGATGAATTTCTGTTGAAGAAAACTATTACCCTTTTAGTTCAGTCAGCTTAAAAATTCTTCAGTTTTTCTGGATAAATTTGTCTTGAGTAGAATCAACCAAACACTAAAGGTTAAAACTAAATCATATTTTGATTTTTTTCTTCATAAGTTTAATTTCTCGACAGATTTTTTTCTTTTTCTATTTTCTATAAGAATATATATATAAAACCATACATATTCCTCATCACTACTATTTCATTGGATCAGCTTTCCTTACCCCATTTTTAATTTTTCTTTAATTATTACCTTTTTTCCTTGCTCTTGCCCTTGGATTTAATGATATTCTTTTGCTTCTATGAAATTCCAGTATTTCCTTTTATCTCCTCTCTTTATTAGTGTCCGTTTACTTTTTTCTTCTTTATTAACCTTCTGCTCTTATTCCTATGTTGCTGTTTCATTTATTTTCTTTCCTTATATTATTATCCTTGTAAAAGGAAGCACAGATACAAAAAAAAGAGGAATACCAGTACTAAAACATGACTCTAGTTATACTAGACTTCATCAGATGATAACATTGAAATAGGTAAAAGTGAATTTTTTTTTGATGAGGAGTTTAGTCGAGCTGCATATACTTATAATCTTTTACTCCTTTCTTACTGTTGCTATGACTTTATCTGAAACCATTTCAATATCCATTTGAGATAAATTTCACTTTATTTCAAACCTTTTCTCTTTTTCCCCTTTGAAGTTTCCTTCAAATTAATTCTAACATCTTTTGCAACTTACCTTTCACAGCTATGCAGTCTTTAGTAGTGAAGGGAATACCAAGGAATGGTTTGGTTTTCGAGAGGGTTTGTTCATCCACTGTTCCTGATCTGTGTGCATGATGGAAAAATACAAATCAAAAAATTCTTTTACATTTGGGCCTAAAAGGGGAGTCTCAATATATTCTTCACTGTATAATTTGTCTGAAAACAAAATCAAATTACCGTATAAGGTCATCAACGGCTTTTGCATCCTTGACTGCATCGTCAAACCGGTCATCCACAACACAATTCAGTATGGGATTAATCTCCTTGATGCGTCCAATAAAGGACTTCACCACTTCAACACTTGTCAACTGTGGTATAATAAGGGAAACTACTTAGAAATGTTGTTAGATATACTATCACAGTACTGAAAAAGAGATAATTTAATTTAACCTGAAACTAATCTTGAGCATGATGCTTTTGTGACATATTTCCTTTTCATTTACAGTCTTTCAAATGTCTAATGTTTTCTCAACAAATATATTCTTCATCAGTATAAAATGCTAGAATTATAACTTAGATGCTTGGTGTGGTATTTTTCTTAGTAAATCCTAATCAATTATAAGAACAAATAGAGTAAGGAAAAAAATAAGCCTGTACCTAATCATACTTAAAAATGATTTATAAAAAATAAAAAGAGAGAGAAAAAAGAAGCTGGTACCTTCTTTCTTCGTATCTTGGTGGCCAATGATGTGGCACTCTCTAGCAAAATGAGGTTGTTGATGGGAGGCAGCAGCTTGTGAGGTTCCCCATAATATATGATTCCGAAGACAAACCGTGAAAGAGCCTCGAACAGCAATCTGACAGACCGCAGTGCAATGTCAACCCACCTCATCTTAGAAACTATGGATAAAAGTGAACAATATCATTAGTCTAATAACAAGATTATCAAATAGATACCAGTAATCACAGTGGAGCAAAAAGGCATTAATATAAACACATGCACACATTACATATTAAACCATAATACACAGATACCCAAAGCCAAAGACACACTAATGTGAAGAGATACACTCTCCATATTCTTACCCAAAATACTCCTTGACAGTATTTTAATGATACCTAAATGCCTAATTTATATCATACAACAAGAAGAAAAGTTCTTCATAGAAAGATAACTGTGACCTTATCACAGGTAAGATAACTGGTAAGCATTCAGTGATAACATCCAGTAAATTAATTTAATTTCATTCTCCACCAGAAGGCTTTACTAAATGCTCAAATTTTATGGTGGGGAACTGGAATATGTGCACTAGGAAATAAACAA
>NC_051407.1:10309089-10309211 GCF_015228065.2 Penaeus monodon
CTGTAACAGCAGGGTGTTGGTTGGTATATGTTTGTATGCAGCAAGGGATGTGCAAAGGCAGTTAAGTAAATAATTTAACTGTTTTACTTGTTAAACTGTTACTCAAATAGTAAAGTACTTCA
>NC_051407.1:10312879-10313619 GCF_015228065.2 Penaeus monodon
TATAAAATGATAATAATAATTAAAAAAAAATGTTACACAGAAAAAAAATTGTTATGAAAGAAATTATAATTATTAAAGCAGAAAACATACTAATCCTGTAAGAATAGAAATTACTAAATGCTATCAACTTCATACAAAGCCACTGTGTACAGACTATGTTAACAAAATAAATTGTTCTTGTTAACTCATGCACAAATTCAGTTAAGACAGTACCACAGAGCTGTTTCTGAACAGGAAATGTGAGTTTATAAAACCCACATGAGGAACTGATAAGGCTTGGAAAACATCATGGTATGACAAGAGACCAGAACTATGTTTAAAATGCAGAGAGAGAGATAAAGAGTGTTAGCACACTCCGCTCCAGTCAAAAGAGACACAGAGCTATGTAGGGCATGTTTGTGTCACCCATCCATGTTGAGCAGTGCATATCATTGCCAAAGGACAACATTCCTAGCGACTGACATTCCCACTGGGCAAAGGTGGTACCGCTTTCCACAGCTGTGTCACTGCTAACCTGTGATTGGGGTCTGCACCACATGCTGAGTTCTAGGCTCAAGGCGGGGAAAGTGTGGGCGCAGTTGCCTCACCCGCAGCTTCAGGCCGCTCACTGGCATGTTCATACCAGTCTATCTAGGGCATACGCATACCATGGGCACTTCTTGGAGGTGTGGCAGTAGAGGGAAGGACATATTACCATTGCTAGACTTTACTGGTTATATTGTCCATATGAAGAGAAATGT
>NC_051407.1:10313658-10315175 GCF_015228065.2 Penaeus monodon
TCACACAGCCCAGTCTGCTATCTACTCACAAAAGGGTTAAGATAAGTATAATTTTTATTGCCAAACTACAGTGTTACTTAATCTCTTTATATGACTAGAAAGTTATAAAAGTTAAAAATCATGTACCTCTTTACTTTCTTATGCTCCCTTTAATTTAAACATAATTACTGAAACCAATGATCTACACAGAGATCACACCAAACAATCCACAAGGATATTCTGAAATCAATAATAATCTCTGACTGATATATATTACATCTACATCTCTTATAAAGACATGCATTGACAATAGATTCAAATCTCTTCCAGATCACCATACACCAGACGCCCATTGTATAGGCTAGTGTAGATTGAAATGTTTACATGCAATTAATATGAAGAAAAATATTACATACCTTTCAGCTGTGGGTTGAGGGCTGTGTATACCAGGTTTCGGATACCTGATGCCTGTAAAATTGCCATATTGGATGAATTAGACATGATTTCTGTTTCAAAGTTACACAAAAGAATGTATCTGCTTCCAGCTGAAAAAGTTCCTGGTCCTTTTGCTAAATCAAATTAATGAAATGCCACACTCTGCTACTCTATAGCCTCAAATCTGCTTCTTTCACAATGAAGGTTAAGTTCTCTTCACTGAGCAAAGCAGAGCAGCTTTTACAAGTGTTGCTCTCTTCGTGACCGTTCTGTTTCTGGTGCTTTCATCTGGGGGGCCAGTGAGGAAGGTATGAAAGGTTGGGAAGGAGGGGACTAGAAAAGCTGGGAGGGAGGGGGACCTGAAAGGCCAGGAAGGGGGAGATGGGAGGGACTAGGAAGATGCTCATCCCCTTACTCTGTGCTGTATGACTTATCAGAAGCAGACAATAATATATCATGACTTCTCTCTCAACTACCTTGTCAACAATATCTAAATACAAATTCAGTAAAAGGACAAGACATGTAATTCAACAGCAAAATTACTAATATACTTGTGACATCTAGTATCTCTCTTCCCTCTCTGAACAGAGAAGCCATACAACAGCAATAAACAGCTTAGCTTGTCAGTTTTCATCTTTCCTGGGTGTGTATATGTTTATAAGTCAAATAATGAATTACATCAGTAGAAGTTCTTTTTGAAAAACATCCCTTTTTTCATCTATAGCACCATCCAAACTCTGTAGTCCTGCCAGGAATCAGAGTCATAATACAGAGCAGAATACTAGTGACTGATGCACAAGTTTTTACATGAGGAAGGATGACGCAACAGTGGCACAAGAGGTATAAGAAACACGTGAGTAGAGTTAAGGAAGTGGAAATTCTTGACGCCAGTTCTCCTTGTATAAGCAAATAAAAACATTAAGTCAACTATCTTTGAACAATATAGATAAAAAAGAGTTAATTAGACATATTCAGCTACTCTGATACAAATATGCAGATGTGATTTATCAATTAAATCTTATAAAAACAAAGTGTGATAATGCCAAAATAATATCTATATAACATCTCTGTTTAGCTACAAACTATAGATAACAAAATTCTTC
>NC_051407.1:10315215-10315707 GCF_015228065.2 Penaeus monodon
TTCTATAGATTTTTTGACATAACAGTTCTAGAATCCTACAGTTGGAAGTACTTCTCATGAAACCTTACATTCCTTCATATAACCAAAGACTAAGTAAATTTTATGCTGCATCCACAAACATCTAACACATCTAAATCATAAATAAAATCTCTGAATCAATATGAGATGTCATTTAAGAAAGAAATTGATTTTAAAAAATCAAAAAAAATCAATCATCACATACTTTTTACCAATTCTTTCCTGCCATTGAATGTGATCATTGATTAAAATATTGAACCCATCTCTTCAAATTTCATTTTATCATTATCAGTCAGGAATTTCATACACGATCACAAGAGTAAGCCCTCTACCACAATATGTTTTCTACAAGACAGACAAACTCTAGCTGTTTTTTGTACTGTGACTTACTTCCTTCTTTATACGAGTTCCCTTTTGATGTCGAGGAATTCTTAGCATGCGACACTGAGAAGAAACAGAGAAGCAAATGAAAAC
>NC_051407.1:10315890-10315988 GCF_015228065.2 Penaeus monodon
TAAGCAAACGGAAACACAGGTATTCACCTACAACAGAAAAAAAAAAAAACATGTGCAAACACTGACAGAAAAAGAATTTCATATGAGAATGGGTGTGA
>NC_051407.1:10316296-10316548 GCF_015228065.2 Penaeus monodon
ATAAAATAACAATAATGGTGAAACAGGTAGAAACAACAAAGTAGACAGACACAGTAAAAAGTTTAGTGACCCAAACCCAAAATAAACTGTGAAACAGATAGAGGGAGGAAAAGAAATAGAGTGATAAAGAAAATGACACTGACAAAGACTGAGGGAGCAAAAGCAACAGAAAGAGAATGGCACACTTTAGAAGTCTATTATTCAACTTTACCAACTTTCAATCACCTATCAAAACCTTTAAGAAATATATGC
>NC_051407.1:10316730-10318772 GCF_015228065.2 Penaeus monodon
TAGCACAAACAAATAATGCAAAACACCAAATAAAAACCTAATGATAGAGTTATTGAACATACTTACCTAAAAGCAGAATGCCCTTCTAAGTTAGGGTACTGAGCCGTTTTATTAGTTTTACACACATGTAGCATATAACATATGATCAAATTCAATTATGCAATATAAAAGCAAACAGGTTCACCATAAGGAAATCCTGGTATTACAGGGAAATAATAATATATTTATGAAGCATATCTGGTCCTGACTGTAGAATGATTCAATTTAAGAATAAGGAAAAAATTATCACTGATAATTGTAATTTAGACAACAAAAATATGTATCTATGACAGATACACCAAAGTACTAGATAACTGATGAAAATGTAAACTTCAAATCTTAATTATATAACTTATCAACTGCACAGATCTGAGAAAGACTTTCTCAATGCATAACTGAATACTCATATAAAGTATGCAGTACATATACAGATAACATATATCCAAAATAAAAAGGAGGACTGACTGATTTAGCCATGAAATGAAACAAAAAAGAAAGAGAAACCATACCATTTTCAGTGTTTTAGCTTGTTTTCTTCCAAAATAATGCAAGACAGAAAATAGCACAGTCAGTTGTAATATTCTTATTTCAAGCAAAAATTCACCAATCTTCAGTTCAGTCACCCTTATGTGCTTGCTCCTCCACCTTCCAATATCACCTAACGACTAATAATACAGAAACCCTGGAAGCCATGTAGGAGTGACCAAGATCAGACCCAAAATCTCTTCCCACTGAACGAACGTACTACTTTTTCATCTATATATGTAAAATTTAGGGAGTATCAGATAATCATTGCTTCATGTTTTTATTTGTAAAGTGGCCAAATTTTATTAATCACTGTTTTTCTCATATATCTTTATTATTTTTTTGAGTTTCCCCAATATAATACTAGAAATCATAATGTACAGTACACAAACTTTCTACCCCTTCAGAAACCATAGAGTCAATCTGTGTAAGCTACTTTGCTTAGTTTGAAAGGCTTCTTGCAATCCATTATATATAACATATAACTGGATCTGCATATGCCATACCTCAAGTTCGTTTTTTAAATAGGAACCTTAACATGGACAAACATATATATGTCTGGTCAAGCATACACGTACAAATACACACATTCGCATACACAAGTATACATCATGCTGGTGAAGGAAAGAAAACAATTAATGACAACTAAAATAACAACTACCTAGCAGATAATATACATAAATTCTAATATACATACAAATTCCAAAAAACATATAAAGTTGACTAGGTATTATGAAGTTCAAAGTAGATGCAACAGGAAAATGAATGACAAGTGCATTTATCTACAAGTATCCAATTGTTACTTGTAAGTCTACACATCAGTTAAGGAGGGTTTTAAGCAAATGTAGTTTACTTTGATGTGATATAGATGACAGTAAAATGACAAAAATCCCTGAAAGTGTCTGGTATTTTGATTGGTGGTATCTTCCAATACAAAATAAAAAGCACGTCAATGCAAAGGAGATACAATGAAAATATTCCAACTTTTCGATTAAATTCTCGGAAATTCCGGTTAAATTTTGCACGAACACCCATAAAATCAATATATAAATCAATGACTACTAATGCCATGACTGTAAGTGCAGCATCGAATATTGCGACCAGTACACCACATCTTTCTCTTCAATTTCACAGTTGACTTGCATTACTCCATCTCTAAAAATATACTTCACCTCGCCCAAGTTGAGAGCGAATCAACTCTAGACCGCTCTGGCCCTTCTACGTGTCACTTTACACTGTCAGATGGAATGTGTAACTTGACAAGCGTTTCAAGTAATCAAATATCAACTGATCCGCCCAATGAATGAATAATCAAGGACAACGGATCTAAAATGTATATACACTTGTATTCTAGGGTACTTTCTTATTGCTTCACATATCGCGCTATGACATGGCTTCTCAGTGTGGGCTCTTTTATTCTCTCTTTTCTGTGAGTCATTCTTGACGACATCAATTTAGCTTATAAACTGCACTTGCGC
>NC_051407.1:10319393-10319464 GCF_015228065.2 Penaeus monodon
TGTGCATCTTGGCAGGTTAATTTGTCTCCCTCCCTTCCTCAGGACCCTACAGATCTCAGATTCAGCTAAGC
>NC_051407.1:10319740-10319868 GCF_015228065.2 Penaeus monodon
TCAGTACTATGTGTTGTAGGCCAGGAAACAGAAAAAAAAACACCAACAGAACACGAGGCTGACTGTGACTGCGTCGAGCCTGCCTCGAACGCATTGACATATGACTGTGCCATATGTCCTACACTATC
>NC_051407.1:10322653-10322743 GCF_015228065.2 Penaeus monodon
AGACATGCCGTGAGTTGTAGCAGAAATTGTGACAAATATTGAGAAATGTGTGTCTTCTTGGTGAAGCAATGTTATAGGATATTCATATTG
>NC_051407.1:10322798-10323962 GCF_015228065.2 Penaeus monodon
CCGCTGTAAACCGCCAATACAAATAATCAATATTGAGCGTTTTGTTATATCGTAGTCCAAATGAAACAACTGATTTTTCTTATTAAAGATTCACAATCAGTGTCTTTCCAATGATCAGAAATGTAGTAAATTATAATACAAAAAATACAACTATAAAATGTGGACTGTCTAGCCCAATTGGACAAGTTGCCAACTCGATCCCGGTTCGGAAATCGGTACCCCGCCTTACGTCTATCTTTAGGGGGTAAAGTGGTCGCGCAGATTACTACTTGTGTAGTTCGAATGATGAAGGTATATGGTCCTGTATTATATTTCTTGGTAAATAGAAGGCCTGCAGTTTACATAAATACTTTACGGTGGAATCTGGCACCTTCAACCCACGTGTTCAGAGATGCCAACGTTGCCAGAACAAGAGCATGGAAGTCTTATATGGCAACTACAGTTGAACGTGACAGAGACCGAAAGTTTCAACCTAATCCTGAACTAATAAAACAGTCAGTATAGATATGAGACTCTTTCATACCTTCACATTCAAGTCACACAGGGGACGGATTTCAGATCATGTGTTTTAGAGCCGTCGCTCTAAAACACACACAGTATTTTGGTAACACACGCGTGTCTATTTAAAACAGTCGAGCCTAGTACGATTCCATCTCTATTCTCGCAGCTCTCGTGGTGGCAAGACTACGAAACGTTGTGCAGGTGATGCAATACCCCCATTTGTGTTTACATAATCGGAGAAAAATATACCAAACTAGATATTTGTGAATCACTAGAAATGGGATACTATTAGTTGTGAGACATTTATATACGTGGCATAATCTTGGAATATCTATGAATAACTGTAGCCAGATAAGTGCACTATGAAACGAAAAGCAAGGTAAACGTTTTAACCTTTGTGAAGTGAAAACGTTGACGGAATATCATTTTGAAAGCCTTATAACTTTTAATAAACTTACTTCTACATGTTATTGTGAGTATGTCGAAATGTGCTTGTGTGCCATTCAACAAGTACAGTGTACAAAACTCATGAAATGCAAGCATCTTCAAGGTTGACAAGCTTGTTTGCTTTTATCAGCACAAAATGTGCATTGCCCACACATCCATGAGGGAGAGTGTCAGCTTGAGTTCTTAGAGGATCTTGTATTTTCAGTTATCTTGTAA
>NC_051407.1:10324885-10325041 GCF_015228065.2 Penaeus monodon
CCCAATAAGGACAGATCGACGCGTGTGTCTAACATTTGATTTAAACCCTAAATCTATTGTCAGACCCAGAGACATAACCGGTTTGAGTTGGTGCCATAGGTCCTTTTGTTACCTCAAGGTTACGTAGTGCTTCGTAGGATTGATTTATCGACCCAC
>NC_051407.1:10325116-10325794 GCF_015228065.2 Penaeus monodon
CTTTGATTCTCTGCATGTGTGTACATCTGTGTATGGGTGCCCCTGTGTACGTTTCTGGTTGCTTTTGTCTGTGTGAATTTACAAATTTGCGTCTTTCTTTGTATGCGCGCGTGTGTGTCAACGCTTCTTTGCCAACATGTGTGCATGTGTGCATTCTTATTTGTGTTCTTGTAATGAGAGTATGGCACTAGTAATTCAGTTACTATTGTGATCTTAGAGTGATCTTCGAATAGGCTGCATCTCGTTGTTTCTGAGTTGAAGATTATCAGTTCTTATCTACGCACGTGGCTCCGGCACATGTGAAAACAAGATAACAAATGAGGATTATCTTACATGCTTTTGAATTTATCAGGGGAAATTAATTAAAGCTATGTAGTGTAGGAATAAACCCAGCTTAGAAAAAAAATATATATAAAGTCAACTATGAGAAACAGTAACTGATTATTATAAATGTAGGCGCAACAGTGGAATGTAAATAAATAATAACAGTATTAACAGCCGCAATAGACCTCAAAGTGATAAGAGACTGGTTGTTGCACTAATACTGTTTACGGTTTGATCTTGCACCACACTTGACTTTCTAGATAGTGTATCAGTGAAGCTTATGTTCCTTGTTAAAAGTCATCAAATACTTTTTTTTTTTTATACGAACGGATGCCATATCCCTAGAGATCAGAG
>NC_051407.1:10325841-10326158 GCF_015228065.2 Penaeus monodon
AAGACAAGATGGTATATTGATTCGAAAAGTTGATATATAATATAAGATAAACGGAAATATCTATATATCATACTAAATCAGAAAATGGCATTCCATGGGATGATAATCCTGCGTTTCTTTACAGATGGCACCTAATAATGACAACGGAAATAATATTAGTAATTCAGCTGTAGAAGAAAGACCCCAAGATGAATCCACTTCCCTCACACGAGACACACAGGGCCGGAGGCGAGCTTCTGATGTGTTATCAAAAGAGCTGGAAGAGGAAATTCTTGGACCCATCGAAGATACGCTGTGAGTGAAAAGGAAAAGAAAAA
>NC_051407.1:10326247-10326395 GCF_015228065.2 Penaeus monodon
ACACGTTTTGCTGAAATTACAGTGTAATGCATGGAAAGGTCCCCGAAATGCACGGTATCCTCCACATTTCCCAAACTGTCACCTGGTTGAACAATCCGTCTTTGGGACTTCTATCCGCTCGCCCGTCTCCAGGATCCACAACTATATT
>NC_051407.1:10327935-10328541 GCF_015228065.2 Penaeus monodon
ATGTACTGAAGCTTGGAGGTAAAGATTATTTTGATGATAATCCACAGATGTGGTGTAGGCTCTCTGAAGGGTGGCTTCTTGCAGCAGCTTGCTCACCCAGGGACATATTTGGTGATTTCAAGTGTAGTTGCCCTTGTGCAGGGAATGTTTTTCACATATAGCAATGCCACCTTATCTACTATTGAGAAACGCTTTAGACTTCCAAGTAAAGTTTCAGGTAAGATTAAAAATAAAGAATGACTAATTTGGCTACTGAAAGTTTGTTCATATAGATAATAAATTCTATGAGTTGATTTTTAGAATGAAGTGGTTATCAATTTTGTTCTTTTGCAGGATTTGTGACAACAGGAAATGATTTGATTCAATTACTTCTATCAATACACATTACATTTGTGGCTGGACGAGGACATCGACCAAGATGGCTTGCCTTGGGGATGTTTTGCGCTGCTTTTGGTTGTTTGTTAGCTGTGATCCCACACATTGTTTTTGGTGCTGGTGACCTCCCTATTCAGCCTCTGACACCTAGCCAGTCAGTAACAAGAGGTGAGTGAAAACTAGTAGAATTCATTATGCTGTTTGATCAGCTATGTAATCAGAGGGAATGTA
>NC_051407.1:10328658-10330629 GCF_015228065.2 Penaeus monodon
ACATTTCTTATACACCATTATACAGTCCTGTGCAAACATTAATAAATCACAATCCATTGTGGCAGATTCACTGTTATGCCAAGCAGGAAATCTCTCTAACACATCTTGTGAACAGGGAAAAAAGGCAATTGGAGTTGAACAGGCTACAGTTGTCACATTGCATCTCATGGCACAGGTAATGTATGCAACTTCCAGTATATTGTATTATACTGTATTATGATAATAAAGATGATAGTCTCATTTTTTACATCAGATTTCTCAAAGGTTCTTTTTTTCCATTAATGTATATATGAAAATACATATTATAAAAGGGTATTAAAGAGTTAGAGTTACAGCATGGAAGAAGATATATTTTTAATGTGTGATTCTAACAGATGCTGGCTGGCTTTGCATCAATGCTTTACTATACAGTAGGCTATTCATATTTGGATGAGGCCGTGAGCAAGAAGAAGGTTCCACTTTTTCTTGGTGAGTAAATTTTATGTAACTTCAGTCTTTGTCAGTAAAATTCTTCAGCCTTCAACTTTGCTTTTCCTTTCCTGTTATTGCCACCTAAAAGCTGTTAAAAGTTACTGAAAAACAAAAAAATTAAATTTCTTTTGGTTTACCCCAGCTGTGTCGGGTAGTCTCAGAATCCTAGGTCCAGTGTGTGGATATTCCCTTGCTGGATGGTCTCTCAGTTACTGGGTTGATCCAGCCTCACCTCCTGACATTCCACCTAGACATCCCAGTTGGATTGGAGCATGGTGGATAGGTAATTATTTCAACTTGTTATTCTACTTGCTAGATAGACTGAGTTCATTATAACAAGGAGTAAACATAAATGAGACTGAATTACTTCATTCTTTCATCAGTAACAGTTTGCACTCATAGGAACTCCCCTTGCCTTTGGATCAAAACCGTAATTGATGTGCAATAGATTGCAGTTGATATTTTCTACCTTTCCAGGTTCTTTGTATGATTACTTACCAGAGTCATGACACAGAATGGTACAGTTTTTTGTTCTTAATTTCAGGGTACTTGGTGATTGGTTCTGCTCTGTTAGTGATTACTTGGTCTTTGCTTCTTCTGCCAAGGATGTTGCCTGGAGCTAGAAGGAGAGTTCTGCATACCCTGAGAAATGCTGCTATGAAGGGCAAAGACTCCTTATATGAGGTTATCAAAACTCTTCGACCTGCTAAAAGGGCAAAGGGTCAAGGAGGTATGTCAGTTTGGACAAGAGCTATTTCTTCTTCTTTCTTGCTATAGGGTTATAGACAAATGTTGTCTATATTTTGTGGATCCTCTTCTTTTGAGCTCTTAAATTATGTCAATTAATTTAGTTCTTTGTAGGAAAATCTTTGTATGTTTCAAAATATAATACTTTATTGTTAATGGATTGTCTGCACCTGTAATCAAAAAATTATATTAATATCTTGTATAATAATTTGTGTAAGAGCTTGTATTAGTTTTAATCTGTGGGGGTTCACGCTTGGACAGTGTAATAGCATGTGTTCAGTGGTTTTCCTTTGATCCTTCCAACATCTACAGAATGAGTCATTAAGAGCTATTTTAATTGGTATAGAATGAAAACGTTTCCCATGATAATAGATAAATGGCTGTGGAATTGTAATTTCTATGAAATATTTACTCATTTAAGGTAAGAAGAGCAATTATGAAATAACAGTTTTTTTCTGTTGTTAGCAATTTTGAGAGTTTGTTAATTTTGTTTTATAATGTTATGGAAAGTAAAAGTTTCGAAATTTCAATTAATACTCTCCTGCCATAGGTATATGGTCAAGTGTGAAAAGGATATTGACCAACAAGATTTACATGCTAATCATAGCCAACCAAGTCCTCTTTTGGTTTGCATTCTTTGGGTATATCACCTTCAAGCCAAAATACCTGGAGCACCAGTTCAAGATGTCTGCAGCAAAGGCTAATCAGTACATTGGTGAGTAAACTGAGAGAGACAGTAAGAGCCAAATATTC
>NC_051407.1:10331772-10333217 GCF_015228065.2 Penaeus monodon
TGCGTAAAAAATATGGACTTTTTCCATAGCTGGGGCGGCAATGGCAGCAACCCTTGTCGGATGGCTTGGCACAGGTTCTGCTCTTACCTTCTTTAGACCTCAAGCCAAAGCTGTTATCATCTTTATGGCTGCTCTGTCACTTACTAACTGCATTCTGCATCTTTGTATGGTCAGTACTGACTGATGAATTGTTGAATTGAGGGATTACAGTAGTTGTATTGTTTGGAGTTATTAGTCATATCTATATGGCAAGATGGCAAGATTTTTAAAGATAATGCTTGTTCCTTTATTCATGCCATGGTTTCTTTGACAGGTGAATATCTCTTGTAACCATAGCACTGTTCATGGGATGGATATGGTCATTCAAATAGGTCATGAATCTCCCTCAAGAAATATCACTGTTGAATCTATAAAAAATGATAGGTAAGTATTTTGTACAAATGCAAACAACTTCTGTTTTCTTTCCTGTAAGATTTAAGCTACATGATTTGCTTAACACCTATGAAGATAGAAGTATAATGCTAATATATATATTGTAGTCTTATGTATATTATCTTAAAAGAGTGATATTGTTATTTTTATGTCTAGATATAAACAGTTAATGTTTATTTGCATGTACCTTTGGATCAACAAGTATTGCTTTCCCACTATAAAGATAATAAGTGATTTGGGATTTGTGTGCGGTTGTTGATATAATCATCATTACAGTTGCATATACTTTAATTAATAAGATTGTGAAAACCATTTTCAGAGTCACAAGGTGTTACATTGTTAGATTTTTTTTCAGTTATATATTGTACCTTTTGATAAAAAGCAGATGGAATAAATATGCTTTTGCCAAACCCGTTTCATGATTTATCTGAATATTTAACATTTGTATCTTTTTCACTTACATATATATTTTTGATAGTCCCTTCTCATTACTTATTATCAGGGAGTGTAAATAATTTTCTTACAATTGGTAGTTTATTTATGAAAAGTTATTTTACAAATATAGACTAGATAGGAGAGAAACCATGAAATAATGGTTTGAAATATGAGTAAAGTTTGGCCGCAAATGCTGCTTTATTGGTACTACTTCTCTAATAGAATTTTTCCCCACAGTTGTTCTTCAGGCTGTGATTGTTCCCTTAAATTTTCACCTGTATGTGTTGATGGTATGAAAAACTTCTACAATCCATGTTTTGCAGGATGTACATCTTCATCCAAAAGAAACGGTACCAAGGTATGTCTTTTTGTGTGTCCATGTAACTATATGTGCATGTATGTGACTATTTACTACAAAATGGGTCTTTTCTACTAGGATGAATGATAGGCAGTTTGAGTGAAAAGTGGTCAGCATATCATAACAGTGATATACTGATATTCAATAGTTTGATGTGTTTAACATTTTGTTTTATTGTGTATTGCTCTGGAATCTTAATAATGAATTGATATTATCTGAA
>NC_051407.1:10333463-10333783 GCF_015228065.2 Penaeus monodon
GATTTAGATAAGCATGAATACACATTGCACCTTTCTCTGTCATGCTATCCTTTTCTTCTTTTTATGTAATAACTCTTTCTGTAACATGTTGTATTTTTCCAGGTATATGAAGATTGTAAATGTGCAGTAGATACTTACATGCCATCATATACTGTAAGTAGATATCATATTTCATTTTAAAAACTAAGACTGTCCTTTATTGTTGTTTTAATATCCATTTTTATGCTTTTTTTTCAAATCTGGAATGAAACACCACTTCTAAGTTAAAAGAACATCCTGTAGCTCTTGTTAGTCTGTTACATTCCAAAAAAATATGATGG
>NC_051407.1:10333923-10335617 GCF_015228065.2 Penaeus monodon
TTCATTTTATTTTTGTTATTTCTGAGTGATAGGACAGAGAAAAATGTTTGGTTGTTTATTGCTCCTATTTTAAATAGTTTTCATCTTTGATGAAAATCAGCTGTGAGTACCATCCAGTCTTTTACATCATATTTAGGCATCCTTTTAGTACATTCAATGGTATTATATTGTCCTCATTAGCAATGAGGCTGATGAATCTCTTTATTTTTTATATATATATTTTTTTTTACAAATTATAGTTGTTCCTTAAACATATGATTAGAAATGGATTGTGCTTTCCTATTCTGCATTTCTTTTGGTTAGCATTATTGTATTGTTTAAATATTTATTGAGTTCTTCCTTATTCTCCTGATTTTATTTTGTTTTTTGTTTACATGTAAAGTATTTAGGATCTTGTTGAATATCTACAGGTGTTTTTATCTGAACACCAATTTTTAAAAGTTTCCCCTTGTATACACTATTTTGATCAGTATTAAAACAATTGAGATTCAGAATAACTTTTAGTGTAAAGACTGATATCAATTAAACTTACTTAGAATTTAAGATATGATAGACAACATTGATAAACAAAAGCTATTGTTACATATTTTAACAAAGAAAACAAACAAATTTCTAACAAAAAGCCATCAAGATTTTTCCTCATAAGTTTTTCACATCAACAGACACCTCTAGAAAATGACACAAGAGAAAAAGGTTTGGATAAAGTAGAGCCTTCTGTGAAAGATGGATACTGTCAACATGACTGTCCGACATTCTACATGTATCTTGCTCTCACAGTCCTCACTAAAATGACACATGCTGCCAGCAGGGTGCCTGTCAACCTTATTCTCTTTAGGTTAGTGACTTGCTGGAAAAGTATCAGGTTTAATATTTTATAAGATGTTTATTGTTTTATTATTTTATTTAACTGTATGTGATAAATCTTTAATAGTCTGTTGAGCTTTCATATACATGAAACTATGATAATATAGTGGAATGTGTTCTGCCATGATATTTTGATTTTGAAGGAGGGCCATTTTTTGTAATTAACAAATTATGTTTCATTCTTAATAACTTTTAGCATGTCAAAGTAAATATAATTTTTACTTTCCCTGACAATCAGATGTGTGGAAGAACGTGACAAAGATGTTGGGCTTGGTGTGTTTAATGCAGCAATTGCCATGGGTGCTTCCATACCAGCACCAATTATCTTTGGCTGGGCAATAGGTAATGGCATAAAGTACTTTAAGTGATTATAATTTAGTACAAAAGTAATTTCTCTACAGAGATCACCTGAAGTATTGCTGTGATGCATTTTTATTTAGTTGTTATGATCTTAAAGCTGATGTGATTAACTTAATGGATAGTTTCCATTTCAGTTTTGCCTGAAAATGTATTATTTAGTTTATTATATCATTTGACTAATAAGAAATTTTAATTATTTAAAATATATAAATACTGAAATACAGTTCCTGTTTTTCAGTTATTAGTACATTATCTCCAATTATTTGTGATTTAATAACCAGGTATATAAAGGTATATAAAATGTATTTTTTTTGCATTGGTATATATCAATAAAGTAAAATGTTATCCTTACCAGATTATTCATGTCGTCTCTGGGAGAACTCGTGTGGGCAGCGAGGTTTCTGTTGGCTGTATGACCTTGACAGCTACAGGTCTATTCTTCATGGCATTCCTGCAGGTAATAAATATGG
>NC_051407.1:10336161-10336615 GCF_015228065.2 Penaeus monodon
ATAAATAAGATATTTGTCCTGGTATTTCTTCCTTTTCATAATTTCTTTACTTCCCTATGTATCATTTTCTCTGTTTTTATATTAATATTCCTAAATCATCACAATCCACTTAATAATAACACATTTTTTTCAGCTCTCATGGCATGCTGTCTCTTGACTGAGCTCCTCCTTCTAACTCAGCACAAAAAGATCCACTTTTATGGTGAAGAAGAAGAGAAGAAAACCAGTGACAGAAACAACAGTGCAGATGCTACAGGAGAGGAAACTGCTGCCTTAAATTCTGAAGCTTGCTGATGTTAATAGTGGGAATCTAAGCTTATTTTTAGTTTGTTTCCACTTTATCTGTGCTGTATATGATGTAGTTAAAAGGAGAGGAGGAAGAAACAATTGAAATAATATGAATATGAATGACTATTATTGTGTTAATATATTACAGAAAAGTACCTAATTCGTA
>NC_051407.1:10336646-10337866 GCF_015228065.2 Penaeus monodon
AAGATTGTATCAATATATACTGACTCACTTATATACATTTTATACATTTATTATGGATGTAAATTCAAGCACACATGATTGCTCAATTATTTAGTACAATTGAGTTCTGTGCTCATTATATTGCAGTACTTATTATTCATTAATATGTAGTCAATTTATTAAGAAGAGTTTAATATGTTATCATTCCATAATAATGTTGAATTCTAATGTTTCTCTAGATGTTGTTGATTCATTTTGCACATTTTTAATAAAATTTTTGAAAAGAGAATCAGTTTGTGTTTAATTACACAAGCACCCCCCCCCCTGAAAAAATAACAGCAAAAATTTAATAATTGTTTTTATAAATTATTTTAATATAAAAGTTTTCATGCCATTTTTGTGCTTACTAGTTATTGTTTTCCTATTAAGGGTTGATACTATTTTCAAGTGATCTACACTATGCAGCCGCTAGAGATCACTATTTAGCAAACTTGCTAAATAAATTAGAAATTAAACAATTACTGGCTTAAACATTTTAAAAACACATGACTGACAATCATCCAATATGCTGCTGCTGAAACACTAACCCTGTTAAGTTATTGAATATCAAGTTACTTATCTTCCAGCAATGCCACTTGTATACCAGGACACAAAAAGACATATATTTTCACTTCACTCTTTTATTCATTCAACTCATTTGGTTAAGACACCTGTGTTAACACTGCTATTTATCTTTTATATATGGTACAGTGTTCACATCATTCAAATGAAACTGTACATTATGACAGCATTGTCATTTATAAGTAGTTAATGCAGGTTTCCTTCTAGAATGACTAAAATTACACGTATAATTATACTTTTTTTTTGTCTTTTTTTAACTTGGGAACTGTTTTCAAAAACAAGAGCTACAAAACAATATTAACAGAATTGTAAATAAAAAACAAGAACTGAAAAATATTAACAAGAAACGAAATTATAGCAAATCATATCCGCAAATAAAAAAGTAAAAAACTGAAAAAGAGAACTAGAATTTGCATAAGCAGTGTAAAAAGAAAAGATTCAAATGTCTTAAACAAAGAACTATAATCTGAGTATTTGTTCAATTAAGAATACAGAGGTTGTGGGAAGAGCTGAACAATAACATTCATGAAATAAGATAGTCAAATATTTTCGTAATTTCTTTCAAAATGTCTGTGGAATGATGTTTAGGTCAGAATAGAGAAAACTATTGGAAGTAACAA
>NC_051407.1:10337894-10338188 GCF_015228065.2 Penaeus monodon
TACACATTTCTTTCTTATGGTGAATGATCATTGAAACTCTTCACCATTTCTTAAATTATTGGAAGACATGATTTAAAAGGCTCTGTTGCAATTATAAAATTTGCAATGTGAAACCATACAAGAAAGTATCAAGCATCTAGGAAGCTGGAGATCACATAATTAATTTGGACATACAACTTGTCTTTGCTATTACAAGAAACTCTTCTGGGTAATACACTGGGAAATATATGCATGTAGTAAATGCAACAACTGTATTTCAAGTTAATTTGATAAATGTTTACCTTTTTGTGGAAT
>NC_051407.1:10338225-10338901 GCF_015228065.2 Penaeus monodon
TAAATGGCAACAAAAAGGATAAAAAGCAAACATAAACTAATCTGTAAAAAAAATAAAATCTAATTTATGAATTACGCTTTCTAAGCTACACTTAAAAGGAGAAAAGTTAATAACTTGTTACTTACAAGTGAACTGAGAAATAATACAAAGAAACAACCAACAAGAACAAAAAGTCAACAAAGAAATTATATTTCTAGAAAAGATATGAAATAAAACGTTACCATAAGAAGAATAACAAAGTATTCATTTCAAGTTAGAGTAAAAACACAGATCTTATAACTAAAGCAGAAAAAAATAAAGGGAAATGTTACAAAAAAATGGTCCTAAATTAATGAAATATATGTGACTATATTTTCCCTTTCATATCAAAGTTATACATATACACTATAAACAACAGATATATTAATTGCAGACCAAAGAATAGAAAGACCATTTCTTAATGACAGTAAAGAAAATAAATTATAAAACAGAAGTTACACACATTTAACTTTTCCAAATTTCATGCTAGACTTTTTCTAATTTGTATCAAATGCAATAAACATGTCCCATCTTATGTGCAGATACTGTCAAAACCAAAGACCCATATGGGCATCAGCTTAACCTTGAACAGGGAGTCTCAGGTTTAAAACAAAGTCACTCAGATATAGATGATAAAGATACGTTTTTTTTTTTTTTT
>NC_051407.1:10339005-10339642 GCF_015228065.2 Penaeus monodon
CAAATACGATTATAAGAAAAATAATCATAATTGTTGTGAATACATTAATTCAGTAATAAATGCTTATTCACTGTGTAATACAGAGAAAGGAATGACATAAGAATTTCATAAAGACGTAAGTGGAAAAATGCACTTTGCATTTGATATGAATTCTTTAAGGATCATAATCAGAAAAAGTAATCTGAAATTTTGGAAAGTTAATTACAAATGATAACAAGAGACTGAATTGTCAAAGACAAACTTAAGACTTAAGAGCACCATAGACACTGAAAAGGCACAATGGCCGCCAATTACATGTGTAAGATTTGAAATTAAAACTTCTTTCACCAAAACAAAAATAAAAAAATTGAAATGTACACCAAACTGAATGTCCTAAAACTGTTGAGTAAGTGACATATCTTAATGTTTAATCATTATGAAGAGAATTAATATATTCATACAAAGTAAAAAATATGAGTCTTTTCTGCATTGCTATATCAATATATAAAAAACAAAACAAAACAAAATTTTGTAGCTTTAAACGTTTTTTCCATTTGACTTGTATATACTATTGTTTTAGCAAACGGCTAAGAGTGGGGCAAGAATTCAGAATGGTGTACATAAACAACAAATGATAAAGATATAGAAAGAAAAGTTA
>NC_051407.1:10340211-10340650 GCF_015228065.2 Penaeus monodon
CTGTTAAATAAACACATTAAAAAAATGTAGTTGAATTGCCAACATTTTAGAATCACACATCATTGGACAGCTTCAAACAATACAAAGACATCCACACAAATTTGTCTTTTTTCGGCTGGCTTGTATCAAGAGCTTAAACTACTAAACTACTGGATAAGCTGCCTTTGGGGCTCCCAGAAACCTATGGAAGGATTTGGACCAATGGTAGTTTCCAGGAACAATTATATTATAACAAAGCAGTATATACTTGTACACTTGACTGTCTTTCATTATAAAGATTATGGGTATTTTGTGATTAACAACCGACACTAACTTTACAGCAAGCTAAATGCTATCCAAAATTAGGTATATCGTCTTCTGAATGTAAGTCAAACACTACAAATATAATAAAATCAAATAGTATATTCAAGCAAGCTAAAAGTTCTAAGACACAAAAGGA
>NC_051407.1:10340727-10341040 GCF_015228065.2 Penaeus monodon
AGAAAAAGTAAACTACGAGAAAAATGAGGAATCTACAAATAACTTATACAAAGGAAGTTGCCAGTAAAGATAATTTGGAAGACATGTAACTCAAAATTAGTGACGTTATTTTAACCTACATCTACAGAAATATTCAATGCATAACCTAATTGGCATAAAGACTCTATTGCAGTGGTATGGTAAAGAAACCATGACAAAAATAAGTCATATCTAGCAAATGAAAAAATAAAAAAAAAAATGATGACATGCTTCCAGGAAACTTCAAAATCACAAAATAAGAACCAATAATACACGACGAAACAGAACGTAAAGA
>NC_051407.1:10341067-10341373 GCF_015228065.2 Penaeus monodon
AACTATATTTAAGATGATATGCATATTTCTCCCTCCAAAGATACTCAGAAAATAATGAACTGGAAAGTCATCAGTGGGATTCCTTTTGGCGATGTTCCTGGGCGTGCCTCACTTCCCTCCTCCCTGAAGCGCAACCGGTAGCCGGGACTGCACTGTAAGGAAACAGAAAATTAGTAAATTCTGTCAAAATAAATAAAATGTACCAATGAGCCATTTTGGACACTGATGTCAATTCACTAATGCGTGATCAAGTAATACAAGACATCTGTGTTATCAGTTAAGGCGTACAGCCACATACACACGCTC
>NC_051407.1:10342186-10343297 GCF_015228065.2 Penaeus monodon
CATAGACAGACAAAGACGGAGCCGCAAAAGAAAGAGCGAGATGCAAAATCCCGCAGCGGCATCCCAGGCAGGACGACAACCTCCGTCACACCACCGAGCGCCGCGCTGAGCATGGCATCGGCCGTGATCTGTGCCTGTACTTGCTTTTCTTTCACACTTGCATGATCTTTTTTTTTTTTTTTGAACCTATGTCCATTAAGAATGAATCTTTTCTGGAAATAATTGGAATTCTATAAAATAAAGAGAAAAAAGAAAATACGAAAGTGCATGTTCCACTGATAAATTGCATTCATTCCCGCCTGCGAACTGCGAAGCCCCTCCCTCTTTCGGCTTTTAGGAGAATTTGAGTTTCCACGAGGCTTGGCCGGTCGATATTCTGCTGTTGCTGATATGGTGCAAAGGGGTTCGTGATTAATTGGCCAAACAGAGACAAAGGAAATATATATACAGTTGTAATTCTCGTTGCTAATAGGTCTCCATTGGCCCGTTTCGTTTTCGAATTACCTGTAGGACTAGAAAGCCTGACCACGCGCACAATCACGCACAGGTATTCCAACCGCGAAACATCTTTCACCCCGCAGACATACTCAACTTTCGAACACTGAATTAGATTTATGAACAGGGCAGACAGAATGAACACACTACGGACATAGACATCAAAGAGAAGAAAATCGGCGCGTGGCAGAAGGTCGTGCGATGTCAGGGAGCGCGTGAGAGCGGTCGCACAGGTAACCTCGGCTCGCGTTTCCAGTGTTTCCATTGTCAGCATTGAGAGAGTGTCAGCCCCTCGTGAGTGTCTCTTGTTATTGGTTCAAAGGTGCTGTGAATTATAATATTGTTTGCTAAAATGTGTCATGTGTTGCATTTTACGAAGTCTGGGTATCTCAGTGAGAAAAAAAAACATATTTTGATTGTTAGGAAGACAGCGTTCTGTGGGAGTACTTTCATATGCAAGCTCGATGTGTATTCAATATTTTACGTGAACTGACGATATTTTCGACCAGAGACAGTATATAGTATTTTGATAGTGCACGTGCAAATTGCAAATATAAAGTATGGAAGTAGCAGGTTCAGTTAAACTGGTCCGACAAAAATATTACAAAGTTGGTCC
>NC_051407.1:10343847-10345145 GCF_015228065.2 Penaeus monodon
ACTGTGCTCATAAAATATGTTTACTATACACCCACAATTGTCAAAGAGCAACTCCCTATGAAAAGGCTGGAGCGCCTCTCGCCAACTGGAGAGCAAAGTCTTGACATTGGAGAAACTGCACCAGACAACCTCGATGGCAACAACAGGTAAGTCTTCCAAATACAGAATATAATCGCCTTCAAATACTGTCACCTTTTTTCGCGGTCTTAGGAAAAAAGTAGGAAAGCCGTGCTAGTTTTCAAGAATAAGCCCCGATACTTTTTATTTATTAATTCACTTTTATCTCGTTTTATATCTTCCCCAACAACTGCATGACTCAGTGTCGCAGCCTCACGCACTGGCTAACGAACGATACAAAACGTAAAGTAACACTCAATGCTCGAGTTACCGCGGTTTCCAGCTCAACCGCCCTGGCTTCTTGTGTATAAACCGCACTATTTTTAATTTCCTGTTAACCCTGATATAGATAGATGAACTCCAGGGTTTAGAAAAAATCAGAAGTCGCCGATGATGGTTTATGTCGTTAAATTTACAGGGAAAAAATATGGAATCAGAGAAAAGATGCAGATTTTCGATGTGTTATGACGATCTTTAAGTATTTTGCACTCGTTTCCGCAGCTGGAAATATTTATCAGCAGATACAGAAAGTATTTATTTCACCACAATGCGGAAACACTGTTTTTATATTATTTCTCTTTAAGTACTTGAAACGTATGAAAACATATTAATGCTAACACGCGAATAATAACAATACCCACGAAACAAAGAAATGTGAATTATGGAAGAAATCGAAAGCTGTTTGTGTAGGCGAACTTAAATGGAGTCATCGGCCTACACTACTGTTTTTATCTCTCTCAAAGGTAACGCCCTCTTCAGGTGTTCTAGTGTAACGTCAGTGAGTTTATGGTGAATGAAGGGTCCTCAAAGTAAAGGCGCAGGCGAGGACGTGTCACCAAGGGCGCTATCCCTAACATTCTTGTGACCGTAAGTGGATAATGACGTCTTATGACTTCGATCGGTACCCAGTCCTTGGACATTGGAACGTTAATCATGATTGTCAAGCTATGAGGAAGATAATGAGGAAGGTAATTACGTATTTGATAGACAAGGGGATTGGGTCAGAGTCACGTTGACGATGTATCTTATTTGGTAAGACGATATGAAGTGAAGAGTTCTTGACTGACAGAGAATGCATTTTCGAGTTGCTTGGGTTACAGTCTGGCTGGTTTGCCAGGTTTTGAGCAGACAGACACAGATGATAAATCTCTCTATCTCTTTTATGTCTCTGTTTGCCTGCC
>NC_051407.1:10345308-10346803 GCF_015228065.2 Penaeus monodon
TTCACTTTTTCTTTCTTTATCTTTCTTTTGCCATTTACATATCTGCCTTTCTCCTCCCCAAGCTCTTTTCTTTCCAGCCTCTCTCTCCTACTCTGCCATCCGCTTATCGATCTATCTACATACAATACCAAACTCACCAAAGAGCATCCTTCCTCACAACATACTTGAGGCATACTAAGAAAGTAACAGCAAGATCCAAAGAATCTCAAGGGTCCCACTGCAGAGAAAACTGACGTCAAATCGATGATAAAACCCCAGAGACTCTGCTATGCGTTTCGGTAGTCAGAAAGGAGTCATTTTTTGCGTATGTGATTGACGTTATTCTGAGAAAAGAAAGTTTCTCTTTTTTCACAATTGTGACTGCATTATTAGATGTTCTTCCCTGCATAGTTGTATCATCCTGGATATAAAACTGATATGCATAGATTTCGAATACATCTATTCGAAAAAAAAAAAAAAAATTTGTTCGTTCGTTCTAATTATATCATAAGCATAGTTAAATCTACACTCGCGGTCTGGATATAATATATACTTAATATCAGTCGTTTCTATCAAAATTAATTGTCTTATAACGACAGACTGAATTCGTGTATTCGAACGATAATACTCGTATAAAATTATCCATTCTGTGAAATATATAGTATAATAACAGTTGACTGTATTGTACATTTGCCATGGGAACAGAAATTATGTAATGTGTTGTAGTTATGAATGGTTGATCGTGGACCACAAAATTAACTGCTCTACTTTTTTTAACGAATGATTTCTTCACACATTTACAGAAGCAATACTGTGAAAACTATTTGCACGACGAAAGTTCCTCTCTGCGGTGAAATTTCTGTCGAGAGATGTTGACGGCCTCCGGCTACCAATTTGGGAAACTCGTCGTAACCAAATATGATTATGATGTGATGCTAGGAGCATTATCCTTAAATACAAAGTTGAATGGTTTGAAAGGAAAAAAAATAAATAAAGATCATGACCAACACAGAAAATAACGTTCAAAACTCGTCTAGAAACCGAAGGAATGACAACAAAAATGCCCCTTTAGTCGCATCCAAGGAAAAAAAATGTCGGTTGCGGGGATTCGCTCAACCGAGGGTCATTGAACGAATGATATTTTTCCTTTGTGGAAACATAATTCATGTAGGACTATGTGGGAAAAGTAATAATAGTAGTTAGATAATAGATACAGATGTCCTCGAAGAAAAAAATATATGTGACTTTACAGAAAGCCGAAGTATTCGAAATGTGACGTGGTTTGCTTTAAGAATCACAAGCGATTTTTAAAGCCGGAGTATGACTCTCAGAGATTTCCCGGAACACCTTTGCATTGCCCTCGGTGCATTGGCAGATCGGTCATCCATTCAGTATATGCTATATGTGGCAGAGGAGAAGGGAATGAAAAGGATAGAGGCAAAGATACAAGAGAAATGGTGATAAGGTTGATTAAGGTAGTGGCAATGAGAATATGGCTAATAAGAAGATGCTCATG
>NC_051407.1:10347387-10347864 GCF_015228065.2 Penaeus monodon
TGATACAATGACACTACATCTTCAAAAAAGTGTTAACATCCCAAGATGAATCGGCGTAGAAGTAAAGCATTTCTAATTTATGTATGGGAAATATAAAATGTCACTATTTATTCCGTGTAGCACTAGATATATTATGTTTTATTTCCTTCACCTCCCCCTCCCCCGCGTCGACGAGAGGAGAGGAACTACCATGTGTCCTTGGCAGTACGACTTCAAAGCAAAATGTTTACCTTGTCTTTTCATGAAAAATAAAAGCAAGGTAAATGCTCCTTCGCGACGCTTCTCAAGCTGGAGGAAGATGGTTGAGAGTTATTTGTGGCCTACGAGTATCACCTTAAGCGCGGAAGTCCCCCTTGTAAACAGCCCCGAGTAACAACCTCTCGAGATAGGACATTGTGTAAAGATTTTGTGATACTTTGTGCATGTTTAAAAGGTCGGGCTGTGATAGGGAATGCTTCTGGGTATGTCAGCAATTTC
>NC_051407.1:10348131-10348305 GCF_015228065.2 Penaeus monodon
ACAGAGGCACACCACTCCATCTCTTTTTCTTTCTCTCGATTTCTCAGACTGATGATCTCACCAGAGGTTCTTTCCTTTGCGCCGCTCCCGCTGAAGCACGAACAATGCCCAGCAGGTCAATACGGTATCACGCATTAAAACATCTACCTTGATATCTGAATTGTCTAGATTTGC
>NC_051407.1:10350567-10350967 GCF_015228065.2 Penaeus monodon
CAAAAGCTACAAAATTAATCCGTTACCTGGAAAAAGAAAACGCCATTAAAGAAGCCTTACATAGAGATACACTAGTTCGCACTATTTTTTTTTTTATTCAAAAGCCGTGTTTTAGACGACGAACACAAATGAGGCAACGTTATAAAATGGGTGAGCGTGGATTTTTTACCGAGGTTTACGGAACCTTTTCGCTCTTTCTTTGTTCGAGCTCGTATATAATTCTTCGCTATTTCCTGACTGGGTGGTTGAACAGTGTGCGGTAAGGAGTGAAGGTCTGCATAAGCTTCTCTTACTTTAATGTGAGCGAGACATTTTCCTTCATTCATTCCTGTGGCGTGTTGAGTAGTTTTACGACCGGCGTTGTACTGTTCACTTAATTCTGCTAGCACGCACGGGCGCA
>NC_051407.1:10351180-10351325 GCF_015228065.2 Penaeus monodon
TCCCACGCAAGAGATCCTAGTAACAGCGCCAAACCTACGACACTGGATGGAACTCCCGATGACCTCGCCATGACGCTGAGCGAGTGATTCAGCGACATAACGGTGCCGCCCTTCCTCGCCACGCCGCTGCCCGCGCTGTCTTCGA
>NC_051407.1:10351437-10351522 GCF_015228065.2 Penaeus monodon
TAATTTTTTTTCTCTTATTGTTACTGCGTTTCGAAGGCTCCATTTTGTTAAGTTTTCTTTTTTCCTTTACTTCTTGATATTCTAT
>NC_051407.1:10351648-10351920 GCF_015228065.2 Penaeus monodon
ACGAGCATCTCAACGCCATGTCAATTGAAGCTGATTGAAGATTCCGAGAGTTCCTCGCTCGGGCTCTGACATGACCCAAATAGATTTCACATGCGTATTACTGTCTAAAAATAATCTCTAGCGATTTGTTGTCTGACTGTTTTAACGACTTGGATATTACTCTTAAGCAAGCAGTAATGATTCTGACCATAACTCTCGTAGAATGTACCCAGAAAATCAAAATAATCTAAACAAAACAAAATTATCAGTTTTAATGATAGTTATGTAAAACT
>NC_051407.1:10352066-10352421 GCF_015228065.2 Penaeus monodon
ACCAGAAAATCTTACCTTCATCGAAGCCTTCTCTTCACTTTCGAACACCGGAGGATCTTCAAAACTTGCACTCTACGGTGTGTTTGTTTTCCACACGAACAGATAGCCATTTCGTGTACTGATTTGCGTTTATTCTTCCGTATGTCGCAAAGCAGAAAGTACAGTATATCTCAATGACGAGGCTTGTTGGTTCCACGTGAGAGGCTACGCCAGTGTTAATTCTCAATGGTTCACGTCTTCGGTTCGGATCTTCTTCGGAACTCCGGACACAAACGACACCAAAACTTTCCTGGATTTGAATTCGCCCGCAGAACTTCCTTCCTCGTGTTGATAATGGCTGGTCCGGGTATAATAT
>NC_051407.1:10352471-10352677 GCF_015228065.2 Penaeus monodon
TAGTTTTTCCTTCGTGTGTCCACGCCTGCTCTCGCTTCTGGCTACTGGCCTCCGAAGAGAACTGTGGCGCCATTTATGTGTCGCCAGCCCTCATTCCCCTTGTTACTGCCAATTGTGAGGGGAGGGCGAGGAGAGGGGATGCCGGCGGGGACTTTTGCTCCCCAGCCGTCACCGCCACCCTCATCCTTCTTCCCCCTTCTCCCATT
>NC_051407.1:10353184-10353249 GCF_015228065.2 Penaeus monodon
ATTTATTTTCCGCTTTATTTTTTTATTGTTTGTATTCTTTGTTTTGTATTCTTTGTTTTGGCTTT
>NC_051407.1:10353679-10354791 GCF_015228065.2 Penaeus monodon
GCATTTAAACGTGAACCTGTTGCTCCGAATCTCCACTCCCTGGCGGGCTTCTGCCTCGCATTCTAGCCAATCAACGGCGAGATCTTTTGTGTGTGTTACGCTTACGCTATATGCTTTTTTTGTGCCTTGAGTATACACGCTTTGTGTGCGTCTTTTATGTGTAAACGTGTAACTGAGCTTAACCTGTATGTGTTTGCGGTTATTTCATGGGGAAGATTTAGGGGAATGTGTCTGCTTCTAAAATTGGTCATGAAGTCAATCATCACATTATATACCATCTCGTCGTTTACTTTCATAATACATTTTACTATAGACGTACCCATTCCATCGTTTACATGTACCGTAATTTTCACTATAGACGTACCCATCCCGTTATTTACGTTCACCTTAGAACGAAGACGTATGAAGCCGTAGTTTACTTTCTTATCACTAAAGCCGTACCTATGCCGTTGCTTTCGTTTACCGTACATTTCACTATAAACGTACCTATCCCGTCGTAGACGTATGAACCGTATGAACTTATTACTAAAGACGTACCCATGCCGATGTTTACATTCAGCGTATATTTCACTATAAACGTACCAATTCCGCCGTTTACTTTCATCATGCATTTCACTGTAGGCGAAACCATCCCGCCGCCTCTTCCTTCCTTGGCTTTCCCACCCGGGGAGCCAGGAATGCCAAGCGTGACATACCTGTTGCTCTGATGTTTCACTTCTTGTGTTTTTTTAACCTCCTTCCCCTTCGTCGGCGTCTAGGTAGCGGCGTGCCCAAGATACCTGTGTGGGGCGGCGAATGTTTATTTTTACCATGATTTCAAGAGGGAAAGGGAAAGGAGGAGAGGGAAAAAATAACGTGTATCGCACATTGTTAATGAGATAGAGGGTGATTCGCGGCACCGCCTTTTGATATGTTACGTTTTGACTTCGCTTTGATGATGTTACTTGTGGGTTTTTTGCTTGTCGTAGTATGACAGAAGAGAAGATATGGATTTTTTGAACTGGGTGATCACTGGCGCCGGAATAAGAAGAGCGAAAGACAAAACAAATGAAGGTGTGCATAAACAGATGCACAGGAGATATGCACACACAGAGATATAGTTTGTTGGAGGG
>NC_051407.1:10354852-10355509 GCF_015228065.2 Penaeus monodon
AATCTTGACATGTGTGTACCGTCCGCGTCAAGCATCATATATATATTTAGATACTTGCCAAATTACACGCCACACGGCATCGTCAGTTATTATTTTCGACTCGATCTCCCGTGGCGACCTTGGTGTGCTTGTAGCGAAAATTTTCAAGTAATTCTTTATCCTAGAATTAATTAGAACAACGAAACACAACGCCACAATGAATGGCAGTTTCTGCAGCATAAAAAGATGATGAACGCCCACGATAAATAAAATCCAGTGAAGATTATGCCCGGCCGACGTGCATAAATTTATTGCATAGCATACCTTCCACGAACTCATAATTTAGATGTTATCCCCCGTTAAGAAGATTAAATAATTAAACCAGTTATTGTTGCAGACTGAAATTTAGCTCCCTTTAATAGAGAAGGTAGATGCTAGGGGCAACACACCTAAACTAGTTGTGCGCGCGAGATGTACTCCCGGGCCACCATAGCGGAGGTAAACAAAAATATTTCTCCTCGGCAGCGGAGCTTTGAGAAACGACGTTAAAAACCAGACAACAGTGTCGGATCTCTTCTTAAAATACATGGTGTTGTTTTTATTCGATTCACCATTATGTCTAGATAAGACTATAATGCCGTCTCCCCTTCTCTGGCTTTGACTGTTTTTCGTAAGCAT
>NC_051407.1:10356381-10356709 GCF_015228065.2 Penaeus monodon
CTTCATCTCCTCTCTCCCACTTTTTTCCCTTCTGTAAAATTGTTATAGAATATATAGTTTTATTCGCAAGACGGTCCTCGAGGTCAGCGAGAGGTTATTAGCATATTCTCGCCAGGATGAAACGAGAAACGGTGTTTTGTTTTGTGCGGAGGCCCAAGTTCTGGGACTTCTCGAGTGACTTCAAACGTTCGACGTGTTGCTTTTTGTGTCCTGTCCGTTCTGGTCGCGATTGGAAATATGTGAGGGTTTGTGTTTCCGGTTTTTCATTTTCGTTTCTTAAAGAAAAGTTATTTGGTGTTAATTCTTGACTTTTTTTCGTTTCATATTA
>NC_051407.1:10357208-10357608 GCF_015228065.2 Penaeus monodon
CAGAGAGAGATTCGAGAGGAAAAAGTTACTCTCTTACGCGTTTCGTCTCTGTCTTTCGTAATAAAATTATCCATGCAGATTGGTGTCACTCTCTCACGGGAATAGGGTTCTTGAACACGAAATATATGCGTTGCCTTGAGGACCAAAATAAAATCAAACATGAGCAGCCCTTGTGAGCGGCGCCCCTGGCCCGCATGCGGTCTGCGGGCGGCATCAGGTCGCCGTAATTGTCACGAGGGGAGGCCGCCGCAAGGGCGAGGGGAGAGGGGCGGGCGCGAGGGGCGGAGAAGGAAGGGGAGATGACAAGTTAGACGACAGAAGTGGGCAAGGGAGGGGAAACCAAGATGAGGCGGGTGAGGGACGGTGGAGAAACATGGTGAGGGTGATATTGGGCTTCTCT
>NC_051407.1:10357688-10359235 GCF_015228065.2 Penaeus monodon
AAGAGGAAAACAAGAAGGTACTAGCGATGCCAGAGGGCGAAACCGGGATGAAAGCCGGATGGGAAATGATACTATGGGAAACTAGAGAGAGAAAGAAGAAAGATGGTTTATGATGATTGGGTAGTAAAAAGTATGTTTGGGCGCTTGAGAAAAAAGGGAGGAAATGTAAAATGTTTAGCGAAAATTGAAAGAAGCATAAATAATGAGTAACATATATTACAGGAGGGTACAAGTAAGTTTCTGAATTTGAAGACAAAAACACAATAAAGATGGGAAAACAAGAGTAGAAAGGAAAACAGAATACTAATCAAGAGAAGACGAGAAAGAACATAAGAGGGAAAATGACTTAATTCTTCCTATTTCTCGAGATTTAACGCATTTCCTCAGTGTTCAAATATCATCAGACGTAAGGACAAAAAGCCAGCAGTCACTGGAGCAAGACGCAGCTAGAGAGATCGTTTTTACCAAAAGAACAACAGCGGAAAATATACTACGAAGATGGGTATGCGGAAGATCGCAGGAATAAGTTACGAGAGCCAAGAATAGAAAGAAAGAACTAACAGAAACAGCATGTGATCCTCGCGAGAAAACAAATGACGGTGTCACAGGTAAGCCTTTTTAACCTGCGAGTCTTGTCATTTCGGAAGAAGATGAGTAGAGGAACGCGCAATGAGCGGGGCGGACGGGGTGGCGGAGAGGAAGAAGGAGCGTGGATGTACACTTGTACACTTGTGCATTGTGGCATATATCTGCACGTACGGGTGCACATTCAGGCGAACATACGCTCACAACTACATAATTACGAGGACGTAATTGCACAGCTATATAACTTAGATATAGATATAACAAGCTCACGAAAACGTACATGCTAGGAACTCCCTTTTCAGTCAATCTGAGGAAAGAAGAGAAGTCACAATGTAAATATAACAAACAACACTAAGTTTACTTATGAATGATTTAAAAGGATGGTCATGTTGATTCTAATATTAGTCTATATATATGACATTTTAATATTCTGAAAACAATAATAACCCACCAGGTATACATTACGCCGTAAGCTTTAGAATTGCAAAGTAGTGTGTCCTACCGGGACATGGATGCCGTGGCTCATAAAAAACTTCCGTAAAGAGGAGTTGCATGCATAATTTATCTGGGTCACGGCCGTGAGGTCCTGGCCACTTAGCATTATCATACAAAATCGATAGGAAATCAATAGACAAGATTGTCACTTTTTTGCAAGAATGGAGGATATCCACGTTATCAAAAGTGACAGCAGTATTTCCCCGAAAGCTCTCTCTCTTGGGGGATAGATATTGCACGCACGAACAATGTCGTTCGGTTTGCAGGTCAATAGTCTGTCTGCCGCTGCAACACGAACAGCAACGCATCATGCTATCGTGAGATGAGTCAGTGGAGCTTTTCGGAGCATTTCGTGGCATAGGAAGATGGCAATTTATGCAACTGTATTTGTGACATTTACATCAAAGGTATGTTAATGAGGAACGTATAGTCCAATTACTGGAAGGAGGTAAATAGAGCACTACTAG
>NC_051407.1:10359820-10359936 GCF_015228065.2 Penaeus monodon
CTTTCTGTAACCATCAGAGACACATGTCAAGAGTTGAAGTGACATGTGTCAATAATTATTCCCAGATGGCACGTGGCCTCCGTGACAGAGGAAGTATTTCGTCCGTTCACAAATGC
>NC_051407.1:10360079-10360356 GCF_015228065.2 Penaeus monodon
CTGCAGGTGTGCTGTAAATACGATTGCCAATACAGTTCTGACGACCAAGTAGGACGCTTAGTGAAGATGCTATGTAGGGATAGGTCATGTGTTGTGTTGCAGGTTTATTCTCGTTTCCGCCCCTTTTGCTTATTATTTATTTGTTTTATTATTCTTGGTATTTTTCATTTTACGTCTGTGTGTTTGTTCTGTGATAAATTTAATTCGTAATATTTTCTCAAACAAGAATTTTGGCCTAAATTTGCTTGACCCTTAGGGACACACGCACACGTACGCG
>NC_051407.1:10360537-10360606 GCF_015228065.2 Penaeus monodon
TCCCAAAGTTCTCTCGCTCTGGGAATTAACCTTACACGCTTTCTCAGCTTAAATGTTAATTGTATACAT
>NC_051407.1:10360718-10361858 GCF_015228065.2 Penaeus monodon
ATATATATTTCCCTGTATTATATTCTAAAATATATCATCATATTCTTAACGTATCAACTTCATGTACCATATCCTCTACCTGTAACCCATAATCATATATAAGCTTTCTTATATTATCTTCTCTTCTTTTATTCTCTTACTTCTTTACTGCTTTTATTATACCTATATACACACATGTTATTATCATGCCCATACACACCTCATTATTCTATCCTTATACATCTCCTTATTCTGTCATTCTACATTTCCATATTTTATCCTTTTATATTTCGTTGTTCTATCCATATGCATTCCATTCTTTCCAATCCTTGTGTATTTTTATTATTATCGCTTGTTGCATTTCCTCATTCTATTTTTATGCATATGCTTCTGTATCCTTCTGTTCTATTCTCGTGTGTGTACGTAGATGGAGGTGAATGTAAACACCAGGATAACACAGGTGAGTTCTTTGCCACAGTAAGAATGCGAATGGGCTTTTAAGCATGGGGTGAACGTGACGAACGCGACGCAAAGGTGCGGTAAGTGTGACCAAGGGGATGTGACGTGGATAGTGCGAGTGGATTGTGTGAGTTGAAGATGCGTTGTGGTTAGTGTGAGCTGGTTTGTTGTGGATCGTGTGAGCTGAAGATGCGGCGTGGTTAGCGCAAATTGAAATGCGCTGCGGACAGTGTGTTTTCAATTGTATTAACTGAAACTAAGTCGTAGACAGTGCGAGCTGAAGGAAGATCGCGGAGAGCGTGAGCTGATTCTGCGCCCTGGATAGTGTGAACTGAATATGTATCTTGGATAGTGTGATGTATGATGCATGGTCGAACAGCATAGTGAGAATGATGGCGGTGAAGACGGCGGAGTGGGCTGCCAGCACTGCGCCTCATGCGGGCTTTTAGGATGCGGGCGTGAATCCGACTCCGCGAGTGTGAGAACGCATCGTCGGCCTGATAGAACGTCCGGAATCACTGGAATGTGAGAGGAGCGCGGGAGGGGCGGGGGAGAGCTCTGTGTTATATTGTGCGTTTGGAATATGGTAATGTTATGGAGGCGGAGTCCGTGCGACTTTGTCCTCTTGTTAAAGGGATGATGAACGCAGGGATTTTCACTTTTTTATTATTTTTAGAAGATGATTTATATGTACTGGTCGGC
>NC_051407.1:10361927-10362112 GCF_015228065.2 Penaeus monodon
CCACGTGGTCTGCGCACTGCGGCAAGTTGTGAACCGGACTTTTATTTTGGAAACCGATGGTAAACAAGGCCTGTAGCGGGGATGACAGATGTTGGCTATTTATCAGGAGTACTGTGTGTTTGTGTTATGTAATATGGTATCCTCCTGGCAAAAAGTGGCACAGGGAGGGATATTCGCATCAGGAG
>NC_051407.1:10362162-10362617 GCF_015228065.2 Penaeus monodon
AAGTTTGTAAGTTCCTGCACTCTTGAATATGAAAGTGTGAGAGAAATACAACAGAAATAGAGAGAAGAAAAGAAAGAATGAAAGAACAAAAAGCCCATTAGAACTGACTAATTGAAATACAGAGCATCGAAATAGTGTTTTTTAACTTATTCTTTTTTTAAGGCACCAAGAATAGGGGCATCAACCAAACATCCAGACGGGTAGCATATGCGGGTAGAGCACGTGACGCGCAGTTACGCGTGTCGAAGGGCGGGGCTCTAGCATGGTGTGGGTGGGTATGGGAGAATATGGGTGGGGGTGTGAGTGGGTACGGTGTAGAGGGGGGAGTGGGTACGGTGTAAGGGGGGGAGTATAGGTTTAAGGGGAGGAGTTGTTACGAGTAAAGGGGAGGGAGTACAGGCAGGGGGGTGAGTTGCTACGGGTGGGGAGATGAGCGGGTACGGGTTGGGTGGGTA
>NC_051407.1:10362648-10362736 GCF_015228065.2 Penaeus monodon
GGTTCGGAGGGGAGTAAGCTTTTTAAATCGTGGGTGCGGGTAGGTAGGGACTGATAATGGGGGAGTGGAAAGGTTTCCGAGGGAAGGA
>NC_051407.1:10362763-10362907 GCF_015228065.2 Penaeus monodon
GTCGTGGGAATAGGGGTTTGGTCGAGTTTGCCTGATTATTTTCTTTCTCCCGCGTCTCGTCTCGTGTTGCGACCGTGCCGTTCGTAATCATTAATTATGTTTTTCTCCATTTTTTTTCTCTCTCTCTTCCCCGTATTTCGCCAA
>NC_051407.1:10363180-10363523 GCF_015228065.2 Penaeus monodon
TTTCTCTATCCCATTATTTCTCTTTCATTTTCGTCTTTTTAGGAAACTTTTTTATGGCATGGTTCCACATGTTTCATGCAGTCCATCTGGTCCAAGCCGCGGTTGCGTGTTCTGACTCAGGTGGCTTCGTCAAATTGAGTAAAGACGAAGGCCAGACCACGATTTTGTTTTTCCTCCTTTGTTTCTTTTTTTCTCAATGCATAACGGTGATTTATTGCTTTATTATAGCGTGATATTGCACTGACCTACCGGGCATTGTTCGTGGTTTAACGGGAGCGGCCCGGGGGAAAGAGCCTCTGGAGAGATCATCAGTCTGAGAAAGCGAGAGAAAGAAAAAGAGATG
>NC_051407.1:10363800-10363949 GCF_015228065.2 Penaeus monodon
CATCTAGAGGCAATCCTTTATTGAGAAGTCATTCTTGAAGCAGCGATCGCGTGCACGGAATCTGCATTTTGGTCAATACGGGTGACAAGGCTCAAGCCGTCATGTTTCCCAACGCTGTGAGGCTGGGTGAGGAAGGGAGATGCATGGCC
>NC_051407.1:10364403-10364675 GCF_015228065.2 Penaeus monodon
ACCGCAATTAGACAAAAATTTAGATAACCGAGCCAAGCAATCAAACAATCCAAGTGAAAACAAAAACAGAAACAACGAAAAAAATCAAACAACCAACTAAATCTACAAAACGTTAACACAAGACCAATTAAACTGACCTTAAAATTATCCTTGACCACTTACATCCCACTATCCCACAATGGCAGCCAGCAGGAGTGTAGGTGGAAGGAGAGAGCGGCCATGAGTCACTGCTGTGCCCTGCTTAACCCGTTCGCTTACCTGGGCTCACCCGC
>NC_051407.1:10365513-10365925 GCF_015228065.2 Penaeus monodon
AAACAACCTCGACAGAAGCTCTCTTCAAAGTAACTATTCATTAATGATTTGGAGAGTTAACCTAAGCACCTCTTTTTATTCGTGGCAGATATAGATGGCGCGACATTATTGTGTCTCACGTAATTTATTTGACTGAGAGGGGTGAAGAAGCGAGAAAGAGGAATGGCGACAGAGGGCTATTTCTCTGTGTCTCTTCTTGTTTACGTCACGTGATTTTCTTGACGGATTGATATGCAAATTAGCTTGAGCGTTCTAAATCTGGTTCTGCAATCCGTCTACGGGAATATACTGTAGTAGTCTCGTCCTCATGCGTTAAGTAGAACAAATTTATTAAAGATAATATCCGAAGAAAATGGGAAATAAATGTCGGGAAGACGACTACCATAATCGTGATGCTCTTCGAAATGTTTAA
>NC_051407.1:10366200-10366762 GCF_015228065.2 Penaeus monodon
CGCGGAAATATATTGTTGTCGGTGATGCATATATACGAAACTGTAGCCACGCCCCCCTCGTCAAAGAGTAACTGCGTTTAATACGTACACATTACAAGTGATGTGTGGAAATCACACGGCATCGGTCTTTCCTCTTTGAACAATAAACATTTCTGTTTATTTTTCTTCTTCTTTTCATACTTTAGTATGGAAATTTAAAATCTGCTTTGAGTATAAGAAAAGATGAATAAATAAAGCAAAAAACTATATATAATCTTCCTTTCCGTTGCAATCATTCTCTTTCATTTGGTCAAGTTATTAGTCATTAGCTATGATTTACTTAATTCTTCCTTTCTTTTAACGGACGTATTGTTTAGTTTATTCTATATTTCATTTAAAATACAACGAAGTTATGAATGACTTTTATTTGATAATTCATTCCTAATCCAGCGACGTGTTGAGCTAATAATAAGGTCGAGAGAGGCACTGACCTTTGACATCGGAAGACATCGCTACGCTACAGTGGTCATTTGGGCCAGAAATTCCCCCAGGCCGGGTCTTCGGGCCTAGAAACCCGCCGGTG
>NC_051407.1:10367085-10367151 GCF_015228065.2 Penaeus monodon
CCTTTCGTCAAGCGTAGGACAGAATACAGAATAGCAAATTGCAAAGGACAAAAATTAGTAGCAAAT
>NC_051407.1:10367252-10367320 GCF_015228065.2 Penaeus monodon
AACAATCAATATACAACGCCCTGAAAAGAAAGTGTAACGCAAAAAAAAAATCTTTTCGCCTCGAGAGA
>NC_051407.1:10367340-10367693 GCF_015228065.2 Penaeus monodon
GACAGATTCACAACCTCTTGACAGCGGTCTGGAACGCGGCGTCACGGTCAAGGAGCAAAGGAGAGTCGTTAGGGTGAAGGAGGAGATATTCACACGCGCCACGGTGAGTGAGGGGCGTGACTCACCTTGTCTCACTCGGGAGAGGGAGAGGGAACATCTGCTCGCACTCCTTGACTCACGTGCGGGGCATCATGACATTTAGATAATGCCTGGGATGCTGCGCTTAATGGGGACTTATCTGAGGTTGATCAGCCTGTACCGCTGTGACGTACGAGATTTGGGTTCAGCGGGAGGTTGAGGTTGTCTGTCTGTTTATGGCGTTTTGGGCTGGGGTTTGGCTTCAGGTAGAGTGG
>NC_051407.1:10368351-10368602 GCF_015228065.2 Penaeus monodon
ATCAAAATGTCCAAAATCGAGGGCGGCGGCAGCAGAAATCCCGCGAGGCCGACCCAAGGTGTGTTGAGAACCTGCATTGTCTCGAATGCGGCTCAGCGTCAGGTCGCTCATCATGGTAAGACCTGGAACTCATGACCAGAATACAGATATTTTTTTCAGTCATGACGCAGTGTCATTGATTTCTTTTTTCCGTTTGAGAGACTACGTTTCAAAGAGATGTCACTGCTTTGGGTTGTGACCTTATTTCAGTT
>NC_051407.1:10369151-10369419 GCF_015228065.2 Penaeus monodon
AGCTCATCCACTTTACGTGAGAAATGTCGGTAACATCACAATGATACAAAAACACGCGTATTGTTTGTATTGAAATTCCAATGTATTTATAACGTTACTTAATATTAATTTTATATGTCTTTTTTTCAATTCAAAATGATAAGGTATTGTCTTGATTTTTATTATAAGGAGCAATGTAGTTCTATACAGGATATATGTAAATGAGATCTGCATTATGACAGTAGAAACGGAGGAACGAAGGGAAAGGGGAAGATGAGGGTAAATATAC
>NC_051407.1:10369677-10370272 GCF_015228065.2 Penaeus monodon
ATGAAACAGAGGAGGGAGAAAACAGATACAAATATTCTTGCACCTCCACCTGAAATATATAAAATGAAATATTAAAATATTTCCATTTTGTCAATATTTTTCATGCGCATAAATTATATCGAGCGTGTTCGGTTTAGAAATCGGATACGATTTTTAAAGAATGTATTTCAGTGTCGTCGGTATTTTGGAATTACCTCCTCATCTAAAAGCACATCTGTAATATATATGTAGACTTCAGAAAAAAATAAATGAACACACAACTATGTCCTAAAAGCATTTTTAAAGCGTCGCATAATATTCTATGATTTTATTCTTGTGCGATTTTCCAGCTGCTATTCTTAACACTAATTCCTTTTTTCTACAAAACGCTGCATTAAAAAAAAAAAGTCTTTCGAACTTTTTTTTCTCTATAAAGTTATAATTACATCTCGCTGTATCTACCTTAAACAGAAGGTATTAAAAGCAAATCAACCGCGCTGCCGAATATCCTATGGCCATTAATCATTCCTAAAAAGAGATATATCTAACCTGGAATTTTCGTTTAACCGGATTTACCAAGTGATGAATGAGTAGCCGCTGAAAGAGGGGTTTATAT
>NC_051407.1:10371234-10371389 GCF_015228065.2 Penaeus monodon
TGCGGAGCGTGACAGGGTGTGGCATGTTTGTGGCATTCGTGACAAAGGTGTGGCAAAGGACATTAGTGTGTGGGCTGGACTTTCCCGCCATTTTTCATACTTCACCTGATGTATGAGCGATAATTGCAACGGTTATAGGAATATCAACAGTTCAT
>NC_051407.1:10371713-10371889 GCF_015228065.2 Penaeus monodon
GCGGCAAGTCAGTTTATTTTGCGCTGCACTTAACCGAACACCTTTTTTTTTTTATCAGAATGAAAGTAATTAGTGTAGAAGATAAAGTCCGTTATCATCGATTTTCATAGATAAGAGAGCAGAGGCTTTGGGGTATGACAGGAATAAGGAATTGAAGAGAAAAAGAAGAGAAAAAA
>NC_051407.1:10372133-10372353 GCF_015228065.2 Penaeus monodon
ACATTTTATGCCCATCATCTCTATAATTTTTTTCTCACGTAGCAAGCAACTAATGATACAAAAAAAGAAAAAAAAAATCGCACAACAAAACCAGAGTCATGGAGGAGCAAAACGACCGAAATTACAGGAAGTTAAAAAAAGACAAAATCGAGTTAACGGAATCACTGTTGATTAAGAAACTGTAATGGCGGGTTTTTGTTTCGGAGAATTCTGTTTTGAC
>NC_051407.1:10372562-10372940 GCF_015228065.2 Penaeus monodon
AATAGTATGGAAGATATGAAGGAAAATGGTAATACAGATTTAGGGAAATTACAAGACATGGATAACTGGCATAATTGGAATGAAGAATGTTAAGAGAAAGTGGAAATAACTGATAATTGGAGAAACAGATATTCAGGGAAATAGAAATGGAGATTGAGAACATTACCAGACATTAATAAGTGCAATGAAAATATGAGGAGAAAATGGAAATAAGAATCAAGAAAATAAATAGATATTGACAATTGGAACGAAATACAGCGAGGGAATGGAAATTCACATTAAGAAAATTGTTAGATGAATTATAAATGGAATTTTTTTAAAATTACGAAAATGGAAATGTCAGTAGAACATGTAGAACATGAACTGTAGATTGAAAGG
>NC_051407.1:10372971-10373059 GCF_015228065.2 Penaeus monodon
AACCACTGGCCATGAATATACAGAAAAGAATGTAAAAAAAAAATCGTCGTGTATATGTAGACAAAAGCGTAAGTAAATGAGATGAACA
>NC_051407.1:10373377-10373687 GCF_015228065.2 Penaeus monodon
TATTGAAGCGAAGATGAATTTGATAGATTGCTGATATTAGATGCGAGGTTGACAGATTGGTGATGATAAGTATTTAATGACTGGCGGCTTGATGACAATCCTTGTTAATTGATATGCTGGTGATGATAATGACTTGAAAAATGATGTTATTCGAATGTATTGCATTTAGCCATTTACTTCAACGGGGCGTAGGTATACTGATACAGAAGAGGAAGAGGAAATGATGAAGTCACACTAGTCATGAATGTATAGAAAAGAAACAAAACGAAAAGTGCAAGAATTGAATATGGGGTGATGTGAAAGCGGGAAT
>NC_051407.1:10373825-10374251 GCF_015228065.2 Penaeus monodon
TCTGAGACGCCGATGACACATGCACACCGACTGAAGACACGCACACCACAAATGCTGAGTAATTAGCAGGTACTTTATCCGAGTTCAAAGTGGCTTGATGCAGGTGAAGTCCCACGCATGGCTTTAGGGGTTTCAGAGCCTGCTGGGGCGAGAGGCGTTTTCAGTTCAATATCTAGGTTACCATCTGTTTCTAATCTGTTTTAGAAGTGCATTTTTATTTGTATTTTCTAAATTTACTATTAGCCTTTGTAAGCAGTGCGTCGGGCTCCTCCGCTTAGATGATGCCATTTCCGCAGGGCATTTAAGTTAACTAGTTGGGTATTATAAACAAGGTTCTCGAGATTTTTTTTATCTGCTTATGACACTTGCGCGTGTCGATTCAAATTAAGATTTTTTTTTCTTTGCTAGTTAATTCATTTATGGTTC
>NC_051407.1:10374456-10375255 GCF_015228065.2 Penaeus monodon
ACATATTCGCTTACCCTCTAGCACGTTCCACCCCCTTTTTTTCTTCTTTTGGCATTCTCCTGGCCAGAGTGACGTGCCATGGGGATGAAATATAAGCCATGCGTTACTCATTCATGATATCACATCTTATGCCAGTGAGACCCACAAAGTTTTTTTTATGTTTTTTTTCTCTCGTAAAATTATGTTGAATTGCGTTAAACCATAACAGCTTTGTTCGAGTTTTATTGTAGCGGCATGAATTTGTCCCTGAAATGTTATTGTTGTGAAGTGAACTTGTTCTTGAGGAGTGAATTGGTTCTTGTAGTATTCTTGTTGTGAAGTGAGTTGGTTCTTGTAATACTCTTGATACCAAATAGGATTGTTCTTTTTATTATTTTTTTTAAAGTGAACTAGTTCTTGAATTACTATTGTCGTGAAGTGACCTTGTCCATGAAATATTCTTGTGAATAGAGTCTGTTCTTGAAATGAAGGGAATGAGTTCAAGAAATATTCTTATTGTGAAATATTCAAATATTCTTACGAAACGGGCTTGTTCTTGAAATGTAAAGGGAACTGGTTCTTGAAACATCCTTGTTATGAATGAGTATGAGTATATTCTTGAAATATTCTTGTGAAATCAACTAGTTCTTGTAATGTTGTTGTTATCGAAAAACAATTCTGTTACGGGATGTATTGCGATCATCAGCCAGATGCTAATGATGATTAAATAAACGTATGACATAGTCTTGTCCATGTACATGAGAAGATTTACAACATGCGATAACAAACATTATCTTTTAGTTGTTCATAGATCAGTGAT
>NC_051407.1:10375433-10375861 GCF_015228065.2 Penaeus monodon
GCTGCCGAGTCACGAAACACACCTACTACAATACACGAGCTGCGTGTTGTTCTCATGTGTTTCTAAACCAACATCCCTTATATTCTCGTTGTCCTTTTAAACAGATTATTATTCCTTAATCCCTCTCCGGCGATCTAATCAAGTTCTTACCCCCACTTAGGCCATTGATTTCCCAATTAAACATAAAATGAGTTTCATCCATAAATCAAAAGGGTTAGGTAACGAACGTGATAATAACAGACTCGTAATATTAAACTTATCGAACTTTCTCTCATTAGGTATTAACGTACGTCGAAGGGCAGACGTAGGCATTACCAGCATATAAGAGAGAAATATTCCCAAGGTCCAAATCCTCAGTAAGCGCCCATAATGTCACGCGACCTGAGTTGGGTTGCACGAACGTCCTGGGACCCGCTTTCCCTTACACC
>NC_051407.1:10375896-10376044 GCF_015228065.2 Penaeus monodon
CGGATTGACAGGAGTATGCAAATAAAAAAAAAGATAGACAGAAAAAACGGACAGGAATATATAAAAAAGGGGATATGGGGAACATACAAATCAAAATAGAAGTGTAGATAAACAAGCATAAGCAAATCAAAATAGAAAGATGGCAAGG
>NC_051407.1:10376285-10377095 GCF_015228065.2 Penaeus monodon
TCAGTAAACTAGAAATAAGATGTTTCTTTGATAAAGTGGTGTAGATCTTTCATATTTATTTCCTCTGTGCATTACTTTAGACATTGTATTTTGAAAGTGACGGAGGGCCACTTGATACAACAATTCATTACCATTGTCAGTTTTAGAATTAGTGTGAATTATAAAACAAAAAAATAATGGTGCGTTTTTTTTCATTGTCCGGTCCACCAATTGAAAACTTAATTAACCAATTTACTATTGAACTATTGTCGAATCTGATATGTAAGGGATAAGTATAATGTACCACACAAAATTGTACCATTTCCTTTCCTGTTCAGCGCTTTTCCTCAATATGTCTGGAAGTAAAATAAACTCGAGTAAATTCTACTCTCGTTATAATCGTTTAAAACATTACCGCCTTTGTCAGCGGCAGCTGGTCCGAGCGAAGTCCACTGATGAGGGCGAGTCATCATTTATCAATGCATTCTGTAAATATATCCAGTAGTGGATATTCAATCAGTCCAATTCAGTCTATAAACTTTTTTTTGACCAATTCATTTTTTAAAAACAGATCTCGAAAATATTTATTCGAACTGTCTCTCAAAAAAGAAAAGGAAAGTCGAAAAGTGTGTCACATTCCGACCTGGGAGTTAACAGAACGAGATCCCGCGTTTATTCCATCCAGGAAAGAGGCTTCGATTCGGCATCCGCGGAACAGGGGATCGGATGCTGTTTAAGGGGATGGCCTCGGATCCCTTAGGCGCCTTTAACACCTGCCTCTCGGCCTCGGCGTGGTCCGTGCATGTTTGTCGGTGTGCAGAAACGGTTCTC
>NC_051407.1:10378407-10378546 GCF_015228065.2 Penaeus monodon
TCTGTATAGTCTCACAAACACACAGTCATGCACTTATCGAAATGTATGCTTGCAAGCAGCCGGCGAGAAGCAGTCAGACCAGCAAGCCCAAACTGGTTCTCTCAGCGAGCTGTTGGTGCGGGTGGAGGAAACATATAAC
>NC_051407.1:10378761-10378950 GCF_015228065.2 Penaeus monodon
TGGAAACGCAGGATCAAAATCACGCAAGAAACAATTGCACGAAGGGAATAACTGCCTCATCTTGAGTCTCTGTCCTAAAAGGAGAGTTTAAATGGCTTGGCTTTCTTCTTCAGCCATTTAAATATGCCTAAAAAGGGAAGTCGGTTCGTAAAAGTGCCTTTGTTTGCAGGTGTGCATGGTTGTGCGTGT
>NC_051407.1:10379806-10379968 GCF_015228065.2 Penaeus monodon
TATTCAGTTACAAAATATTTCTGATTTTTTTGTAGCGTAATTTTTGCTGGCAGTAATATCATAGTCCAACCTTGATTATAACGAATGGGTTGATGTTTTTTTTTTTCTTTATTCGGTTATGAGATACCGATAAGATTTAAGCTTGTCCCTATAACTGTCAGA
>NC_051407.1:10380016-10381068 GCF_015228065.2 Penaeus monodon
CACAGTACCAGAAAGACTATTTAACAAGTACACAATTTGCACTGTGCGGATTCGACACCGAGACTTTTGTCATGTTTATCGACGGTGAAAGAAATATCATGCGGGAACTAAACATCCAGGTAAAAATAAACCGCTACTGAATGATTATGGTAAAAAAAAAAGAGAAAGAAACATTCATAACGTTTAAATACCCCACCATCGTGTCAGAACAAGTGCCGCGCGTCCCCATTGGTCGAATCGCCTCCGATCCCAATCCAACGGACCAATGAGCGCGCGTCTTACAAGCCTCGTGGGATTTGAACAGTCAGTATTTTCGGGTCAGTGTAGAAGTCGGAGGAGAGACCGTGTCTTCTTATTTATTTTATTTTCCGAGGTAATTATCCATCTCAGCGGCGATTTCAGGGAGGTCCCGGTCAATTAAGAACCGTAGCGTCCGTCAGCGTAAGAAGAGAGAGGGGAATATGTCGATAAAAGGGAATAATGAGCGTTTTCTTCCTCAGGTGCCTTGTCTTGGAGAGAAGTGCAACATTGATCATTTTCATCCACATTTTTTTCTCCCTTTTTACCGTTGTTATTCTCGGACGTTGTTTATTTTATTATAGCGTTTTTAATGTGGCCGCGAGTCGGTCGACATGAGTCAGTGGATGAGTTAGTGAATTCGTTGAAGGCATTTGGTGACATTTCTTGAGCGGTGAGTCAGGGGGGAGGGGAGGGGGAAGGGGGCACAATCCCCCCCTTGAATAATTCACGTGTTTTATTTTTTATTATGGATCGGGAATGGATCGTTATATCGGCGTTATTATAGTCCGAAACGATCATTGGTTGGCAATGGCTTTTTATTTCGTTATGTTGTAGGTTCGAAGTTCTCGGTAAGCATTGGAGAGTACTTGTATTCGATTTCTATTCTCATTTTCTAATATTAAGCAGATTTCACTCTTGTTTTTTGTTATTGCCCGATTTTGATGTGATTTCTGTGACTACTGTTTGAGTAATTTGGTCTGTATGTTAATTCTGTTTGGTGTAACTAAATGTGGCCAGAAAATGTAGGCCTA
>NC_051407.1:10381092-10382236 GCF_015228065.2 Penaeus monodon
CATTAAAATAAAATATTTTAGAGGTGATATTTTGATAATTGCTAAATCATTTTATTTTGTTCCCCTCTTTTTGAAGAGACAATAGCCATTTGTCATCATTTTTGTAAGTTCATTTTGAAATTATTCAAAATTTTATTTATTTACCCTAATTGGCAGTTCATTATTCATAAATCTATTTGCAGCTGTTTCATGCATATCAGTGCCTTAGACCTTGTGATGTCAAAAAGGAAGCACAGACAAACTGAAAAACCTCTAGGAAGAGTTATATTTTAATGGTTTATAAACAATGATTATTTAATGGGGGAAATCTACAAGCAGAATCCATTGTTCATTTAATTTCTTCTCTGGAAATTCTTGATCATTTTACATTAAGAAGAACACTAATGCATAAGCAGTGCCCATGTTCCTTTAGCAGATGACAGTAAATTTATTTTTCTCATGAGGTGTGTATAACCTTTCTTGCCTATTTTCTCTTTCAAACCATTATCTGTTTATCATTGATGTAAAAGCAATTGAAATGGAGCAGAAACACATTCAAGAGATTTCATGTGCAAACATTGGCTTGTTTTGTCTGCATGTGTTTGCTTGTGTCCAGGCAGCCATTACATGGTGAAGGAAAGTTTGTTGAACCTGACAAAGGAGAAGTGGAAGTGGTAGATATTAATTTTGAAATGTTGCTTCCACATTGGGTATGAGAGGTGGTTTTGGCTAGCAAAAGCAGCTGAACTTATAACTGGGAAAATTCAGTAATTTGTATTTGCACAATATCAGGGTTGTGAGGTTGGTAGTGAAATTGCATGTTATTTGTGGTAGTATTCATTTTTGAGGAAATGGCAATTACCTTTAGCAGCCTTCAATAGATATAGCAGAATTTAAGGATGTCAGCTTGAATTTAAACTGGTTGCTGAATCCCAGGACTTAGCTCTGTATTTGTTTCTCATTGGGTCCTCCCCTGAATACTTGCCTCTGAGGAAGTGATGGATGTGAATGGCTGAATCTTTGTAGGTGACAATTTTCTGTTTTTTTTTTCATTTTATAGTCTCTTTGTATCTGGCTTGACAGGGTTTGCCTGGTTGCCAGAGGCAAGTGTGATCAACTGTGACTTCCCCTGTTCAAAATTCTATATCATATGAATTTTTCTTTG
>NC_051407.1:10382277-10382588 GCF_015228065.2 Penaeus monodon
TTTTTTTGCTTCATGTTCCTGAAAGTATGCATACATTCGTGGCCTTCATTTTAAACTTGTTGATTAAATATGTGACCCTGCCCAGGTAATATATACAGCCCCATTTCTAATACACCATGCTGGAGAAAGTAAGACAGTGGATTTGATCAGTTCATACTTCATACTAAAAATATATATTTAATTGCTTGTGATAGATATATTACAAATAATTAAAATTTGATTATTGTAAATTTTGTTGAGTTGGAAATTTGATTTTGTTTTTGGTAGTTCATTACAGTATGAATGCACCTGATACTAAGTCCCCAAATCCG
>NC_051407.1:10382677-10383212 GCF_015228065.2 Penaeus monodon
CTCTCATTGCAATTTTTTTCCTCTGTAAAAATATCTTCAGTTTGCCCCACCTACCATAAAGAATTTTTTTTTTTTTAGTCTGATATTTCCTCTGCTTATTGTAAAGCCATTTTGCAGACGAAAATGTTTTTTTATAATTTGATCTGTATTAGAATTTTCAAGAGGAACTGGAAAAAATAATGAAATAAATAAATGATATTAGTAACAGTAAGCAGTTGTATTTTGTAGATATCCTAATTATTTTGATAAATATTTAATTTAAATATAAAACTGCAAGGGGAAAATGGAACACTAAATTCCCTTCTTATTAGTTTTTGTCATGGCATTACAAATATTTCCAGAAATATATGCTTATTATTTGTAGGTATGTATGGTTGTGTCAACAGTTTAAATGTTGACTAAGTAATTTTTTTTTCCCCCTCCACTATCTGAAATAATTTTGTATACCATTTCTTAATGAATTTATAGAAAAGAATGTGAACACAACTATTGAAATATTGTGAAAAGCTTAAAGAGGCACCTGAAACTCTGTATT
>NC_051407.1:10383420-10384491 GCF_015228065.2 Penaeus monodon
GGAAGCAGCATCTGTGCTTGTGTATAAGGCTTCAGCTTCATTGATTGAGCATATGAAGTTGCAAAGCTAGGTGACAGTGCCTCCCAGATTAGGACAGACTTGTTCTGTTTAAACATGGCATTTTATTATGCTACAGTAATTTCAGGCTTTAGCAAGTTCAGTAGGGTGACTAAGAAAGGGTGGAAAATTATGAAAAGACATTTCAAAAACTTTTTTTTTTAGCCAAGTGGGAGCAATGCAAAGAGAGAAGACATTAGAGTGCTGGATTAGGTTCTAGGGATAAGCATGGATAAGAGACGAAAATGATGAAGAAAATAATGAATGTTGAAAAAGAAACCTGCAGAATATCTTTAAACAAAGTACCTTAATTTTCTTAATGTTTGGCTTACAATTAGACTCATTAATGATATATATGGGTATGTTTTTAGTAATGTTGAATAATTTTATTCATCTTTATTAATTAAAGAGACTGACTAATTTGTTATTGTCATTGTTATTATTTGTATTAATTTTTTTTTCTTTATTTTTTTATTTTTTGTAAATATATTAGATATTTAATTTTCATTCTACATTTCAGATAATTAGTTACAATGGAAGAAGACACAGAATACCTCAAGCTTCCCCTGGAGGACAGGTGTATCCACAAGGTGAGCGTAGAAGTCATTGTTTGTGTTAGAGGACTTCTGATATCAAGGAGGTTGAACCCTTATTTAAACCTAGGAAACCAAGTGTCTGTTGGTGATCAATAAGTGGTTTAGATGAAATAAAGTTGCTTGATAGTGACTGGTGAAATAAAAGTTTGTTTTTATCTCCTATGTCTTTAAACTTGGAATAAAATTGATGTTTGAGACATGTGGAAAAGATATGAATGCTAATTAATATTTTCACAGTTCATTTTACATAAATAGGTTTTACAATGTTGATTATATATCACCCTGTGGAATTATGCATTCATTCATAATTTTTTGTCAATATGAAGTAGGTGATATTTCAGTATTCAAATTATTAAATCAATTATATGTTCATCTTCCTTGTGGAATTATTGTTTTTTCACTTAAAGCTATAAAATCC
>NC_051407.1:10384555-10385366 GCF_015228065.2 Penaeus monodon
CCTTTTGATACTTTCGAATTTGGGTGTATGAAATTGTTATTTTTGTGACTGGGGTCTTTGTGATTTCAGCTCTGGAAGGCACGATTGAGTGGATATGAAGAATGCACAAAGCACTTCCCAAAGATTGTGGATGAACGGTCCCCAGAATTCAACAAATTTGCTCCTCTTATGAAAAAATTTGTAACAGATAGCAATGCAGTTGCACAAGAGAAAGCATTGGAAGCTGTACTGGCATTTGTGGAAAATGCACATGTGGCTGGGAGGTAAATTAATATTTCCTGTTTTGTATTCTTACCAAAAAAGATATGTATCTGGTAGTGAATCCTTGTTTACACTTAGTATTGGTTTATATTATATGATGATTTATAAATATTTTTTCTTTTGAACTTGCTTAAAGTTAAGAAAGCTAAGATAAGTCACCGCAGTAAATTCCATTTGCAACATTATTATTCTATATTTAAGTAAATATATTTACAAAATGTAAAATATCTCTACTCTCATGTGAAACTACCACTTGTATAGTATTAGTATTAGCAATCATTTCTTCATTGCTCCAGGACGACAGCAGATGTTACAAATGGAATTGTTCAGAAGTGTTTAGCGGCACCAAAACGTGGTACACAGGAAAAAGCATTGGAGGTGATTCTCATGTACTGTGAAATTGAGAAATATGAAGTGGTTCAAGAGGAACTGATGAAAGGTTTTACACAGAAGAATCCTAAAGTTGTTGCTGCATCTGTACGAGCAATAACAACAGCTTTGAGGTATGTGGAGAAAAATATGTCTATGGTAGTAGTCCTCCCTCCTCCTC
>NC_051407.1:10385571-10386438 GCF_015228065.2 Penaeus monodon
TAAAAGGTTTCAGTTAATGTTGAAGTCATATAGTTTGTTATTCAGCCATCATCAATTGTTTGGTGATTTGTATATTTTAGTGTTTAAGAAGACTCATTTTCTCAGAGTCAAAATTCTTTGTATGTATGCATGTATGAAAACAGTAGAATTACAATTTAGGATTATATTTCACTAGCATTATTAGCTTTATCATTAGCTACTGTTATTTATATATTTGATAGATAATTGTTAATGTTATTGACAACTCTTGGCTGAACATTGAAAAAATACTTTGGAGTTTATTCTCCTCTGTTTGTGAATCCTATTGTTTCTCATGGTTCTTTTTTTGCACAACAGAGAATTTGGCCCAAAGGTTATGAATCCTAAGCCACTAATAAAGCAGATGCATACACTTCTGGAAGACAGGGACAAAAATGTACGTGAGGAGAGCAAAAAGATGGTCATTGAGATGTATAGGTGGATTCGACAGGCCCTCAAGCCACAGATGTCTTCCTTGAAACCAGTGCAGGTCTGACTTGACTCCTTGTATCTTTGATTTGTGGTTTGTTGGTGAAAATTAATTGAATGTTTTTTTTTTCATAGTTTGGTTGGAAGTAGTATGACCCCCCCAAAAATGATGGTAATGATTATCTGACCAACAGATCCAAGAACTGGAAGCAGAATTTGACAAGCTTGGCAATGAGAAGGTGGTCCAAACACGCTTCTTACGTTCACAGCAGGACCTAAAGGCTAAAATGGAAGCTCAAGGAGATGAAGAGGAAGAGGAAGGTATGCAAAGCAAATCTTGGTTTTGTACTTTATTATGGAGGATGTCTTATTATGATTGTAGGGTTTTGAGATGATCCTTGTAAGCACTTTACACCTTCT
>NC_051407.1:10386635-10387398 GCF_015228065.2 Penaeus monodon
TGTCAATAACGGGTTAACTTATCAGGAAGAGGATACCACTTTGTTCTGTATCTCATTTCCCTAATGTGTAGTATTTTACATTAACTGCTTTCCTTTCCACCTCTCACTCACATAGCAATTGTAGTAAATTGTTTAGCTGTTTCTGGTCCTTTACCAAGCATATTTCCTTCCATCAGATTTCCAGATTTCTTTGTGATTTGTTTCTACCTTCCTACCTTTATCCTTTATCTCCCACATTATCTGTTTCTCTTGCAGTCATAATTTATCAACATTTGAATGGATCAGGGAATACAGGAATTGAATCTAAAGGCAAAAATCAGGCAAATATTCATCTTGCAATATATATGAAGCCTTGGCATGTGTCTTTGGATAAAAGTCACCCAGGTCTGTTTATTCATAAAACTAAATCCTGGCTTTGTTATGATAAAAAAGAAAAAAAAAATGCACAGCAATAGTGATGTCACTTGATTATTGTAAACACTTTAGAAAGTTCAGAATGTAAGTAGAAAGTTCAGAATGTAAGATTGATAGTTGCACAGTGACCTGAAATAGTTTACATTTTCATTAGAAAATAGTGGCCAATTGCACATGTTTATATGTTGTCACTGCTCTTGTAGTACAACAATCTTGCCTTGCCAGGAACTGCATGTTTTTTTTATTTCCTTTACAGTTATTTGTACATTACACTTTAACTGATCACTGTATACTCTCCATGGGGAAATTCCTTTTGAAGCAGGGAATTGCAGATGCTGCTATGTGCTTA
>NC_051407.1:10388715-10389946 GCF_015228065.2 Penaeus monodon
AAAGGAGAGAATATATAACTAACAGTAGTTATTAGGATAGATTTAAGGGAGGGAGCTGAATTATAGGCAACATTCCTGCCCCATTATTTTTTATTTTAAAAGTCTAGAAAGATTTTTGTGGATAATAGGTCTTGTATTTTGAAGCACCATATCTTTCTTGCAGATGAAGAGGTAGAAGCAGATGCCCCAGAACTGGATCCATATGAGTTCCTAGAGCCAGTCGACATCCTCTCAAAACTTCCTAAAGATTTCTATGAAAAGGTCTTACCATTTGATTTTTTCTTATTCTGCATTCTTGTATTACCAGTGTGTATTTTGTATATGATAACCATTTAATGATAGAGAAGGTTAAGAGGTGATTATATTACTCCAACTTATATTTTAGGCTGAAGCTACAAAATGGAAGGATCGCAAAGAAGCAGTAGACCTTCTCTTGCCACTGACCCAGAGTCCAAAATTAGAGAGTGGAGATTACCATGATCTTATGAAGATTCTTAAAAAGGTGAGTTGATTGGAAAAGTACTCCAGTGCACAAGTCCAACATAGAGGCAGGAAAGGGGGGAAAGGGAAGTGTTTTAGTGAGGAGGCAGCCAAAATTTTAATAAAGAATTTATCTTCACAGTTTGGACTTGTTTCTTTTATATATATATATACAAAATTTACATAATGCACTTCTACCTAATAGACAGTGTTGTTTTGAACCAAACTTGGTAGTTGTTGAAGATCTTTTATGTGACTGAACCAACCTTTATTCTCCCTTATTAATTCACAGGGTTACTGTAGGTCTTGCCTGTTTCTTGTTTAACTCCATATGAATTTACTATTAAGAGCTTACTTTTTAAAATTGTATTATGATTTAAAACAATATTGGTTTATTTGACTTTGTTTTGTTTTTAAGGTTAGACATTTTGCTTTCCTCACCTTTTTTTTTTTATTTCCCTCTGTGAGTAATGCATTTATTTATCCATTTTGACATCAGATTATTGGGAAGGACACCAATGTAATGATTGTAGCAGTGGCTGCCCAGTGCTTGACAGGATTGGCCAAGGGTTTGAAGAAGAAGTTTTCGCCTTTTGCCTTATCCTTCACAGAAACCATTTTAGAGAAATTCAAGGAGAAAAAGGTCAACGTTGTCACAGCTCTGAGGGATACTATTGATGCAGTTTTCCAGGCAGTAAGTTACCTTTAGCACTATTTGTGCTTGTCATGCTAGGTGGTGTCGATCTATTAT
>NC_051407.1:10390144-10391201 GCF_015228065.2 Penaeus monodon
GGCGATAACGGGTTAATAAAGGTTTATCTATGGGAAAAGCATGGGTGAAAAAAAAATTCAAGCTTTAGGATATATAAATCTTAATTACAAATATCTTGTTGCTTTAGAACTGTTTTTTAAATCTATTTTATAAAATTTCAAAGGTTCAGACATGTAAGACCATCAGTTTGTCTTTTAATTTCAAGTCCATATTTGCTAAGAAAAAACACAAGTGAATTTTCAGAAAGGTTACTATAGGTTGTTATATTATTTACAAAATTTGTTGACATAGAATATCTAGTCAGAATACTTAGAATTGGTTTATTTTCAAACATTTTCACCATTTGTATTTCTTTTGCATCATAGCATGTCATGCTGTTATTCTGTTATTTAATGGGACATCATGTAACAATTTTGTCACATATGGGTAAGCGGGATTGTAAAGTTGTCTTGTTAGTATTATGTTCATGTGGAGTTATAGATATGTATAATGTATATGCACACATTTCAGAAAAATCTGTTATTTATTATTAACTTTAATCTATTATATTTTTTATTGACAGACTAATATTGAAGCTATCCAAGAGACTGTTAGTGGTGCTTTGGCAAATAAGAATCCTCAAGTGAAGGCAGAGACTGCAGCCTTCTTGTCTCGTGCATTTTGTTACTGCACTCCAACAGTCTTTAATAAGAAGCTGTTGAAAGTATATGTTGCAGATCTTGTAAAAACACTCAATGAATCAGGTACTATAAAAAAGATTATTTAGGTTTTAGTGTAAAATTTGTTTTTGTTGAATGTACTTTTATGTATGACCATTACTGCAGAGCTACAGTCTCAAATGTAGGCTTAAAATAATTTCTTTGCCTCATTCACTGGAAACTGGTCTGTGCTGTAGCAAAAGTCATAGAGGTAGGGAAAAATTTGTTTCCCATGCTTCTTCTTTCCCTTGAGTTCCTGACTTTGCAGTCCCTGAGTGGATGTCCAGTATTGACCATGACACTCATGTTGATTCTGGGTTAGGATGAATTATTGTTTCATGCTAAATATTAATTGCTTTGTTTGTGATATAATATCTAA
>NC_051407.1:10391259-10391899 GCF_015228065.2 Penaeus monodon
AAACAGTATATTACTACTTGCAATTGCAGATCCAACTGTCCGTGATAATTCAGCAATGGCTCTTGGTGTAATGTTGAAAGTTGTTGGTGAGAAGCAGTTGATGGTATTCATCGGAGAAGTGGATAACCTCAAGATGCAGAAGGTAAGGCATAGATGTACTAAAATAAAATAAATATATAGAATAATTCTGTCATGACTTCAGCCAAACCTAACTCCAAAATTTTGTCCTGCAACAGATTAAAGAAGCAGCTGATAAGGCCGAGCTAAAGGTCAAAATCTCGGCCCCCAAGGCAAAGAAACCAGCACCAAAGAAAGAGGCACCTCCACCGGCAGCTGAGCCTCCCCCTTCAACTACAGCTCCCCCGAGGAAAGTGGTGAAAGCTGGTGTCAAACCAGGAGCCTCATCAGCAGGGCCGGCCAAAGGAAAAAAACGTAAGTAGATGGCAAATCTCTGCAGGCTTTCTTGGTTTGCACAAACCTAAAACAAACATATTTTATTTTAAGATTTCTTGTTGGTTAGTTTCTGAGGGTATTATGAACAGATTTTATTATGTTCAGCCAAAGGTATTAACAGAAGTAAAGGAAGAGGAGAAACTATTATTTTTATTATAGATATATTCCTCTCAATACCAGGTTTAAA
>NC_051407.1:10391943-10392131 GCF_015228065.2 Penaeus monodon
TCATAGAGGAATGCACAGAAGCAGAGCTGTCAATAGAAGATGCTGTTGAAAAAGCAAGTGAAGTCTTGCCTGAGGATGTTGTCAGTGGAGTTACAGATGCCAATTGGAAGACCAGATTGGCTGCTGTTGAATCCTTTGGCAATGTAAGTATTTTCTGAAGAGGATATTTTTGTATTTGATTGAGAAGC
>NC_051407.1:10392291-10393648 GCF_015228065.2 Penaeus monodon
TTAATGTTTAAGATTTGTTGACATAATGAACCTTCCCTTCAGAAACAAACATTAATTTAATAAAATATTTCTTGTGTACCAGACTATCCAGACACTTGATCGGAGTGAAATCCCATGCCAGGCATTAGTAAGAGTTCTGGCACAAAAGCCAGGCTTCAAGGACAACAATTTCCAGGTTCTCAAACTCAGACTAGAAGCTCTCAAAACCCTTGCTGAGAACTCAGACTTTACCCGGTAATAACTTCTTGAATTATTTGATGTGTACAATATTGATACTGAATAGATTTATGGTAGAGGAATTTGATAAGGGAATTAAGGAGGTTGTGATGGTATTGAACTAAATTGCAAAAGTATTTTAAATGGAGTGCTTTACATTAACTCTTTTTTATATTGTGAAATATTCTATTATTTAGTTGAATTCTTTTCTTTTGTGATTTTAGACGCTCTGGAGAAGTGTGCATCCAAGATCTTGTGGAGAAACTAGGCGATCCAAAGAATGGTTCTTTGTGTGGAGAGGTTCTGATGACCATAGCAGAGGCTGCCAAGCTACAGTGGGTTGGTCCTGAGGTCATGACCAGAGCCTTTGAACAGAAGAGTCCAAAGATTCAGGAAATGGCACTGAAATGGTTATCAGATGCCATCACAGACTTTGGATTTGTGTAAGCTACCATGAACAAAGCCATTAGATATTTAGAGAGGTTTGATGATATTGTGTTGGAGAGATGTTTATTTTCTAGTCTGCCATAAAGTTTCTGACAAGTTAGGTGTCAATCATTATAGTATCTTAGGTTTATTTAAATGTATGAATTGTCATTTAAACTTTTTCAACATTCCAGACTACAACCAAAAGCTCTTATTGGTGACATTAAGAAGGCCTTAGCACATACCAACCCTGGTGTGAGAACTGCAGGAATCTCCCTGTGTGGTACTATATACCTTTACATGGGAGCTACGCTTAGGGTCTTCTTTGAAGATGAGAAGCCAGCACTATTGCAGCAGATTGATTCAGAATTTGAGAAGGTAGGTCAAAGGACATTATTCAGATTGGTGTCTGAGAAAGAATGATAGGTGAAAGGAATTGAACTAATGTATAAACAAGGTAAAATTGATGTGTGCGGATTAGAGCTTCACAGAATTGTATGTATAAAGAAGAATAATTGAGAAAGGACTATTAGTACAGCTTTTAGTAGTATTTATCCCTGATATTTGGAAAGGAGAAGTTTGTGACTTGTTTTTTGATACATGTTTCCTCGCATATATTTGTATAATTTTATTCACTTGACATTTATACTGCAGTTGAATGGCACAAGTCCTCCAGCTCCTACGAGAGGCCTTAACCGGGGCAGCAGTACAGAAA
>NC_051407.1:10393674-10394553 GCF_015228065.2 Penaeus monodon
TCAGGTCCAGCGGTCATCAATGTTCAAGATCTTGTACCCCGAACTAATATCAGCGATCAGCTAACATCCTCCCTTTTTACAGATTTATCTGATAAAAATTGGAAGGTAAATATAAGTATTTTCTTGCTTTAGAGATTAAAATGGTTTAAATGTACATTTAGTACTGGAAGTTCTCCCAGTGTTTGGTGACATTCAATAATGTTTTCTTATTTTGTAGGTGAGAAATGAAGCTCTACAGAAGGTTTCCAACATTATCTCAGAGGCCAAATTCATTAAGGGTGACATTGGGGAACTACCTACTGCTCTCTGTGCTCGAATGATGGACACTAACAAAAATTTGGCTCTGGAAGCACTGAGATTAACTGCCTCTCTCTCTGCTGCCCTTGGACCAAATTGCAAGCCGCATACAAGGAACATTGTGCCAGGAATGTTAGCTGCTCTTGGAGACAGCAAGGTCAGTTAAATTTACCTCCTGGAATGAGTTAGGTATTTGTTTACATGTAGGCATACTAATTTAGGTTTAAGTTTCTACATCATGACATGGTATCAACATATCTGTTTCCCTTTTTAACAATTTCATGAAAGTTTTCTTGGATCTCCAAAATAACTGATTCGAATTGCCTTTTATCTTTTCACTGATTTCATGCTCTCCCAAACAGCAAAATATTCGTCAGCAGGCCTTGAGCACTCTTAACTCATGGGTGGAGCAAACAGGCCTGAAAGAAACAGTTGATGGTGAAATATTTTCTGATGCCTTGAAGTCGGGCTCTCCCTTCCTCAAGTCTGAGTTGTTCTTGTGGTTGGCAGAGAAACTGAAAGATGGTGAGTCCATTAACCCCATTTTTCTGAGATGTTAGAAAAATACTTTTCAAGATAATG
>NC_051407.1:10394824-10395467 GCF_015228065.2 Penaeus monodon
TTTGTTAAACCTTCAGACAATTATGAATTATTCCGAGTCATATATTCCCTTTATGAATGTAAATAGTACTTACTTGTGTCACTTAACTATTGACATTGATATGAAACTGCCTTCCTGTTTCAGCACCCCCAAAATCTGTCAACAAAGAAGAGTTACATGCATGCACACAGTACCTGTTCATGGCCCTGGAAGATCGTAATGCTGATGTCCGGAAAGGTGCTAATGAGGCTGTTTTGCCGTTCATGATACATTTGGGATATGATGGAATGGTGAAACATACCAACAAAGTCAAGGTAAGATTATCTTCTGTTTTGTCTGAATTCCCTTTTACATACTGAGTTATTTTCCAGTGTCTGCTTTTGAATATTAATTCATAGGAAATATTTATATAGTTTCAAGGAGCTAGTGTATGGTTCAGTAGGGGGATGGCTAAATGAGATTTGTAACTTGTTTGTATAGATTTTTAGATTTATTTATTTTATTTTTTACCCTCAAATAATAATAGGTATGTTTTTTTTTTGTCACAAATGGTTCAAGAGTGATAGAAGGAATTATTGGACTGAATTAGCTTTCTTTGACAAAACATGGCATTACTCCACTTTCCCAGCCTTCATCAAAGAACACTGTGATGCAAGCTTTAGAG
>NC_051407.1:10395512-10397782 GCF_015228065.2 Penaeus monodon
GCAGCTGCTGGTGGAGGAACTGGCCGAGGGGCTGCAGGAGCCGTTGCGGAAAGGCCTCAGGCAAGTGCCCCAGCTGCAGGCAGGGGAGCTGCTGCAGGAGTCAAAAAGGGCCTGAGGGCTCCATCAGCAACACGCACTGTAAGTATATTTGGTGTTTAGTTTTGATAGTTAATAGGTTGGAATATAGAAGGCTGTTCATTATAATAACTTATAGTATTTTTTCTCCCCACACCTAATCATTATGTAATTGTAATTAATTACTTCACAGTATGAGCGGTATTGGGTATGTATGATACAGTTCTTCAGGTACAGCATGAAATTGTTATAAAGAAGAGAAGATCCTGTGTTCTTATTGTAAAACTGAATATGCTGGATAATGAATTAAAATGCTAATAAGGAAAATGGAAATTACATGACTACTCATATACATGTACAGAAAATGTGATACAAAATCAGAAGTAAATATGAAATTAAATATGATTAGTAGATAAACATAAATCTAACATGCAGTACTATAATTATTTATTCTCTTTTCCAAAAATCAATAAGCCATGCCACAAATGCCCAAATCTGATTTTTGAAGTTTCATCGTACTTGAGAAAATTTTAAAACCAGCATGAAGTGCATCATGTCTGTCTTTTGTGTCGTTGTTCCTTAACCTGCACCACAACACCAATTGATGAAAACCAATGCACCTATGTAAAGAAAGAATACTGCATTCAGTTTGTTTTGCCAGTGGAAACTTGTGTAAGATGAAACACTTGTAGTTAGTAGTTTTATACAAAAGGTAATATTGAAGAATGGCCTTTAAAAAGTTGTATGCTTTATAAATAATTTAGGGTTCTCAATTAGCATGAAAAGCAGTAGGAGGACTTTTTGCAGTCATCATTATACACATAATTTCCCTTTTTTTGTATTAATATCCCCCTATAATTTCTAACTTCTTTCATTTGTACTTGAGACTTCTTAGATATTTTGCTTGATATTTTCCAGAATCCTTTATTGAATATTTATTATAATTTTGTTTTCAATCATGCACTCAATGGTAAAAGTTGAGCTTGTCTTCAGTTGACTCTTAAGCCTGAGGAAGGAAACTTATATGAATATTTAGTAATTACTGGGACTGGCAATTGCATGTTGACAAAGAATTATGTTTGACATACATATTATTAGTCTGACTAGGTTTCACTGTGTACACCTGGAACAACAGTGAACTTACTTACTTATAGTTGGAACTTCCCTTAAAATGGTTATTATTATTTTGAATTGAAGTGGAAATCTTCGTTTTAGTACATGTGGCTAAATACGAACATGATAAAAATGTATGAAATGTGGTTTGCACACTCTCTGGTCTTGTTACCATTGTTACTGTGCAAAGGAAATTGATTTTTGACAATGATTAAAGAAATTGTGCAAGCTTATAAGGAAGAGTAAATGAAAGTGGCAATGAAATGTTAAAAAGTAGCACACAAGGAGATAAACATAGCATGTTATAAAGTCACTTAAAAATTACACACATTTATAGGGTTCTGGATCAAGCCGCAAAGACCAGGAAGAGGTCGACACATCGCCACTCCTCCAGGTGAATAACCTAAAGCAGCAACGTGCTTCAGATGAGCAGAGGCTTAGGGTCCTGCGCTGGGACTTCACAACCCCTCGGCAGGAGTTCATCACCCAGTTGAAGGATCAGATGACGGCAGCAGGACTTAACAGACAGCTGATGTCAAACATGTTTCATCAGGATTTCAAATTCCATATCAAGGCTATTGATGCTTTGAATGAGGTATGTTTTTCTTTTCTGCTTTATATGTATTTGTAAATCATTATTCTAGTTTTGATGAAATATTGTTTTAAAAAACGCTGTTATGGTTGTTAGAGCAGTGGTTTAATTAGTTATATAATGACAGTGGGTTTCCCCTGCACCTTACCAATACATGTTCTGCTTGCTGCTTGAGTGAAATAGTAGAAGCATAGTAAATATGAATTTACCTTACTCAGTATGCTTTTAGCTGGGGCATGTCAATTTTGAAGGAAATGAGTTTAAAAGCAGACTTTTGAGCCTACTTTTAGGGAGTAATAACTCCTCAATGTTGGTAGTCCAGTGCCAAACAAGAGAATAAATATATAGTGCACACAACTCGGAGAAGGCTTGGCTGCATGTTTCATACATCTGGCATTTTGCTCAGTTTGTCACAGATTAGTGGTTGGTGCATGTTTCGTATTTGCACTTTATAGAAATGATTGTCTGATTTTGAATATTAATCAACTGA
>NC_051407.1:10398135-10398447 GCF_015228065.2 Penaeus monodon
CCTACTCACAATCTGGTGTGCATGGTGTCAGAGAAAAAATAGAAGCTTGGAAAATAGATTTACCCCACAGTTATGGCCAGACAAGGGAACAGTTGTTTAGTGCTCATAATTTAGATTTGACCATTTATGACATGATGGGATGTTATCCTAAATATATGTATATTTTCAGCTGTCTGTGCTTATCTCTACTTCATCTTAAACAGATGGGAATAACCTTTAAAGAAATTATAATTATGCTTCGATGAATATGTTTAACCCTTCACCGCAGGGTCACAGTAATCCCTGAGTGTGGCGTGTGCACATGTTCTGGTA
>NC_051407.1:10398509-10399460 GCF_015228065.2 Penaeus monodon
TTTAGTGTGGAAGCTTAGTTTAAAAGCTTTTGAGTTCTGATTAATTGCTTTTATACTTCAACCAGGACCTCAACTCAAACCTCCCAGCTTGCATTGCCAATCTGGATTTGGTATTGAAGTGGTTAACTATCCGGTTCTTCGACACTAACCCATCGGTGATCATGAAGGCGATGGATTACCTGCAGCAGGTGTTCCAGTGCGTGTCAGAAGAAGGCTATCACCTCCTTGACCTTGAAGCTTATTCCTTCTTGCCTTTCTTAGTTACCAAGGTGTGTACTTTCTATTATTTTATGCCAGTACATGAACAAATTTACAATTGTAGGAAGGAAAGAAAAAAACTTTCTTTCTTTCTTTCTCCTTATCTCTTATAATCATTGAAGATAGTAATGACATTTTTATTACAGTTTGGTGACCCTAAGGATGCTATTAGAGGTCCTGCAAGAAATATTGCAAAGTTGATTTGCAATATATACCCAGCAAGCAAAGTTTCTCCATACATGATGGATGGTCTTAAAGCAAAGAATGCAAGGCAGAGAGCAGGTGAGCAAAGTGAAAGACTGATAATTCTTTTCTGATTACTTTTGCTGCTACACATTTATTATTTCTCTCACGTTAAAGTTATGGTGTTTTGTAGATATAAAATTAGCTGTCTGGAAGATGTCTTATTATGCTTTTTAACTTACAGAATGCTTGGAGGCCATGGGCAACTTGATAGAAGTGTATGGAATGTCAGTGTGTCAACCATCTCCTGGTGTAGCACTGAAAGAAATAGCCAAACAAATTGCTGATCGAGATAACTCCGTCAGAAATGCTGCTCTCAATGCCCTGGTGCAGGTGTATTTCCGTGAAGGTGAAAAGGTTTTCAAACTTGTAGGAAATGTAAGTTAAATTCTTTGTAAGGGCTGATATTTGTCTGTTGTATTTACATGTACTATAGTATGCTCTGTTAAC
>NC_051407.1:10404264-10404720 GCF_015228065.2 Penaeus monodon
TGCCTCATTCTTGATAATCTAGTAAGGAATTGTTACTTTGACATGTATATTTATATGTACATGTATCTTCCCTCTAGCTGTCGGACAAAGATATGAGCTTACTTGAAGAGCGTATCAAACGTGCTGCCAAGAACAGACCAGTTATTAAGAAGCCACCTGTTGAACCAGAAGTGCCCACTGTCAGAAGTGGTGGAGCGAGTGGCCGAGCCAATCGTGTCATCCCAACCCCAGCTCAGCCAGCACCAGTGCTTACGAGAGAGAGAGAAGGTGCTGATGGAGCAACAGGAGGAGAACAGAGCAGTCTTCTGAAGAGGTTTGTGATTGTGTGTTTTTAATACAGGCCACTGCTTTCATTCTTCGATCAAATGTTATGGCTGGATATAAATGATTTAGATTTTTATAATCAATCTAAGTTGGTGATATAGTGGTAGTGTCCTTATTAAGAAGAGACAAAAG
>NC_051407.1:10404865-10405929 GCF_015228065.2 Penaeus monodon
AAAGATAGTTAGCATTCATTAATGTTATTTGAACAATGATACTGAAGAATGCAGAGGGATCCCAGCTGGAGTCTAGAGTCAGTAGATAGAAGCCAGGAAGATCTAAATTGGTCACCTCTTGTGCACCACAAACCACCTCGCTATGCATCAGCTGCAGCTATGAGTAGCATAAGCAGCCTCAGTAGCATGAGCAACATAAGTATGGGCAGCATAAACAACTCTGGTTCCAATATGATGGTCAACAAGCGTCCAAGCAAGCCTACGAGTAGCCGGCTGAATGGAGATTGGCCTCTGCCTCCCTTGCGAACGCGACCAGTTAGCATGGTGACACTGGAACATGCAAGACGCATTTCCCGTTCACTCTCCTTTGTTCTGGGCGAACCTGATGAAGACAGTCAGATGGAAGAGAAATCCTCTACACGCAAGGGAGTCTCTCATACACTGCCTCCTCTTTCTCCTGACATGCCTCCTCTTCTCACCAGAACTGTCACTTCACCTCACTTCTCTGGGCAAGCACAGAGTGGATTTCTGATTTGGGCTTCTCATCTCCCTCATTCCCTTTTTAAAGCTAACACTTTTGTTTTCATTAATTGTGTGGTTGACCATTATTTCCTTTTTATTGGATTGCCATGATGAGTGCAGTGTTATAAAACATAGTATTTTATATTTTTTGTGAATAGCAGTAAAGCCCTAAAAATACACTGGGTTACTTGGTAGTTCGGATTTAATTTTATTTTTTAACATTGACTGATTAGTAAAAGTAAATTGGGACAAGTTTTTCAATGAAAATTTTATATATGAGACTGTGATAACATGTTATAGAACCGTAAGTTAATATTATGATCTCATAAAATGGCAACTAAATGATGTTATGATTAAGAATTATGTTGAGATAATTAAATGTGATTATTATGGATGTGTGAAGTCTGTTTGATTTTTTGGGGTGATCATTCCAATGTGGGAATGAGAGAAGTTTGATTTTTTTCAACATCTTGGTGGAATGGCTTTAAGATAATTAAGAAAATGATAATGGTTGTTATTTTGATCTTTTGCTCATAGAAAAA
>NC_051407.1:10406548-10406765 GCF_015228065.2 Penaeus monodon
ATATCTCTCTATCTATCCCCTTTTCGCTTCTCCATCATATTCAAAATTGTTTAAGATGAAACATTATAATCTTATCATATTAATAATTTTGCTTGTTACCATTTTAACATGTTATATTTTGTATCATATATTCTAAAAATACATAAGTCATTGTACAAGGAAATGGTTAATAAATATATTTATGTATCTTTTTAAAATTATGTACAGATGTTGGTTT
>NC_051407.1:10406801-10406874 GCF_015228065.2 Penaeus monodon
ATTCAGATACATTTAGACACTGGAGAGAGATATATATTTGTTATAAATTTTGTTTAAATTATATTTTTGTCTG
>NC_051407.1:10406924-10410082 GCF_015228065.2 Penaeus monodon
ACACGTAGCAGGCTCCCACTCCCAGGCTCGGTGCCAAAATCACCTCTTTGATCCAGATTTTCTAATACCGTCACTTGCATTAAGGCATCAATGATATCCAAAACTTCAATAAAAGTGTGTGTGAGAGACACATAGTTGATAGATTTAGTTCCATAGGATAATTTTGAATTATATTACTCTTTCATTTCCGTATCTTTTATGATTGCTTCACAGAAGAATAATACATTGGTACTGAGAACATTAAATTTACATTAGGATTGTTACCCTTATCTGTTGTAAGAAAAATTTTTATTAGCAGGTTTGGATGCGAAATCAGCAGCAGCATCAATGGATAAATGCCTTCAGTATAGATTATGATCTCATAGATAAAATTTGGTACAATGCACCCCAGAAAGACCCAGTAAATTGTGAGAAATGCCTGTAAAACTTATTACTTATAAGCTGTGTGACCAACTACTGTGGGTCCAGCAGTATTAGTATTTAATAAAATGAGGGGAACTTTAGGTTTTCATATAGATCAAGGTTTCTTTATATACTTTTTTAGGGGGTTTTGATCCAGGTTTACTATGATTCGCATGTGTCATTAAGGCACAATTAGATAAGTTGAAGTAATTAATCTCCTAGATCACAGTTTTGATGTGAGAGTAAACATGTTGTAACTTGCTATACCTGAAAATATTTGTTTGAGGGGGAGTTACATGACATTGCCATCTGTAGATTTGTTGCATGAACAACTTGCTGTCACAGAAGTTTAGTATTTTGTATGAGAACAAAAGATTATTATGGTATTGGTACACCATAACATGTTACTAATTACAAATACTTTGACTCACGCCAGGATTCACTGCAACACCACGCGCCAGGGTCATTCAGGATGCACAGATTTACACAGGTCTGTCAAGATAATTGGTACTCCATAGGATGGTTTAGAGTAATCAATGGATTACATTTCATAGTGATAAAATCTGTGAGGAATCTGAATGCATCTTCCTCTTTATCCATGCTGCAATCACCCTGTTTGTGCATATATATATATTCAGTGAAATTTATTATTTGAAAGGGAACATGTTATATTCATCAAGATGAATAAATTTTGTACTTTCCTATTTGTTCCCTTTACTTGTTTGCAATACAGGTGTGCAAATGCCTATGTCATACAGCCTGTCTTAGTTGGATGAGGTCTGCATGAAGAGAGACACACCAGTGGTCCAAATTGACAGTGATGATTTATCTCCAATAGCAGTTTGTTAACACCTGAATGGCCAAGCAATGTGACAAGGATGATCAAAATCATACCGATCCAACAAACTGGTTTGAGGATGGTGGGAATTGCTAAAATCTTACAAGGATCAATAGTTTTGGTACTGGTGCCATGTATTTAGTGTTTTTCTAACAGTTTATAAATGGAAAACTTATTGTTGGAATTCTTTTGATGATATGCACTTTGTTTGACAGATTTATAAAAAACTAATCTTCAAGCTACACAGATTCTCGGATGTTCATGTGCATTACACTGGTTAGTCCTCGTCTAGCACAAGCTGGAAGTGGTCCACAATCATTGAGCAATAAGTCTTGGTTGATGTCACAAATTATCAGGTATTTAGGTCAATATAGGATATTTAGAATCAAGTTTTTATTTTTCTATATAATAAATAATTGTGATGGAAGCTAGACTTAATTTCATAATTTTGATATTGTTTGTCATCGTTTGCTTTGCCAGTGCCCTTCTCAAGCTTCTACATGAGAGTGTGGGAAGTGGAGGAGGATGCAAGTTTACAGAACTTGTGATGAAGTGTAACTGGAAAGTTATTCGCATTCTACCAACAGTCTAATGCCTAGCATTGACCCAGTACTTTGAAGTCAAATTTTGTGTGATATTATTTATGATATTTAAAACTCGAAGTGGTAGAGAAAAATTATTTCAATATCAGTTATTTGCTAATATTGACAATATATTAATTTCAAATCAATATAAAAATGATGTTTCTGTCATCGCTTAGATTAGTTTTCTTAGTTTTCCAAGTGATGATATGAAATATTTTTTTTTCCCCTTGGCTTACCAGCAACCATGGCAAACGCCATCAGATATCCTTGGACCATAAGACTGCAATCAACTTTTGTAAGGTATATAGCACGAAAATTCCACACTCCCAAAAATGAAAAAGCTCAAGGTCGTGACTCCACAAATACCTACCGAGACACTAAGTAAATGTTTGGAAAATGATTTATATAAGAAATGAACTTGCGTTCTTTTAATTTAGTGAAGGAAAATGTTCTATGTCTGCTTGTTATTTTTTATTGCTAATTTTTTAATACTTTTTATTGGTAGATTCATATTGTTATTCACTTTGTGTTTTGTACTTATTTCAGAATTTTAATTCTACCTTCCTGCTTCCTTTCCTATCACCAATGATTCTAACAGAATATTGTTTCTGTGTTGATTATCGTCTTTTGTCCTCGCGAAGACGAAAACAGATGAGAAGGTGTTGGAGTCACACAGATCATTCAAGCACAAGTGATACAGAAGTGTAAAATCCCGATGTAAGCAAAGGCCACAATAGTGTCCAGTATTTACGCAAATGGTCAAAGTAGTAACAAAAGAAGTAGGCATTCATCTTTGTTTATTATTCTTATATACAGATCAATATTATACCCCTTTCTTTTTTTGAATTGTTCTGCATCTGCTGGAGATTTTTAATTTATCGTGAATGTTATAGTGTAGGAGGTTAATTTAGTAATATCATTGTTATTAGTTAATTTATAGAAATCACAGAATCCTATTGCTGTGTAGTGACTATATTATGTATATTTTTTATTTTTTGCCAATTTATTTGTGTAGTTTATTTATCATATACTTCAGGCTTGAAGTGTAGAATTTTCAAATAGCAGACATTGAACCCTTTGACAAGTCATCACAGTTCTTCAGAAACATAAAAGATGAAGAGAGTGGAGATGTCCCAGCATGGCGCCTTAGAATTCAAAATTTTACTTTGATCTTTGAATGATTATGGTAAAATGTGATACTTCACTTACACCTTTCATAATACTGGGATTTATTCCTCTCTCTCGTACTCTACTTTTTTTTGTATGTTTATAGTTTTGTCCTACTTTACAGTCTAAACTATGAGGAGAATTTCATATGACTTGATTAGTGCTGC
>NC_051407.1:10410622-10411400 GCF_015228065.2 Penaeus monodon
TGAACAAAATGATGTAAAAGAATGGGTCTCTGTTTACAATATTGTCCACCTAAAACTCGGAACAAAGATCAACATTTCATTGTGTTTAAAATCTTATTATAAATTTGCTTTATTCAGGATTTATATATAAATTTGTATTTTTAAAGAGTGTATGACTTAGAAAGAAAATTTTGTATTTAGAATTATCACATTTTTAGACCTTTAAAAATCACTAGCATTAGTAAATTTGTTTTCCTTGTTTTAGTAGTTTCATGTGCATGCTTAACATCCCCCCCCCCCTACCCTACCACAAATGGGATTAGTTCCATTGTAATAGCTTAGAAGCTCTTCCTTTTTTATTAGTAATCCTTTTTATCCCACTCATGAGTTTTTGCCATGATAATTTTGATAATATTACCTATTTTCCCTTAGCAGGACCCTTGGCTTCCATCCAAGTACCAGACACAGCCAACTTCAACATGAATGAGCTTGTAGCTCAATTCAAGTCTATTGCTGCCCGTGCCGGCTTTGACAACACCTATATTGATACTGCAGTGAGAGACATATGCAGCGCTGAAAATAAGGGCTCAGGTGAACGACTTGACATCTCAGAATATATCAAGACATTGTCATCTGACTATGGAATAGAACAGAACAAGGAACAGTTCAGTTCTCATGATCAGTGAGCAGTTGGTGTCTTTTAGTTCTAGCACAAAAATAGGGAAAGAAAAAGGAACTGTTGGAAAATGACGACTTTTGATTACCTTCCACCTTTTTTAAAAATTTTATACCATCTCTG
>NC_051407.1:10411460-10412134 GCF_015228065.2 Penaeus monodon
AAACAGCTTACACTTTAATTCTTGTTATGAAGTGGTTTAGAAAGATTTGCTGAACCCCGATGAGTGACTGTGACGCTGTTAGGTTAAGGCCCAGTAAATCTATTGACAGGATAAGGATTCTTACATGAACAATTGCGAGAGATGAAGTATAACACCTTTTTACTGTGTATTTTCTTTTAAAATGAGGATTGTATCACTTCTTAATTCATGGTGCATATATTACAAAAGTTATCTGCAGACACTCAAATGCATGTAGTTTAATTCCTTAGGACTGCATGTTCATTCCATCTCGTACTTGTTCATGCTATGTTCAAGGTATTTATGGCTAGCTGTTATAAGACATGGAAATTAGCAAACCAATTTTTTTTCTTGTGTAACTAAGTTTTGAGGTAAAAGAGAATCCACAGAGATGGTTTATTCTCCCAAAGAATCTTTATACATACACATACAGTATATCTGTGGCTGCTTTAGTTGGTAATCTGATCTAGGAACCCAGTGATTAATTATATTCTTATTGTTAGGTTGGTTAAAAAACTATATATATATGATTATATCTTCCATATTAATCTGTCTCATTCACAAAATACTTGCACAGCCTTTGTGACTCTAGAAAATCAACTATTGAATTACCACAGCTGCGCATGTAAGTGGTACATTCAGACAAGAACTCTTCC
>NC_051407.1:10412158-10412534 GCF_015228065.2 Penaeus monodon
GTCAGATACTCAACTCCTCAATATTAGAAAGATCTGTGATCTCATGAACTGAGTCAGAACATTGAATCTACACTATTGCAGATTTGCAGTATTTACGCACTTCAGTCCCTTTCTTTTCCATCTGATATTTTGATGGTGTAATACTTGTTTTCTTCAGTACATCTCTGTCAGCTATGCTTTACTCAATTATTTTATGAAAATTTTCAGATCATTCCATTCTTACTGAAATGTTTTATTGTGTTGTATTTGAAAAAGAAAAAAGGAGCTTTGGAAGTGAAACACGAGGTCCTTGCATTAGTATTCATCAAGTAGCTGCATTTTTGCAGGAAATTTCATCCATGTTCAGATTCTCCTGAACAAGTCTACAGCCTTCCCA
>NC_051407.1:10412569-10415494 GCF_015228065.2 Penaeus monodon
ATTTTCTCATACAACATTTACCTTGACCTCAAAGGAAGCTTTCGTACATGTAGTTTTCTTTTATATAACTTTGTTTCCTTATTTTAATAAAACATAGAGCAAATTTTGTAAATATTCAATTTTTAGTTACTTATTAACTTATCAGTCTATGCTAGGATTTATTGTGGATAGCTAATAGTCAATAAAGGTTAGATAAAAAGTAATTGAAATTTGGTTAATATCCTGGTCCGAATCTTTACAGCTGACCATATAAATAAACCCTATTGAAATTATTTAAATTTATTTGCACAAATGTTAAACATCTCTTTCAGTACAAAGTTAAAATTTGATGTCCTCCAGTACAAAACACAAGAATATGTAGAATTAAAAACAAACATTGGAAATTGTGTCCTTCCAACTTCTGGCTTTATTGTGCCAATTCAAGAAATATGTAGTTTGTGAGACATATGTACTATGTAACAGCATCAAGGATATATTGGTAACAAATTCATACAATATTTTATGACAGGATCCCTGTGAAGTAGATCCAATCTGGCCCTTAGGTGCACTCTGCCAGACTTGCTAATCTGGGGGATCTACAGTGGTCATGCCCCAAACCTCAGTCTCCTCCCAGGCTTTCTTTAGTATACCAGATACCTTATTCATGGCATGCTAGATGCCTCATTCACAACATAGATAGTTTTGACGAAATTAATCAAGATACTGCTACATTTATCAGGCCGGAATCATTTCCGGCTGTTAGTCTTGAGCCAGCACTCCAAGTTCTGGGATCCTTAACTGTAAGAGATCATCAGAGCTGACTTTTTGGTCATAGTTAACATTGCTTCTTGGAGATGCTTCTATGAAGTTGTGAGTGCCTTTGTCTTGCATGTGCTATTACCACATGATCTTTGGTACGCAGTCTTGAGATCTAAGAATAGACAGTCAACATCATCTGCATATTAACTGAATTATCAGAATTTTGTGGCCACTTTGAATTTATTCTGATATTCACTGCATTCAATGGTTGACCATTTGTAGACCTTTTCTTGCCTGAATATCTAGCTCTTGAAGTTGGTATCAATGATAAGCCTAGCTCTAATGCCAATACACCTCTACAAAAGGTAAAAAAGAGTTGTTTCCCACTCCAACATGACATTGGAATGTAGATGTTAAATTTTAGATACCAAGCTCTGGGACACCTGTCTAGATCTTGGTATTTTTCTTGTTGGCCATAAGTCTGCATTGAAGTCCCCAGTTTCACCAACAGCTGTCAGGATTGCTACTATAATGAAATAATCTGGAAAAAAGTTCCCTAGGCTAACCAGGATGGTATGCTCTAGATAGGGGTTACCAACTTGCACTTTTCTGTGAGAATTGTTGCACAGTCAAAATTAATTATGTTTGCCTCCCCTGGTACTTGTATTATATAAGAAATTCAGACTTACTGTGGTCACTAGACTGTATTCACTGAATTAACAGAGTACCAGAAAAAACAGATTTCTGCATTGGTTGAACAAGTACCACATAAGTTAAACCAGCCATTCCTGCACCCCTAGATTGTGCATGCACACCATAAGACTTCTTAGGGATATGGTCAAAGGCCTTTGTGAAGTTAATGTAGACAAACTACAGTTTCTTGATGGTAGCCCCATGCCAAATTGCACCAATAAGTTAGATAATACTGTCTGCTCAGTACAGGATGTTGGTTGCCATTGTAGTCACTTCATGCCAGTTACTATTTTCCCATTATTGTTAGTCATAGTCTTTGGTGAGCCTCAGTTGCTGTTTATGGCCTTATCTGTTGGTGTTACAGCCAATTCAAAATCATATATATATTTTTTTTATTTGCCTATTAGATTCTGAAAAGTGGTATTTGAGGTAAATCCACAATGTGTATCATTATATTTTTGTCAATTTTTTTAGGTTCCCTAAATATAATTTCCGTGGAATAACCTCAGGCTAAGTAAGCATTCAGATACACTGTACATAGTGAATAGTACACTACCTGTATTTTAGAATATTCACTTTTCTCATTTGAATCTATGATAGTCACTATTACATAAAAATTAATATTCAAAAGGTTTGTGATCAAGGTACACATTTCTGAGGGGAGGACTAACACATACAAAACTTTAGTTTTTGAGAGCACTATATTTTCCATTTTCCATTATTACATGAGTAGTTATTATCAGCAATCATGAACAAAATCAATAAATGACTTTTTATAGTTTGAACATAATATTCAACCTGCAGTAGATTATTACTAAATAATATAAGTTGCATTCCATATAAATAGTTACACAAATGAAATGGTTATATGCCTTGGAATCACAAACTTGGGAACTTTTTAAACATTTAATAACATAAATGCAATGGTTGTTACACCATTTTCCAGAAATTTCTCAAATGTAACCAGCAGTCTTGAACAATATTCATCAAGAAGAAATGGAGCATATCACTTCATAATCATACATTAGTTTTATTTTCATTAACTAAAATAAATGGCCAAAACACTTGCATCATGGCACTTTGCCACTTAGTGAGGATTCCAATTAATGTATATCTTTCTCTTTCTCAAACATATTATATCATAGCTTTTTTTAGTGCTATTGTTTATTGTTTATGGGATAGTAATAACACCAAAAATTATAAAGAAAATGGTAATGATGGCCTTCATCAGTCACTAGATCCTGGTATCTAGCTGTTTCCTGTCCTTAGGTTTGTTAATACACTGATAGCAGATTTGCATAGGGCTATATACCTTCTTCCTGTCATCTGTACTGGTCCAAGGTAAAATATAAATTTATTCAAACAATATTTAAAAAAAGAGTACATGAAAAGTCTAAATGCAATTTATAGAATACCGTAACAAATTTGGTATATTCAAATATCATCTTACAAGAAGGTAATTTATTTTCATTTGAAAGGATATAAAAGTAACAG
>NC_051407.1:10415520-10415838 GCF_015228065.2 Penaeus monodon
AAACTCTCTCTGAGAAAGGAACACAAAGTGCCAGCAAAACAAAGAAAGAGAGAAGAGAGAGAACTTTGAAAGTAGATGGTCTCATGACATATATCTTAATATTTAAGAGAATAAAAATTACAGTGTTTCTGAATTATCATAAAACTGAACTACTACTGTTTGATATTTCCAGATTTAGCCAATGCCAAAGAAGTAACGTAGTCATTTCTGTTTATTTTTACAGAACATTTACAGAATTAAAAAAAGTAAAACTAAATAAACAGATAAACTGTCACCTTTCTAAATAATCATAATTAATTTTTAAAAAATATAAAGAAT
>NC_051407.1:10415871-10416426 GCF_015228065.2 Penaeus monodon
TATATATATTCCACTGCAGAGTAATCATATTTTTTACACCTAAAGAGATGTTTACTAAACTGCATGTGGTAAATTGAGAAAACGTGAATTTAATGATTGTGACATATTGTAGATTACCCAAGGAATGAAGAGAGAGAGAGGGGAGACAAATGAAAACAACTAAGTCTTAAATAAAGGAAATCAGCACAGAAAAAATGGTAAATCATTTCTGAATACATAGTTGAATACAAAAGTGCATCTTACTTTATTTAAGCAAAGGGGAAAAATTTCAACACAGTTTATATTCTCTTCCAAATATGCTTCTCATTCTACATGAACAGAGGAAAGAGAAAGAAATCTTACTTTTTCACTTAATATCCTGTTGGTCACCAGTTGCATCAGCAGTCATCATCTTAATTAGAAACTGAATAGGATGTGGAGTGGTCCTTGCAACTCCTTTTTACTAGCACCAACAAGTCCTTATTCTGAAATGAAGTGCTGCTTAAAAATCTCAAACTGCAAATGGTAAATTGAGAAAACATGAGTTTAATGATTGTGACATACTGTAGAGTATCT
>NC_051407.1:10416480-10416844 GCF_015228065.2 Penaeus monodon
ATCACAGACAAAATGGTAAATTATCTCTGAATACATAGTTAAATACAAAAGTGCATTTTACTTTATTCAAGCAAAGGGGTTTATATTCTCTTCCAAATATGCTTCTTATTCTACATGAACAGAGGAAAAGGAAAGAAATCTTACTTTTTCACTTAATATCCTGTTGGTCACCAGTTGCATCAGCAGTCATCATCTTAGAAACTGAATACTAGGATGTGGAGTGGTCCTTGCAACTCCTTTTTACTAGTACCAACAAGTCCTTATTCTGAAATGAAGCGCTGCTTAAAAATCACAAACTACATATGGTAAATTGAGAAAACATGAGTTTAATGATTGTGACATACTGTAGAGTATCTAAGGAATG
>NC_051407.1:10416881-10417275 GCF_015228065.2 Penaeus monodon
CAACTAAGTCTTAAACAAAGGAAATAATCACAGACAAAATGGAAAATTATCTCTGAATACGTAGTTGAATACATAAATGCATTTTATTTTATTCAAGCAAAGGGGAAAAATCTCAACACAGGTTTATATTCTCTTCCAAATATGCTTCTTATTCTACATGAACAGAGGAAAGAGAAAGAAATCTTACTTTTCATTTAATAATCTGCTAGTCATCAGTTGCTTCAGCAGTCATCATCTGTAGTTACAAACTGAATACTAGGATGTGGAGTGGTCCTTGCAACTCCTTTTTACTAGTACCAACAAGTCCTTATTCTGAAATGAAGTGCTGCTTAAAAATCACAAACTGCAAATGGTAAATTGAGAAAACATGAGTTAAATGATTGTGACATACTGT
>NC_051407.1:10417541-10417649 GCF_015228065.2 Penaeus monodon
CTAAGTCTTAAAGGAAATCACAGACAAAATGGTAAATTATCTCTCATACGGTAAATTGAGAAAACATGAGTAATGATTGTGACATACTGTAGAGAATCCAAGGAATGA
>NC_051407.1:10417668-10418232 GCF_015228065.2 Penaeus monodon
AATAGCAAATGAAAACAACTAAGTCTTAAACAAAGGATATAATTACAGACAAAATGGTAAATTATCTCTGAATACATAGTTAAATACAAAAATGCATTTTACTTTATTCAAGCAAAGGGGGAAAATCTCAATGGAGTTTTATATTCTCTTCAAAATATGCTTCTTATTCTACATGAACAGAGGAAAGAAGAAATCTTACTTTTTCACTTAATATCCTGTTGGTCACCAGTTGCATCGGCAGTCCACATCATGGTCCTTGTAATTATAATCTGAATATATGTGGATTGGTCCTTGACCATCACTCTGAATATGCATCTCTAAATATATATATACATTTTTTTTCTTATTTTGTGGCTAGCTGGCTAGTCTACTTCTTCTTCCTCGGAGAATCCGTAACTTGCCTGTTCCTAAACCTCTTATGCTGTAATGATAGTGCAAATGCAGTTATGATAGTGCAATATGAAGAGAGAGTAAGAAAGTATGAGTTTTTAATGTTAGATGTTATATTTTCCAATGTTATTTTTCAATTTTTTGCTAGAGTGCTTGCACAGATAGCTTTAAGTG
>NC_051407.1:10418796-10418957 GCF_015228065.2 Penaeus monodon
CCCAAATCCCCCAAAAGAAAAAAAATACTTTTTGCTTCAAGCGCTGTTCCCTAGTGTAAGTTTTTTGGGGGATTTTCCGAAAAAAGGGAAAAAACCCAACATTAAAAAAACCAGGGGACACTGTGATTTTTGGGGGTGGAAGGGGTAGTGGGGAGAAAATT
>NC_051407.1:10425111-10425189 GCF_015228065.2 Penaeus monodon
ACTAGGTCTTAAACAAAGGAAATCATTACAGACAAAATGGTAAATTATCTCTGAATACGTAGTTGAATATATACATAC
>NC_051407.1:10426461-10428439 GCF_015228065.2 Penaeus monodon
TACATGTCACTATCTAGTTCTTCGTGGGTTACATGTGTAACTTATGATTAAATACGTACTAGCCATCCTCCTTTTCGATTCCTTCGCCAATGCCAACACTCTCATTGACCGCGTAAACTAAGTATGGGATGTGTACGTAACGAACATTAACACGTCGGTAATACTCGCCGGCCGGAACTACAAAGAGCCGCTCCAATACTCCAATGTGTTCTTTGAGATGATGGAGCTCTACCAAGGCAAACTCTAAGTTTTCCTTAACGATGCCGACATGACAGAGGCCCCCGGTGTGAAAGTGAACGATGGAATTCTCTTGATTCGAAATCTCCTTCCTGTCCACACTGGCATTTGGACCGTTTTCTACAAGGCTCAAAATGTCTTTATGGAAAATAAGGAAACACTCATTCCCGTGCATGCTACCAATATAAAAGTCAAAGAAAAGGTTTAAATGTGGTTTGGGGATTCTGTTACCATACCGTGTGATTCGAAAGGGATAATGTTTTTCCAGAAGCTACCACTCTAACCTTTGATTTAGGTAAAGGAGAAATTAAAAACTTAAGTTCATGACTCGTTCACGTTTGTTCTGGATGAAGAATCTCAGGGGGATTATAAATGCCTAATTAAAAACTCATTTAATCTAGAATATACACTCAGCCATCAGGTTATAAGGGGAATGGACCCAGAACACTTACAGGACACGGAAATCAAGGAATATCTTAATTCTTCAAAATATTAGGTTGCAAAGACACCCAGAATTATTCTAACACACGTCAACTAATATTTGAGAGTCGAACTCCCCCGTATGCTTTACCGGTTGCTGACTAAAATGTACAAAACGGGCAAGGTCATTGTTGAAAAAGATGGCATGCTTTGTGATCTCGGAAGGTTGCAGATACAGATTATCAGAGAATTATTCTATATCGACAGTTTACAAAAGGAACACAACGGCGTCTACACACTGTATTTCATATACGACACGGAACCTGAGGCTGTCGTTTATCTAGCTCTCCTGAACATTAAGGTTCTGGATGCCCCCTTAAACACGGCTGCTTATTTGGCTTCTGACATGCTTGCACTATCTTGCTAGTCAAAAGCAATCGATGACGCATTCGAAAACATGATGTTTATCAATTACATGTGGAAGTTAAACGACGAATTGCAAATAAAGTATGAAGGTAGGAAGTAAATATATACCACTGTTAACGAAAAGACGATAGGCATTTGGGAATGTTTTGCTCAAGTTAAAGAAACCGGTGTGATCTTTTGCCTAAATGAAACCAAAGTTTATTTCTATGACTCGCCATACAAGGATGTGCTTATGGTCAGAGTCAGATCTCTTTCTGTTAACAAGTTCAGTCCTCTTATTTGGATTTTTCTGATATTGCTGTTCTTGTAGATGCGAATTACAAAATGGTTTACAAATTTTTTTTATTTGTTAGTACGTAAGGCAGAAAAAATGTTATCAAATTAGTAATCCACCTCTGATACCATGCAGTTCACAGGGTAAATACAATTGGCCTCCCCTGGCTAGACCTACCTTGACTAGGCCTCCCTTGACTAGTCCTCCCGTGACTAGGCCTCCCGTGACTAGGCCTCCCGTGACAAGGCCTCCCGTGACAAGGCCTCCCGTGACAAGGCCTCCCAGCAGGAACAATACTTTCCTCAGGGAAATGACTCCCTCGAAGAGAGACATCCCTCAGGAAAGAGAAACTGCCCCGAGGGTGATGACACCAGCATCCTTCAAGATAAGTCAGTGCAAACAGAGAAGCGTGCACAGGATTTGGCCCCACAGAACAAGCACCAAGGCCTACACCCAGCTCAGAAGGAGGACTCTTCGGCACAGCAGTACCGAAAAGAACCTAAAAATATAATACACTTTTGTAAAAAAAATGTGGAAGTCAATGAAGTGCAGGTTCTAGTAATGGTGCACAAGATGATAGGAAGGTCGTGTGGGTGGATTAAAGAAGAAAAACTATTGTAC
>NC_051407.1:10428705-10429908 GCF_015228065.2 Penaeus monodon
TTTTTTCTTTATTTTTACAAAAACAATCTACAGCTAAAATGTAAGTACATACATAAATCCATACACACGATGAACTAATTGGATATGTCAAAACAAATACATTTCTCAGTCCTGATGGAGCTCTGCAGCCTCGCTTTCTGCAGCCTCGCCTTCTGCAGCCTCGCCTTCTGCAGCCTCGTCTTCTGCAGCCTCGCCTTCTGCAGCCTCCTCGGTGGCGACGTGTTCATCCTCGCCGGATTGCTCGTCCTTCTCCTTACTTTCCTTACTCTTGCTTTCCTCGGTCATTGCCATGTCTCTCCTGCGTTGCCATACTGCCCAATTTTCTTTGCCAATGAACTCATATTCAAACGTGCCGTCCGGGTTAAACTGCATCTGGGTTCCATAAAAGAATTTTACTCCAATATAGGAACCTGAACTCCACTCCGGGGTCTCTTCGGGTTACACTGTGTACCTGCAGTGAATCATCTCCTGACCATTCCCCTTAATGCACAGTTCTTTGGCTACGTATTTAACGGAGGCTGTATACCCAACCCCTAAGATTTTCATATCCATAGGTACCAAATGCAGATTGAGTTGCTTCGCTAAACTCAGTGGCCCCACTAGGTCGGGTTCGCAACCTGTGTCGACCTCCAATTCTATGTCTTGGCCTTCAACATTCACTGTTGTCGTGGGGACACTTAGAGGGAGATCTGGAACGTACTCACGGAAGGCGAGTTTAAAATTGCACAAATCTAATATGGCACAGTTAGATTTGATGACATCGAGACCCAGAAGGTTTTTTTCCATGTCTTTCACAACAAAGGTATGGTTTTATAGTTCGCCGTTGATTAGTATGTCCACCATCACCACTCCCAGTTCATCTTCATCTAAATCAAATTCATCGTGAGGCTGTATCTTGTCCATCATGCCCCATTCCTCAACCTGTTTTGGCGTAACCATGGTGCATGTCAGGCCGGTATCCACACCAAAGGTAGTGCTCATGCCCTGGCACTCCAGGTTCACGAAAGGTATATAGAACTCCGGATACCGACACTTCATCTTGATCCACGCGTGTTGCGCCATCGTTTGGTTTCGTCTGGGAGACCTAGAGTTATCGTCTCGCTCAGTTGCTGCTGGTCCCAGCGCAGGAAGAAGGGGTATATGAGTTTTCGGTAGGTAAGTAATAAACAATGAGTTGTCTCGCTCAGTTGCTGCTGTTCCCGG
>NC_051407.1:10436780-10437375 GCF_015228065.2 Penaeus monodon
CTTTTTCCGTGAAAGGTTCAGGCACAGTAACGTTTCTTACTCTGTGGTAGCCTTCCGCCGGGCTCCCGGGCATGGAGGGCTGCAGTCTGGGTCTTCTTGAGGGGCAAGCTGGCACTGCCCTCTCACGGCATTTCCCCTCGTCGAGGGGAGGATCCTGACTTTTGGTCGCGAGGTCGCGATCCGGGCCCATCGAAATCACTACAAGTTTGCTTGTGCTTTTTAGCACACATTTATTACTGGTCTACCTTATATAAAAAACAAGGATATGGCATAAAATTCACACAAATAAAATCTGAGTATTTATTGCCGTATATTATAATTTCACATAAATTTTCCAGATGTAATAAATACAGAAAATATTTAGAGCAATACTGCAAGATATTCTACAACCATAAGCTTTCATCTACAAAATATATGCACCTTTTTATTAGCTCCATAAACAGATAATTCTTATCTAATGCAAAAGCACCTACAAAAGTAAAAAATAAACTATTATAAACTTCTTACAACACTCATTTCAGCTACACAGTATTAGTGTTTTCTAGTCACCTCAATATTAACCAAATATTAGCCAGTTACTTCATGCTGGCAATAA
>NC_051407.1:10443949-10444038 GCF_015228065.2 Penaeus monodon
TTTATGAATCATTCAATAATAATACATATCACAAATAGCTGGCATTATACCTTTTGTAAAAATAAATCATTACATATCTCTCCTCCAAA
>NC_051407.1:10444118-10444189 GCF_015228065.2 Penaeus monodon
CTATTGCAATGACAATAACAATAGAAAAGTATTGTTAACCCATTGCCGCCGGGGAAAATGTATAAAAAAAG
>NC_051407.1:10444603-10445410 GCF_015228065.2 Penaeus monodon
AAATAAGAATTTATTAAAAAAAAAGTTTTGGAACCATTTCTACTTTTTGTTATGTAAATTTATAAATGAAAATCAATTTAAAGTCCAGAAGGGCCAACAATAATTCCGAAATCCAGATAGGAGAAAACTGTTAAAAATTAAATGAGCCTAACATATAACTAGTTCTAAAATATACATATTTTTAAAATAAAATATCCTTTTCCACAATCACAATACATCTAAACATTTTTTTTTATCACAATATATGGTCCATCACATTATGTCACAATGTATAAACCTTTGTTCTTTAGTTATGAAACACATACAAACTTTCACTTTTTTCCATCATAAGATCTGTGGCAGTGGTTCTCAACTTGTTCTAGGCCATAGACTACCACATTAATAAAAATGGACCATCTCTTTGGGTAATGACAAAAAATTAAATTTTTAAAAATTAAATACATGAAAAGAAAGAAAGACTCCTTTGCATGCACCTGAGGACAGGTATAGCTGTGTGAATATTAACATTCCTTTAAGAAATTTAAATGCAACTTGAAGTGCTATTAAAACCAAAACTTCACACTGCCAATATATTTCTTAAACAGGCAAAGTGCAGTAAACTGAATGGTTAATCAATTATTCTGATCATAGTTGTGTATTGCACATGCAAGTTTATTATAAAATATTGTGAACATCACAAAAATGGTTAATAATATTTTTGTAATGTTCATGCAATAAATCTAAAGATATATAAAATAGTTTTCAATTTATCAAATATTGTGAACATCAGAACAGTAATCATGGACCACCAGTTGAGAACCATTGCTT
>NC_051407.1:10445477-10447078 GCF_015228065.2 Penaeus monodon
TCTACCAATGTACGTGGAGATATTGCCAATAGTTCTTTTCACATAGGTCATTCCACAAATGCTTCAAAATTTCTTAAGGCAATGATGCACCTTATCCTACAATGAGGATTAAGCTATTATTAAACACTCTCTAGTCAACCAACCAACTAACCTCCCATTTAAGCAGCTACTATACTGAATATAAGTTGGCAGAGGTCACTACCACTTTTTATGGCTAATAAATAGTTAGCATCAGTCTCAGTAACATCATATACATTAAAATTTGTCACCCCTTTATTTTTCAGGACTTTAGTAAATTAACTATTTTCATAATCAGGCACAATGGTAAATTTAATATGAAAAGGCACTTTTTTACTTTTATATATCACGGTTTCCTATGCATAATGAGCAGGGGAAGTTAAAAATAAAATAATACAATTTGTTATAAAAATGTAAATATATCACATTCTTCTTGGAAATTTGGTATTTTGAAGTTTCCTAATTCAATAAGCCTAGGTGACTAGTAGTATAAAGTTCTATCTTACTAGAAAAAAAAGAATGAAAGACTAGAATAATAACTTATTATCAACTGATGAAGCAGTTGCTAAAAGTAATAATAATGACTATCGTTATATCTTGATTAGTACCATCAAATATATATCCATTGTGAGCATAGTTACATATATATCCATAACAATCTATCAGAAAATCATCTTACCTAAAAAGCAAAAAGTAGTACATAAAAATTTAAATATACTTCCAATTTTTCAAAATGTAGAAAATAAAATCTTTTCAATACCATCTGAACACCTTGATCTAACACCATTCTGGAGTCAAGAAAACAATTCTTGATAGAATTCTTTTTCAATTTGGTAGCTGAACATTATCTTGCCTTTTATATACCCACTGTTCTGGTGCTACATACTTAACCACTCTTGGCCCAGCTGGAGGGTAAGCAGGTGAAGGAGCAATGTTTGGCATGATGGGCAAGGGTGCCTGCCTCGGACCCTGGAATGATGGTGGAGGTGGAGCACTTGATCGTCTCCAGTCCCTATACACCATGGCGAGTAGTAAATACAAGCCACCTAGGATCTTCTCCATGAATGACATTACAGACTGGAGGAATGGGGTCACATTGTGGAGGAATATCCCTGCTTCATGAATGACTCTAAGCACCACATGATGTGATTCTCTCAAGAATGTCATCAAGCCAACTGTCAGTGTGACAATCAGTATTATCAAGAATCTGAAAGAGAACGATTTTGTATTACATACATATCTTTTAATACAGATGTTGGGCTTACATGAGGTCCCAAATATCAAATGTATGGTACTTAAAAACAGTATCTTGTCAGCATTTTAGAATATCCTACCTGATAGCATCTCGAATGTTGCTAAGAGTGAAAGTCGTAGCAATGGCAGACCAGACCAGTGCAAAGTTTAGCTGCTGTGCTTGGTCCCACCAATCAGCAAACTGCTGGCTGATTGCCTGCATCTCCTTGCCTGGTTCACCTGATGCTAACTGCTTCCTCCTTGTGCTGCGGGTCTCTGCTTCCTCATAGTCTTGAGGATGGATGCTCCTGTTATAAGGATACTGAATGAAAATCACATCTGATATTTCC
>NC_051407.1:10447324-10447552 GCF_015228065.2 Penaeus monodon
ATATATAGACCATACAAACTTCATGATATATGAATATATCTTCATATGAAAAGCAAAAAACTACATTACTCATGAAACTTAACATACCTAATAATTCTCAGTGAAATTTTCAGACCAAAAAGTGACTGCACACCAACACTAGTTATGACAAACCAGTAGTGACCAGGAATGGGTGCTTCTTCAAGTAAAACCCACAAACAGTAGCTAGGCTGGGCAGCAGAAGGTGCT
>NC_051407.1:10447579-10447664 GCF_015228065.2 Penaeus monodon
TTAGACTACTTGACTCTGTTAATTTTAGGGAGTAAAGAATATATCTACTAAAATTATATGACAGAGGCTTTGAAAGAAACCATTG
>NC_051407.1:10447699-10448799 GCF_015228065.2 Penaeus monodon
TCATAAAGGAGAAATATTTATCCTACTTACGTGTTATGTTAATCCACTTTGTACTTTCTTGAACACCTGGAATTTTCCTGATAATGATATTCAACTGCTTGCTTAGGTCTGTCTCCCACTCATCCACCTCTATAATGTCTCTATAACTACCTAGATTTTCAATCCATTTCCGTTCCTCCACCCAACCAGAAAATATGTGTCCTCTCAAACAATCTTCAATATACTTGAGACCTTCAGGAGAAAATTTACACTTGACTAGTATCTTGCGACTAGATCCCTTCTTCTTGGATGACACAGATGAGTCAGAATCCTTCCCATCCCTCACAACCTTATTGCTCTTCTTTTTTGATCGTTTCTTGATCTTCAGAGGTTTTAATGATGAAAGACTGTCTGACCCTGAAATAAGGCTTACATCTACAACAGACTCTGACTCAGTTTCACCAAAGGAGAGTTCATCATTCCTGAACTGCAGAGGCTTTTTAGTTGTGAATGCTTCTGCCTCTTCTTCATTCTGCTGACTGACATTGCTACTAATGTGGCATTCTATCTCCTTTACATCACTCTGATCAGCAGCTACTTCCTGCAAGTTATTTGTCAATGGTTCAGCCTGATCTAGCACTGTGTCATCTATCTGAGATGTATTTTGCCCTGCATCAGCAAATCCTTTGTTGCTCCCAGTTAACTTCTCCTGTTCATTTTCCTCATCTACCTCATTCAAAATGCCACCAGTACTCTTCACACCAATATCTTCCATCTCATTTGGGACACTGACATCCCTTTCTGATGGGATGTTGTTTGATGGAGGGAGGGACAGCAATATAGTTTCACCTGCATCAGTGCTGGGGATATTTTCCAAGGCCTCTGAGTGATGACCTCCACCACTTTCACCCCCAACTTTATCAATTTCTTGCAAAGGCATCCTGAAAGATTAGAAGTTACCATGTCTTAAATATATGAAGATAAATAGATGCTCTTGAATTCATTATTCACTTGAGATATGTAGAATAAAATAGATATATTTATGTATTCACTGTGGAATCATTCATATGATTTACATATTCAATTTCAACCTACACATTTCTATCCATTAAAGTTACTGT
>NC_051407.1:10448852-10449930 GCF_015228065.2 Penaeus monodon
TTTTCCCACTCTATACCTCCTTTTGTTAATTAAATAATGTAAAGGCATTCTGACATATTACTCCATAAAGCAATCTTAACTCTTTTAGCTAAGTGCCCAATAAAATGCCATTTAATTCAAAATATGGTCTGTCCACTTTGTTAGTAACAATGTTACTAGTCTTAGAAATAAATGAGTAAAACAAGATTCCATATCATAACAAATCACTGCTTTTAAAGAACTAGATTCTCCCTAAAGCTTTTTTTATGTCACAAGTGATATAATATATGTAATAGTATATCAAACAACTTGTGGCAAACAGAAGAATGTTTGTTATGAAATTTGCCTTACACAATAATCCATGTCATATATTGGTCAAGTGATATGACAAGTGAAATATTCCACTTTACTCTGCTTGATAGCATGACAGTTAATAATTATAACGAATAGAACAGCGTAATAAATGAAACATCACTCAACTCACTGTTTCATGAAATTCAGGTTTAGTAACAAAAATACTGGCTAAACAAACTTCTAACGCATAAATCACGTCCTCTGGAAGATTAATACACTAAAATCTACCAGTATTATACACCACAGTGAATACATAACACCCATTTTCAATACGCAACACTAAATAATACTTAAACAAATGACTGCCTTACGTTCTGAGACACACCCCTTGTAAGTGAAATGAGTAAGCGTACCTTATCATGCCTTGGCACGGGTCCAGAAGGTTTGAACAGGTACAGGTAGCTTTGAGTGGCCACACAAGTAGCCTCGGGTCATGTTTTGATGATCAGCTGATTATGCGTTCACAGTTGATGGCTAGAGTGGATGCAGGAAAGTGGGAATGGCGGCTATTTTGAATGCTTTTCGGTTGGGATGTAGTGCAGACAATAGAGACTGAGGTGAACTTCTCCGTCATTCACTTTTTCTATCTGCCTGCTTGTCTGTATTTTATACCTGGTTTTCCTCTTCTGTGAAAGTGAGAGAAAGACACAAGAAATGTCCGTTTTTAAGTTGACAATAAAAAACTCGAAAGTGTGCCGGGAACTTGCGCATTTTTCGCAGGTGACAGAGAGGAAAAGTTATCCAA
>NC_051407.1:10449967-10450376 GCF_015228065.2 Penaeus monodon
CTCATTTATTCATGCAACCATGTCACTAATATGGAGTCAGTCAAAAACAAAACTCTATGGATAAATTATTTCGGGTTTATGTTCCTTTAACTTATGTTTTGCAAGAGATGCAAGAATTTCAAATAATAATTTGAAAATGTATGCAAAGTGAGATAACGTGAATTAATAAGGAAAGGACACCCGAAGTGTATGTATGATATCAATCCGCAAATCAGATAAAAAGTCTGGATAAAAGAGCATAGAACTTAGGAAAGCCGTTCACAAGACAGGTTCAGGGTGAGCTACGATAATGAGCATCGACATTTTCCCCACCCGGACCCGGTCCAGTCACTGAGGAAGGACTATCTCCCACAAGAGAGACAGTCTTATGAATATGCATGAGAATACTGAAGATAATCAAGAACGCTAC
>NC_051407.1:10450423-10452216 GCF_015228065.2 Penaeus monodon
ACTATAACTAATTCAGTATATAGTTTAATAACGAGTTACTATATGCGATGGAGAAGAGCAGGAATGTCATACACTCGGCCCCGCCACACTTATGTGCACATATGCTATTTCAGCCTTACAATCGTCAGTATTACATGATTAATTAAGCCAGTCCTTCGTCTTTTAAGATTATCATTTAGACATACATTTTTTTCTATCACTGTATTGAATGAAATAACCTACGTTTCTTACGTCACTATATGACATTTCGTCGATCATCTGCCCCGCATACTGTATACTAAGGTGAAATGTGGCCCCCTGGGGTAAATGAGTTTGGCAGTCCTGGATTAAACTTTAATTTGGAAAGAGTGACATTATAGAATTTCTCTTGACAAATCCTTCGTTTCTCCCAAAACTCGTGGTTTGACACGGATATGGACAGTGCGCGCAACGCAAATGCTGTTCAAGTTGTTTGATATTAGAGCTCAACCATAGCACTTTGTCTTGGTGGAGCAAGTAATTCTTGATATAGCCTTTAATGGATGTGAATAATATTCACTGAACAAGTATAATGATAAATTTCTAGACTGCTGTCACACAAAAATATCTAGATTTATATCATTATTACATCGACGAATTACCTTGTCACAGAAGAGGCAACTTTGCACTTATTAAATTCATTTGGGATTATAGGCCTTATTGAGATACGTTGTACATTCCGTTCCTTACATTGTGAAATATGAGAGCAAATAGCAATGTAAATAGGAAGCTAAGTGAAAATAATACTTCAGAATTAGTTATCAATTTTAGATACCAGTGGTTATGTATATTACAACAAATGGATCTTCGCTTTGTAAAGGAAACATTTTACAGCATTATAGGAAGAGTTAACAGGTAAACTCCTAGCTATGGAGTACCTAATCCTTTATACCTGATGTAGAGAGTTTTCATTTGTTTCGTAGTGGTCGGTAGGCTTTGGAATTTGTTGGAGTGAGCTGTAAATAATACATGAGAGATTAAAATTCCTATTGATTTGAGACGCATGTCATTACAATACACCTTCAGTGGCTGGCGTGGCATTCCCCCAAATCTTTGGTGTTTTGTTAGGGTTCGAGATGTAAAGAAGCAAGATCCATTTCCTCTAGTTTATTTCCACATGTTGATATTCTGAGATGCCCTGATACAAGTGTCCACTGTGGCTGTGGAAGGCTTCCCTCCTATCACAAGGCTAAACGTAAAATTCTTCTATTAAACGTTCTCCTGATCATTTTTCATCCACTCTCGATGTGTGCATGTAATTAGCGGAAAGAGTTCTAAAAAGATTCTGAAATTATACATATTACAATACCTGTTTATCCTAGAACCGCAGACGAGATGTTAGAAACGACAAAAGCTGTTGTAGCTTGGCCTCGAGTAACTCCTGTTGAACAGTTCTAAACCCAGCCAAGACCATATTTGATCACGGTCAGGCCACATTCTGTACTGCTCCTGGTCGACTACTTGCTGCAGCGCTGTTTAGAAAGTCATGGACATTCCATAATATATATGTTCTTTTCTGCATAACCACAGTCTAAATGGCAAGTTGCGGTCCTCATTGTCATAGACTTGTGTTATATTCTACGGTCCTCAGTTTCCTACATCTCGATGTGGAGATAATGACCAGGGGTGTAAGGATATCTGCGATTGTATACATTGGAGTTTTCACTCTATAAACTCACTATTCAGCAGATCCAAATATTAATTTTCAGGAAAAATATCTTGTCTTCACCTTTTCACATGTTATGAATCTAATCACGTCATTGTCTCTCCATGTT
>NC_051407.1:10452236-10452359 GCF_015228065.2 Penaeus monodon
TCGAGAAGATCGAGAGAAATCTTCCTTTACTTGGCTTCTTGCGTTGAACGTCACTCCCACTTACAATGATGAAACCCGTTTCTGCCTTAGCAATGCCCGATTCTTATATTTCTTAAGACATCG
>NC_051407.1:10454404-10456547 GCF_015228065.2 Penaeus monodon
GTATATTACACCGTTACTGCTATACCCCCTGAATTTACCACTATTATATTTTCATCATAACATCATATACATTAACAAAGACACGTAGCACAGCAGAGACAATCCACGTGATTTCCACACCTGTTAGTCAACTCTATTAGTCATAGCATATGTGTGAGATACTATGATAGTAATGTTACTTATCAAATAGATGATGTCCAATTTGACAGTACTCTTAAATAGTTTCTTAAAGGATCGAATAATTTACTTACTGTGTGTACTCATTCATTCACTGTGGGTTATAGTATCATCAAAAGGAAATGGTTAGTCATACAGTAAATCTTTCTGGAATTTCTCGAATTCGCATAGAGAAATATCAAAGTCTCGATGTTCCAGGACAATTTAAGGCTGAGCAGAAAAGAACATAGAATAATTTGTCTTTTAATGAAAAACAACAATGAAAATAATGAGAAATAAAAGTATCGACATTAGCGGAAAGTAAGCGTTTTTCTTCTCTTAAGGCTTTTTCACTTACTGCATCATTAGTGAATATCGAACTTACAATTAAGATAAGAAGATATAAAAACAAGGACAACAAAGCTATTTTGAGTTAGACTTTAAAAATAACTCTAAACTGTCAACCCAGAAAACTAGCGAAAATGTGATGCCGGCGCTCGAGAAATTCTTGACATCATTGACGATACATCCGTTTCAAACTTTACAGTATGTTTCGGAAAAGGGCAAAGAAGAAAACTGCAAAAATATTCACTAAAGCTTGATAAAAGATATATCACAAAACATTTCCTCGGCTCTGAAGAAGTGATCCAATATCCTTGTCACATCCTACTCAATGATCCTTTAAAAGTGACAGTGATTTCTTTTAATTCAAGATCCAAGACAATGAAAAAGGTAATATAATTACAGCAAAACTGCCCCAAACTCCGAACTATTGTTGATAGCCGCTTTCCAGGCGCTAAAGAAGACTCGACACTAGACGTAGCCAAAGGGAGCGAACTGGTTCAATCTGAAAGTCTTTGCAAAATTCGAAGAATTATATAAAGATGATCAAATTACAGCAAGAATACTCCGGGGCAGTAGACAGCAAAAGATAGCAGAAAAGCGCTTCCCAGGCGCTCGAGATGCTGGAAACCGAACGCAGCCTAAGCGAGCGGTCGGGTTCAGTCGGTTCACAATGGCGGTGACGGACGCACTCTTTACAGTCGCCCTCTCCGTGTTATTACCTCCTTTCTTGCTCGTTCTTGTGACAGTTCTCGTGCTCGCCAGTTTAGGAAAGTCCTTGGGCCTCAGGCAGAAATATGTGCAATTTTTGTTAAAGGTTTTCGAGGTGAGTAGGGAGGGAAAGCGGATTTTTGTTATATGGGTACCTTTTTGTATTTATGTATGGTGATGTGACAAAAGAGGCTTTTGGAAAACGGATGGAATTTAGTTCCTCATTGGTCTTTGTATTTTTAAGTGTTGGTTAGTTATTTGGTTTACGGAGGTGGATCTGTGTAATATTTTATGTGTAAGGAGCTACCGTTTTTACCTTTATATAATCACCTTATTCGACTTGTGTTCACATTTAGAATAATGAAATACAAAGAAAAGACATCATAGAATGTGTATCAGAAGATAGTATAACGAAGAAGATTATGAGAAGGGATAGGGTAAGCACATGGTTAGGATAAAATACATCTATTTATATCATGAAGACTTTTAAAGTTGATAATTTCTCAACCACTTGTTTGTATAGATTTAAATTGTAATAGTTTCATGAAGAGAGAGACTCGCATCTCTAGTAATTCTACAGCAATGCTACATGTCAAAAATGTGTCAACCTTTGGCCACTACTTTGATAGCAGGGCATCAGCTCTCTGTTGCCTGTGGCACTAAGGCAAGGGCAAACGAGCCTTCTCAGTGAATGATCTGGCAAGGGAGAGCTATTACTAGTTCCGTTGTTGAAGGATAAATCACCAAGGTGGTCAGTAAGCACCATGTTGCCAAAATATGTTGTCAAAGTATGTTGTGGAAGTTTGTTGCCTTTTGCTGGAGAGTGTTGTGCTCTGCAACATAATTACTGCTTCAGTTGTTGATATAGTTATTTCCACAAGTATTATATATTTACATAGTGACTGCTCTAAGGTAGGGAAAGGATATGTTTCGA
>NC_051407.1:10458496-10458833 GCF_015228065.2 Penaeus monodon
CCAGTCAATCTATAAAGCAAAGCCATGCTATATATGCTTCAAAAAGATAATCAACAGATATGCCAATATATATCAATCAATCTATAAACAAGAGCCACACTATATACTACAAAAAAAAAATTGCTGAAAATATAGCAACAGTTGTTTACTTAAGTACCTGAAGCTGTAATCATGCAGCCAAATAACATTGTCTCTTCCTTTGAATGGAGGTAAGAGTTATCAAATGAAAATTTTAGTGAATAATTTCAACCCCCACTTCTGGCCTGAATTCACCCTCTTCTCTTGATCGATGTGGCATTTTCCCTCATTGATATGATTTTCTTGGAGTTTATGCAGT
>NC_051407.1:10461219-10461949 GCF_015228065.2 Penaeus monodon
TAAGAAAGAAGAAAAATACTTAGTTGTGTATGGTATTTCTTTGTTCGGTATTCAGAAATTCACTGGAGAACCTTTGTGGTGTGACTTTGCATTCTAAATTGAGATTACTTGTGCAAGAGAGATGTTTCCACAGTTTCACAGTCAGAATGCAGTTAGTTGCTTGGGAACAAGTGTTACTGCTCTTGTTAGGACTGTATGTGATATTACTGATCTGTAATGATTGTTGATGTAGGCTAATGATTGTTGACTAGAGCATTCCATATTGAATTTATGTACCCAAAGATTTTTTCATAGTTTAATTAGCAAAAGGTTGTTAGCTATGTAGGAACTAAAACCCAAGCCATTACTCGTGTTACAAAAATATAAACTCATCAAGGACAAGAGGAGGATGTGGTAAAGATTGTATCTCTTTGCTAAGTGTTGGTATTCATTGGTAGGTGAGAAAAATTGCTTATACACACATCACACAAGTGAGGTGTTTGACCTTAACTTTTTGGTTTTAGTGCAATGTAAAGGAGTGTTCTGAGGATTTCTGTGGTAATTGCTGATGTGGTCTTGATATAAAAAGATTCTAAATGATGTTTACCAAACTAGTATCATTTATCTCTAGTTCATCATATGGTGTAGTCACATGGGAGGCTGTGAAAGGAATTTACATTAACGGTTTTCTCTATTTGAAATTCATGGAGGTCTTACAAGTGTGATTCAGAATTATTAGTATTCAGGTAGG
>NC_051407.1:10462279-10463456 GCF_015228065.2 Penaeus monodon
TTTTGTCATCTGTTTCCTTTTTGTCTTATTATAAACTTTAGAAACAAGTCCACTTAAAAAGAAGTGATTATTATTTTGCTGTTGACTGAAGGATACTTGAAGGAGGAGGCAGATGTAGTTCCAAGTTTACAGCACAGTGTTAAGGAGTGTCATCTGTCAATTTACATGTTGTAGTACTTCTCACAAGCATGTATATCCTTTAATTGGTGATTTTTTCTGCAATGTGTCAGAAAATGGTTTGTCTATAACATATCTGTGTGAGTTTGTAATTCACCAGTTTGTGTATAAGATATGGCTCTCTTTAATATCATCTCTGCAATAATATAATGTATGCAGTGTATGTTGTTGGCAGAAAGGAGCATTATTTATGTCTCTCCACATCTCTGCATTTGATATTGCTGTTAGGCCTGAGATTCATCATTCTATTATTCTTTTTTGCAGGATGGCAACAGGATTCTAGTGAAAAAGGTATTTTTGATATAGATTTTTTATTAACAGTATAGCTTGCTGGTAATATACCTAGTGGTTGGTGGTGAGAGCTGCTGTGGTCCTCTATTATATCCTTTAGCTAAACCTCTTCGGTGCACTAGATATATAGCAGTTATAGCTTGGAGATAAACTGCCTTGAGGTTTTGATATAAGTTTCAACACTAATCACTTCTTCATTTCTTTAGCGTGGTTTTGGAAGATCTTTCATTTCCCACCCTTTTATTTCTGATTCATTCTTTCTGTGATCTTCTTTTTTATTACAGAAAAAATGTTAAATGACTAATCTTAATGTGTGTGAGGATATTGAGCATTCTCAGAGAAAGCCTTCCAGCAAATCACCAACTGCACAGTTAGTTGTGTAGAGTGAGTGATCACAGTTGTTAGTGAATGGTACAGACAGAAGCTCAAAATACCATATAGCCCATTATAGCAAACACCTAATCCTGTTGTGAGGAGAGATGCATTTCAGCAACCAAGATTTATTCTGAAGGAGAGAAAACTACAAAATTAAACGGGCATCACTGTCTACCTCTCCTTTTAGAATTCAGCTCATTAAATGGTTTGGTTTTATCAGGCTTTTCAACACTAATCCTCTTGGCTGTTGCTGAACACTGTATTTCTATAGCTTTAAGTTATATTTATATTTTTTTCCTCTTCTTTTTATATCTGAGCTTCCAAAAATATTGGA
>NC_051407.1:10465608-10465681 GCF_015228065.2 Penaeus monodon
TGTGGTTGCAGATGTTGTGATTGTCATTTCTGTTATTGCAATTTTCGTACATTGTTCCTGGTAGTGCTGCATC
>NC_051407.1:10465988-10466148 GCF_015228065.2 Penaeus monodon
CGTGCGTGGTAACACGTGGCGCCATGTAATTGGGAAATTTGGTGTGGATCTGGGGAAGGGTCGATGCTCAGAACCTTCGGCCGGGACTTGAAGTCTGCTTATGTGCTGAGGTGAATTTGGTGCTTATTTTTAAATTCTAGTAATATTTCCCTGGAGTGTT
>NC_051407.1:10466809-10467627 GCF_015228065.2 Penaeus monodon
CTACTTATTAATGTCAGTGTACTCATTTGTTCATGCCAGAGCTCGTGCTTGTGGGATGTGGAGTGAATCAAGCAGTGATTAAGCAGGCAAGCGCTCGCCTATCCAGAAGGAGGTTGCGAAAGAGGCAAGTCCCCCGTGATAATGAATGGGAGGCTTGTAACGACCGTGAATCACGCGTGGAGCTCTGCCGCAGATGTCAGCCTCGGTCTATGGCAGGCGTTAAGGGGGCGTCAGCGGGCCTTCAGCGGAGAGCCAGAGCTGCAGGTGACATCAGCTCGAGGCCGGGGAGTTGTAGGAGGACGATTCTTCCAGCTGTGAGGCTGGTCCGTCAGCTGATCAGTCTCAGGCAAAGAGGGATGGGGATGGGCAGGAGGCAGGGGGTAGTGGTGGCGGGGGTTTAGAGTGGGAGGATAGAGAGGAGTAAGTGAAAAGCTCATTTTTTAAAGGGGGATATTGTCTTTCCGTTTTTTTTTAAATATATTTTTAATTGAGGTTTGTTTTCCCTACTTCAAATTCACCAAGAATTTAAAATAATTATTTGATTCCATGTCGTGTAAAATATGTGTGATTATTTGAGTTAGATCATCCATTCTTATTTACCATCTATCTATTTAAAAAAATATATTACTGTATTTTTATTAAGAAAAAAAAAAGAAACAAGCTTGGGCATTCAACCCCTTGCGTAATTGGCGAAGCAAGCAATCTCATCGGCCAGGAAAGAAACTCGTCACTTAAATCATGACAATTAGAGAAGATTTACTGGCGGAGCCGAGCCGGCGCATGACGGCGGCCGGTTATGAGAGGATTTTAAGAGTGGG
>NC_051407.1:10467776-10468252 GCF_015228065.2 Penaeus monodon
TTGGGTGGGGGTTTGGGAAGGGGTGGGTGAAAACGATTTTTTAAACGGGAGGAAGGGGAGGAGGAAGGGGAAGCTTGGGAGTGGTAAATAGGGGAAGGGGGAGGATTTTTATCAAGGAAAGGGGAAGAGGCGTGGGACTGAGGGTGGGGGGGAAGGGAGGAGAGGAGGTGGAGGAAGGGCACGGTAAATAGGGCTGAGCATCGCATTGTCCGCTTGGAAGGCAATTCGGTATTCGGTAGTTGTTGATTTTATGCGGTTTTGTGCTTTTATTCTTGTATTTATGCATATATTTTGTTCTGTTTCTTCCTCTCTATTCTTTTTGTCTCATTTTTTTTGTTTATTCTTGCAAGTATACTCATTAGCTTATTTATTTATGTATTTTATCATCTCATTGGTCAGCAGTGTTGTCATATAGTTGTTTATTCTCCCTATCCCTATTTATTTGATTAATTTGTTTATTTCTACTTAATATTCGA
>NC_051407.1:10468290-10468967 GCF_015228065.2 Penaeus monodon
GATTTACTTATTTGTCGATCTATATTTATCCATTTGTGTACTTATTTATTCAAGGATGTATTTTTTGTGTGCAAAGAGAAGGGGAAATTCTTTTCAAAACTTAAAGAGCTCTTCAGTGCCAACGCTTTAGTTCTGTGCGGTGTCCGGCGCCAGCGAACGTCACTCAGACTTAAGCTTAGAGTGATAAGATATGAGACAAGCAAAGGAGATGGATTGTCTTATCGCTGAAGAAATGTTTTGACGGCCTTATCAGACGATGGGGATTGCCAGTCGGATTAATGTTGGCAGGGTCGTGGTCTGCGGAGTCTGCGGAGGAGTGACGTCACGATGGAGCCTTTGCGTTTTTTTTTAATGATCGGTATAACATACAATAACGACGCTAGCAGGAGCATAAATCCACAGGAACAGTGGGAGATTCAACGGCAACAAAAAAACGTCAGTACGCAGCCTAGCAACTTGCCGTAATAACTCTCTAACAACGAAAATAATCCAAGTAACACACCAGGATAAGAGAGTAGGAAAATATTAAACTCATTTGGGACATCAGTAACACATTCATCAAAAAGAAATAGAGTAAAAGTAATGTGCATCGTTGCCCATAACCATGAAACTGACCATCTCTGGACACACTCCAAAAAATCAAATATAAATCACATGAAGCAACCCTACCCCCCCCC
>NC_051407.1:10469039-10469172 GCF_015228065.2 Penaeus monodon
TATATACCCCATGATTTATCCACGTGTTTCAGTGAATCTCATCTCTCTTCTCTCTCCCTCCCCCCATCCCCTGTGCGTCCCGCGTGGCAGTTCGGGCGGCAGCGGCTGGCCCAGAAGGAGCAGCAGCAGGCAT
>NC_051407.1:10469215-10469367 GCF_015228065.2 Penaeus monodon
GGACCCTTCATCCACGGACGTCATCTCGAGGGACAAGCTCATCCTCAGACCGCTGCTGGATAAGGTAAGGATGAAGGATTTTTGGTGTTTTGGTGCTTTTTCTGTGAGGGTGGTGGTTAGTTTGTTTGCGTGCGTGGGTTATTGTCTGCGTG
>NC_051407.1:10470360-10470856 GCF_015228065.2 Penaeus monodon
AACAGACAAGTCTTGCTCAAAACTAGTATCAATGACGCAACGCCCTTCAACAAATCCCAACAACAATACTTGGCAACAGCGTCATCCGAATACCACGTGTCTGCTGTGCATTCATTCCGAACGCATTGCACCAGTGCTCGTCTGTTATGGCCTGTCGTGTGTGCATATGTATATGTGTATAAATAACCGATGGTAGTAAGCATTCGCATCATGGCCTTTAAACCGCTGTGAACGGGTGCTGTACTCTGGGATGACCTTGCGTTAATGTGGTTCGCTCGGGAGTACACACACGGAGAAAATAGACCGAAGTACGTCTCGCGATTGGACTGTTTGTGTCTCGCCTTGCTTCTGGCTCCTTCTTTGACCTTTTCCCTCTGTGGCTCTTTCTCTCTTTCCTTTCTCCCTTTCCTGTCTCCCTTTCCTGTCTCCCTTTCCTGTCTCTCTTTCCTGTCTCCTTTTCCTTTTGCCCTTTCCTTTCTCCCTGTCTACAGATCTA
>NC_051407.1:10471421-10471632 GCF_015228065.2 Penaeus monodon
AGAGTTCATTGGGCCGACTTTACGGTTTATTACGACCATCTCGCCGTAACTGGTTCAAAAGCACATGATATTGTCATCGAGTTCAGAGTCGGGCCGGAGTGAACGTCCTTTGAAACGTCGTATGGGATGGATTTTCTTAGTTCTGGGGGGAATTTCGCTTAGTTCTGATTTATGTTTTTGCTGATTTCATCCTCCCTTCACCCCTGTGCCT
>NC_051407.1:10471671-10471870 GCF_015228065.2 Penaeus monodon
CCTGGAGGGGGTATAAGGGAGGGTATAATGTTTGCACAACCAACTTCCGTATTTGCACCTATAACTTTTCGTTTATTTATCTGCTTTATTAATAGATTTATTTACCTTTTTTACCGGTTGTCGGGGCGAACGGTGTAATGTTTTACCCCATTATTACACAACCAAGGTATCAAGGTGATGACTCATTTTGCATTAGTTA
>NC_051407.1:10471930-10472051 GCF_015228065.2 Penaeus monodon
GGGGTCGGAGATAAGCCCCTTGAGTCACAGGAGCGGTTATTATGAGCGGAAAATCGAGGGGAGATGGCCCTTATCTGTGTCACCCCGCGGGGATCTATGTTAACGTGCGTGTCGAGGCTGT
>NC_051407.1:10472327-10472686 GCF_015228065.2 Penaeus monodon
AAAAGAGAGTTCTTTGGTGGAAGGGAGTGAGACGCCTACTAGAGAGAGGGAGAGAGCGAGAGAGAGCGAGAGACGAGCTGTCAAGGAAAATCCGAGACCGGCGCTCTCAGCCTTGAAATCGCCCGTCGTGAATCACTAGACACCTGACGAGGCTCCCCTCCCATCCTCTCTGACCGGCGTGAGCTCGCCCCTGCTAAGTCAGCTTGCCCCCGCTCAGTCAGCTCGCCAGTCAGCACCACCGTCAGCGGCTTGTCTGACAACCACGCGCGGGTCTTATCTCGCGGGATCACGTATTTTTCGAGAACAGATTTGAAGAGATCGGGTCATGAGTGGGCGACGAGGAGTCATTGGCGCCGTGG
>NC_051407.1:10473768-10474129 GCF_015228065.2 Penaeus monodon
TTTTTCTCCCTTCACTCCCTTTTTCTCCCTTCATTCCCTCCTTTTTCTCCCTTCACCCCCTCCTTTTTCTCCCTTCACTCCCTCCTTTTTCTCCTTTCACCCCCTCCTTTTTCTCCCTTCTCTTGTCCCTTCTCTCCCTTCTCCCATGTCTTCCACCCTTCTCTCCCACCCTCCCCCCACAGGCCCAGCCTCCCTCCCACGAACACACCCTTTCGTATAGATATAAGCAAACTTACTCTTATCTTTATAAATTAACGTCGGGTTTCATCTGGAGTAGCTAATAGCAGTTATTATAATAATGAGTTTGGATAGCAGTAACACTCGTACATTTGACATATCTGTTGTTGCTGTGTCAGACTTT
>NC_051407.1:10474512-10474602 GCF_015228065.2 Penaeus monodon
TATCGTATTACTAATATTGGCTACGCCTGTTCTTTGTCCACTTACTGTCATTACTACTGCTACGACTGATACTACCACCACTACCCTATT
>NC_051407.1:10475042-10475356 GCF_015228065.2 Penaeus monodon
AGAGAAGATGGGAGAGGTGAAGATGAAGATGAAAGAGGTACGGGAGATGAATAAAGTGAAGATGGAGGAAGACGAGTTGGAAGAGGTGATGGAGGTTGGGGATATGGAGGAGAAAAAGAAAGGAGAAACAAGGGGAGGGAAACTGTGGAGGAGAGCATAGCAACCACACGAGTGGAATCGCTCAGGTGTTCTCATGGCCTGATTAGCAGCCATGTTCACGTGTGGGTCGGGGAAGCGGAGGCAGCGGGAGGAGCACCAATTAAAACGAAGTGATCCGCCATTATAGAGTTTTTTCATACCCATTGCCTCCACAC
>NC_051407.1:10475622-10475972 GCF_015228065.2 Penaeus monodon
CTAGACGCACGGGGAGTCACACGGGGAGTCACACGGGGAGACACACGGGGAGACACACGGGGAGACACACGGGGAGACACGCGAGGAAGCACACGAGGAGACACGCGAGGAAGCACACGAGGAAACACACGGGGAGAGACACGGTGAGACACACGGTGAGACACAGGGACGCATATGGATGATAACTATAACGTTCTTCCGGCCGTAAATGCATAATCCCAAGGTCGTAGAACGGAACGAAGGCGGCGCGGGCGCGTGGAGGTGACTTACCTCGGGGCGACTAGTAACACGCCCCTGGACCCCTTGTTTGTGTGTGTGTGGGGGGGGGGCGGCATTCTCCCCCTCCTCTT
>NC_051407.1:10476458-10476605 GCF_015228065.2 Penaeus monodon
ATAGTCCTCCTCCTCCCCCCCTAGTCCCCCCACCCCCCTGCAAGACGTCCAGCCGGAGTATCGCCGCTGCAGGAGAGGCATATCTCTCAGGGCCGCACGGAGGATAATTAACAATGGAGATAAAGGCAATTTTCTCATCTAGATCTT
>NC_051407.1:10477243-10477829 GCF_015228065.2 Penaeus monodon
TGAAGCATAGTGCAAGTCACCTGCATTCTTTAAATGCCTGGTTTTTAAATAGCACGTGCAATACAACAGAGTGGATTAGGTCACGTGATGTCAATAAGCCCATCTTTCACACAAGGGTCTTCAAGGTCCTGCAATTTATGATAAGATAAAGCATATCGCCGCCTTTTTTAGGGAGTATTTTTAACAAATTTCCTCTTTTTCGTTGACGTTGTATATGAGTGTCATTAGTGCGAATGAGTGAGGGTGAGTGAGAGTGAAAATGAGAGGCGAGTGAGGATGAGTGAGGGTGGAGATGAGAGTGAATGTGAGCATGAGGGTGAGGATGAGAATAAAGGTGAGGGTGAGAGTGATGGCGAGTGTAAAGGTGAGGGTGAGAGGGAGGGTGAGAGTGAGAGTGAGGGTGAGGGCGATAGTGAGGGCGAGAGTAAGGGTGAGGGGGAGGGTTAAGGTGAGGGTAAGGGTAAGGGTGAGGGTAAGGATGAGGGTTAAGGTGAGGATAAGGGTGAGGGTGAGGTTAAGGATGAGAGTGAAGATGTAAAGGTGAAGGTGAGAGAGGAAGATGTCGAGGATGAGGATGAAAAAGACA
>NC_051407.1:10477972-10478100 GCF_015228065.2 Penaeus monodon
AGGGCCCCTAGCAACCTTACGTGGCCTTGAGAGCCGTACCCGCGCCCTTCGCCATGCTACTCTTACGTAACGAGTTAACTTGGTGGGCCGTTGTTGTTGCCAGATCTGAATTTTGGACCCCGGGGCCC
>NC_051407.1:10478200-10478837 GCF_015228065.2 Penaeus monodon
CTATGCTAAAATTAATTTAAAGTTATAAGATTAATGAACTTGCTGTTCATTTGTTAGTAATTTCAGTAAAGCTATTTTTTAATACTTTTTCATTTGGTAGATTCATAGTTGTTCTTCATCTTTTGCTTTTGCTACTTCTATTTCAGAGTATTTAATTCTACCTTCCTGCTTCCTTTCCCTTCAACCAATGATTCCTAAAAAAGAATATTGAACTTTCTTTGTAATATCTGTCCTCTTTGTCCTCTGACCCAGAAACCGAAGACAGATGATGATGGAGGTGTTGGAGACAGTAACAGACTAGCAGCTGCTCAAGTCACAAGTGATTCAGCAGAAAGTGTAAAATCCCCAAAGAGATTAAGCAAAACGGCTCACAATACGCTGTCCGAGATATTCCGCAAAATTGGCTCAAAGGAGAACACAAAAGAAGTAGGCATCTCCATCTTTGTTATATATTCCTTATTACAGATCACTATTATATCCCCTTTCTTTCTTTCTCATGGAAGGAATTCTGCACTGAGTGTGATGATTTATTAATTTATCGTAAATAGTTATAAGTGTAAAGCCTTCTGTTTTTTATATTTAGTAATATTCATTTTATTAATTTAATTTCATAGAAACACAGAATCCTATTGCTGTG
>NC_051407.1:10478926-10479295 GCF_015228065.2 Penaeus monodon
CAGGGCTTGATTCAGTTGTATGAATTCAAGCAGAAGCATCCTGAGGCAGACATTGAACCCTTCTTGAGAAAGTCATCACAGTTCTTCCAGAACTACATAGAAAGAGGATTGAAGAGAGTGGAGATGGAGCGGCAAGCAGAAGGAAAAGTGGCTGCCAGTCAGGCTACAGAAAATGGGTCAAATTCAGGTAGCATATTGATGGCTGTTGGATTATGATTCTGGTAAAATGTGATACTTCACTTACACCTTTCATAATACTGGGATTTATTCCTCTCTCTCGTACTCTACTTTTTTTTGTATGTTTATAGTTTTGTCCTACTTTACAGTCTAAACTATGAGGAGAATTTCATATGACTTGATTAGTGCTGC
>NC_051407.1:10479837-10481671 GCF_015228065.2 Penaeus monodon
TGAAAAAAATGATGTAAAAGAATGGGTCTCTGTTTACAATATTGTCCACCTAAAAAATCGGACAAAGATCAACATTCATTGTGTTTAAAATCTTATTATAAAATTTTCTTTTCAGGGGTTTATATATAATTGTATTTTTAAAGAGTGTATGACTTAGAAAGAAAATTTTGTATTTAGAATTATCACATTTTTAGACCTTTAAAATCATAGCATTATAAAATTTTTTTCCTTGTTTTTAGTAGTTTCATGTGGAAAAAGCTTTAAATCCCCCCCCCCCACCCTACCCAAATGGGATTAGTTCCCCCTTGAATAGTTAGAAGCTCTTTTTTTTTTATTTGTAAACCCTTTTTTTCCCCCTCATAGTTTTTTCCATGATAATTTTTTATAATATTACCCCATTTTCCCTTGCAGGACCCCGGCTTCCATTTCCCAATACCAGAACGCCAACTTCAAAATGAATGACTTTTGCTCAATTTAAGTCTATTGCTGCCCCTGCCGGCTTGACAAAACCTATATTTTACTGCAGGGGAGGACTATGCAGCCTGAAAATAAAGGGGTCAGGGGGAACGCTTGACATTCAGAATATATCAAGAAATTGTCATCTGCTATGGGAATAGAACAGAAAAAGGAACAGTTCAGTTCTCATGCAGTGGCAGTTGGGGGTCTTTTAGTTCTGCAAAAAAAGGGAAGAAAAAAGGAATGTTGGAAAATGACGATTTTTATTACCTTCCCCCTTTTTTTAAAAATTTATACCCTCTCTGTTTTTTTTTTTTTTGTTTCATTCTAATTTATTATTATTATACTATTTTAAAAAAGCTTACACTTTAAATTCTTTTTATAAATGGGTTTTGAAAGATTTGCGAACCCCGAGAGTGACTGTCGCTGTTAGGTTAAAGGGCCCATAAAACATTGACAGGAAAGGATTTACAGAACAATGCGAGAGATGAAATATAACACCTTTTTTCTGTGTTTTTTTTTTAAAATGAGGATTTATCACTTTTAAATTTATGGTGCTATATTTCAAAGTTATCTGCAGACACTCAAATGCTGTAGTTTAATTTCCCTTTAGGACTGCATTTTTCTTTCCCATCCGTATTTGTCTGCATGTTCAAGGTTTTTTGGGTAGGTTAAAGAAGGGAAAATTAGAAAACCAATTTTTTTTTTTGTGTAACTAGTTTTGGGGTAAAAGAGAATCCACAGAGAGGTTTTCTCCCAAAGAACTTTTATACATACACATACAGATATCTGTGGCTGCTTTTGTTTGGGAATCTGACTAGGAACCCAGTGATTAATTTATTCTTATTTTTAGGGGTTAAAAAACTAATATATATGATTTTTCTTCCCTTTAATCTTCTCATTCACAAAATACTTGCACGCCTTTTTGACTCTAGAAAACAACTATTTAATTTACCCAGGCGCATGTAAGTGGGACATTCAACAAGAACTCTTCCCCTATATATAAAATTACATATTTCAGATACTAATCCCCAATATTTAAAAAATCTGTGATCTCATGAAATGAGTCGAACATTGAACTACATATTGCAGATTTGCAGATTACGCACTTCAGTCCCTTTCTTTCCATCTGATATTTGATGTGAAATATTTTTTTCTCAGTACATCTTGTCAGTTGCTTTACTAAAATTTTTTTAAAAAATTTCAGATCATTCCATTCACTAAAAATGTTTTATTGTGTTGTATTTGAAAAAGAAAAAAGGAGTTTTTGGAAATGAAACCGGGCCCTTTTGCATTAGTATTCATCAAGTAGCGCATTTTTGCGGAAAATTTCATCCATTTTCAATTTCCGAAAAAGTCTCACCCTTTCCCATTACGG
>NC_051407.1:10481702-10484746 GCF_015228065.2 Penaeus monodon
CCTACAACTTTTCCCTTGACCTCAAAGAAGTTTCGACATGTTTTTTTCTTTATAATTTTTTTCCCTTATTTTAAAAAAACTAGGCAAATTTGAAATTAAATTTTTTTAGTTATTATTAATTTATCATCTATGCTAGGATTTATTGTGGATATAAAGTAAAAAAAAGGGTTAGAAAAAAGAAATTAAAATTTTGGTTATTCCGGGTGAATTTTTACAGTGCCCATATAAATAAACCCTATTAAAAATTTTTTAATTTTTATTTGCACAAATTTAAACATCTCTTTCAGTACAAATTTAAAAAATTTTGATGTCCCCCAGTACAAAACACAAGAATATTAAAATTTAAAAAACAAACATTGGGGAAATTTTGTCCCTTTAACTTTTTGGGTTTATTGCCAAATTTAAGAAAAATGTAGTTTGTGAGAATATGTACTATGTAACAGATCAAGGATATATTGGTAACAAATTTTAAATTTTTGACGGACCTGTAAATAGATCCAAACTGGCCTTAGGTGCACCTGCCAGAATTTTCTAAACTGGGGGGTCTACCGTGGTCGCCCCCAAACCCAGTCTTCCAGGCTTTCTTTAGTAACCAGATACCTTTTTCATGGCTGCTAGATGCCTCATTTACAACTAGATTTTTTGACGGGAAATTAAACAAGATACTGCTAATTTATAGGCCGGAAACATTTCCGGGTGTTTGTCTTGAGCCCGCACTCCAAGTCTGGGATCCTTTAAATGTAAAGATCATCAGAGCTGACTTTTTTGGTCATAGTTAAAAGCTTCTTTGGGGTGCTTTATGAAGTTGTAGGCCTTGTCTTGCATGTGCTATTCCACATTTATCTTTGGTACGCAGTCTTGAGATCTAAGAATGACAGTCAACATCATCTGCATATTAACTGAATTTCAGAATTTTGTGGCCATTTTGAATTTTTTCTGATTTCACTGCTTTAAAGGGTTGCCCATTTGTAGACCTTTTTTCCTGATTCTGCTCTTAAAGTTGGTATAAATGATAACCCTACTCAAATGCCAATACCCTCTACAAAAAGGTAAAAAAGAGTTTTTTCCCACCCCAACATGACTTTGGGATGTAATTTAAAAATTTTAGATACCAAGCCCTTGGGCCCCTGTCTAGATCTGGTTTTTTTCTTGTGGCCCATAAGTCTGCATTGAAGTCCCCAGTTTCCCCAAACAGCGTCAGGATTGCTATTTAAAATGAAAAATCTGGAAAAAAGTTCCCTAGGTAACCAGGATGGTACTCAAAAGGGGGTTACCAATTGCATTTTTTTTTCGTGAAAATTTTGCACAGTAAAAATTTAAATTTAGTTTGCCTCCCCTGGTATTGATTATAAAAAAAATTCAGACTTTCTGTGGCACTAGACTGTATTTATGAATTAACAGAGTACCAGAAAACAGATTCGCATTGGTTTAAAAAGTACCCCATAAGTTAAACCAGCCATTCCTGCACCCCTAGATTGTGCATGCACCCAAGACTTCTTTGGGATATGGGAAGGCCTTGTGAATTAATGTAGACAAAAAATACAGTTTTTTGATGGTAGCCCATGCCCAAAATTTCACAAAAAGTTAGATAAAACTGTCTGCTCAGTACAGGATGTTGGTTTCCCTTTTATCATTCATGCCGTTTTCTATTTTCCCATTATGTTAGTCATAGTCTTTTTTGAGCCCCCAGTTGCTGTTTATGGCCTTTTTTTTGGGGTTTTCAGCCAATTCAAAAACATATATATTTTTTTTTATTTGCCTATTATTTGAAAAGTGGTATTTTAGGGAAATCCACAATGTGTTCATTAAAATTTTTGTCAATTTTTTTTGGTTCCCTAATATAATTTCCGTGGTAAATCAGGCTAAGTAAGCATTTTAGATACACTGTACATAGTGAATAGTACACTACCTGTATTTTTGAATTTACTTTTCTCATTTTAATCTAATAGTCACTATTACATAAAAATTAATATTCAAAAGGTTTGTGTCAAGGGACACATTCTGAGGGGAGGACAAAACACATACAAAACTTTATTTTTTGGAGCACTATATTTTCCATTTTCCTTATTACATGAGTAGTTATTATCGAAATCATAAAACAAAATCAATAAAGATTTTTTAAGTTTGAACTAATATTAAACCCTCAGTGTTTATTACTAAATAATATAATTTCATTCCTATAAATTTACACAAATAAAAATGGTTATACCCTTGGAATCAAAAATTGGGAACTTTTTAAACATTTAATAAAAAAGAAAGGTTGTTACACCTTTTTCCAAAGAAATTTTCAAATGAAACCAGAGTCTGAACAATTTTCATCAAGAAAAAATGGACATACACTTCATAATATACTTTAGTTTTTTTTTCTTAAAATAAATAAATGGGAAAACACTTTCATCATGGCACTTTGCCCCTTAGTGGGATTCCAATTTAAAGTAATCTTTCTCTTCTCAAACATATTAATCATAGCTTTTTTTTTGTGCTTTGTTTTTTGTTTATGGGGTAGTAATAACCCAAAAATTTTAAAGAAAATGGTAATGATGGCCTTTATCAGAAATAGATCCTGATTTGCGTTTCCTGTCCTAGGTTTGTTTTACATGATGCAATTTGCATAGGGGTATATACCTTTTTCTGTCATCTGTACTGGTCCCAAGTAAAAAATAAATTTATTCAAACAAAATTAAAAAAAAAAGTCTGAAAAAATTAATGCAATTTATAGAATACCGTAACAAATTTGTATATTCAAAATCTCTTAAAGAAGGAATTTATTTTCATTGAAAGGGTAAAAGTAACAGGACAGTGAGAGAAGGGAGAGAAAAAAACTCTCTCTGAGAAAAAACACAAAGTGCCAGCAAAAAAAGAAAGAAGAAGAGAGAGAATTTTGAAAGTAGAGGGGTCTCATGACTTTATTTTAATTTTTAAAGAGAAAAAAAATTCAGTTTTCTGAATTACATAAAACTAAACACTACTGTTTGATTTTTCCCAGATTTAGCCAATCCCAAAAGAAGTAACGTGTTTTTCTGTTTTTTTTTACGGGAACATTT
>NC_051407.1:10484857-10485392 GCF_015228065.2 Penaeus monodon
TATAATTTCCCTGCAGAGTAATCATTTTTTTTACACCAAAAGGGAAGTTTACTAAACTGATGGGGAAAATTTGAAAAAAACGTGAATTAATGTTGTGACTTTTTTTGTAGATTCCCCAAAGGAATGAAGAGAGAGGGGGGGGAGAAAAATGAAAAAAACTAAGTTTTAAAAAAGGGAAAATCACCAAAAAAAAAGGGGAAATCATTTTTTGAAAAAATAGTTTAAAACAAAAATGCATCTATTTATTTTAAACAAAGGGAAAAATTTCAACACAGTTTATATTCTCTTCCAAATATGCTCTCCTTCTACTGAAAGAGAAAAGGAAAGAAATCTTTCTTTTTTACTTAAAACCTGTTGGGCCCAGTTGCTCACAGTCATCATCAATTTGAAAGAATAGGGTGTGGATGGTCCTTGCAACTCCCCTTTTTTAGCACCAACAAGTCCTTATTTGAAATGAAGTGCTGCTTAAAAAACTCAAACTGAAAAAAGGGAAATTTGGGAAAAAGAGTTTAATGTTGTGCTACGAGAGTATCTA
>NC_051407.1:10485457-10486214 GCF_015228065.2 Penaeus monodon
TGGTAAATTATCTTGAATACATGTTTTAAATACAAAAGTGCATTTTTTCTTTATTCAAGCAAAGGGGGGTTTTTATTCTCTTTCCCAAAAATGCTTCTATTTTACATGAAAAGAGGAAAAGGAAAGAAATTTCTTTTCACTTAAATCCTGTTGGTCCCAGTTGCATCAGCAGTCATCATCTTAGAAAAATGAAACTAGGTGTGGAGTGGTCCTTGCAACTCCTTTTTTTCTAGTACCAACAGTCCTTATTCTGAAAAGAAGCGCGCTTAAAAAAACACAAAAATACATATGGTAAATTGAGAAAAATGGTTTAATGTTTGGGAATATGAGAACTAAGGAATAAGAAAGGGGAGAGAGAGAGAATAGCAAAAGAAAAAACTAAGTCTTAAACAAAGGAATAACACAGACAAAAAAGGAAAATTATCTCTGAAAACGTAGTTGAAAACATAAATGCATTTTATTTTATTCAAACAAAGGGGGAAAAAACTCAAACAGGTTATATTTTTTCCCAAAAAGCTTCTATTCTACATGAACAGGGAAGGGAAAAGAAAACTTTCTTTCATTTAAAAATCTGCTGATCGTTTCTTCAGCATCATATTGTATTACAAATGAATACTAGGATGTGGAGGGTCCTTGCAACTCCTTTTTTTAGTACCAAAAAAACCTTATTCTAAATGAAGTGCTGCTTAAAAATCACAAACTGCAAAAGGAAAAGAGAAAAAGAGTTAAAGATTTTGACTACTGTAGAGTGTCTAAG
>NC_051407.1:10486536-10486631 GCF_015228065.2 Penaeus monodon
AGGGAAAATCACAGCAAAATGGTAAATTATCTCTATACGGAAAAATTGAGAAAACATGATAATGTTTGTGACATACGTAGAGAATCCAAGAATAA
>NC_051407.1:10486655-10486969 GCF_015228065.2 Penaeus monodon
AAATGAAAACAATAATCTTAAACAAGGATATAATTACAGAAAAAAATGGTAAATTATCTCTGAATAATATTAAATAAAAAAAAGCATTTTACTTTATTCAAGAAAAGGGGGAAAATCTCAATGGATTTTTATATTCTTTAAAAATATGTTTCTATTCTACATAAAACAGAGGAAAGAAGAAATCTTATTTTTTCACTTAATACCCTTTTGGTCACCAGTTGCATCGGCAGCCACATCATGGCCCTTTGAATTATAACTAAATATATGTGGTTTGGTCCTTGACCACACTCTGAATATGCTCCAAAATATATATA
>NC_051407.1:10486988-10487123 GCF_015228065.2 Penaeus monodon
GGGCTAGTGGTAGTCTACTTTTTTTCCCTGGAGAACCCGTAACTTGCCTGTTCCTAAAACCCCTTATGCGTAAGATAGTGCAAATGGTTATGATAGGGCAAAATGAAAAGAGGTAGAAAGTATGAGTTTTTAATG
>NC_051407.1:10487946-10488126 GCF_015228065.2 Penaeus monodon
ACATGTAAGTATTCAATACCTTAAATTCCGCCAAAAGAATAAAATACTTACTGCTTCAATGCGCTGTTCCCTAGTGTAAGTGTCTTTGGGATTTTCCTGAAACAAGGAAAAACACCAACAATTAACAAAACCAGGGGACACTGTGATGTGTTGGGGTGGGAATTGGGTTAGTGAGGAGAT
>NC_051407.1:10494117-10494297 GCF_015228065.2 Penaeus monodon
ATTGACAATGAAAAGACTAGGTCTTAAAAAAAGGAAAAATCTTACAGAAAAAAGGTAAATTATCTCTAATAGTAGTTGAATATATACATACGCCTACATATAAAACTTTTACTTTATGCATAATCTATTACAATAAATTACTCATACTCCCAAACCCTAATAGAAAAAACAAGGGGGCAA
>NC_051407.1:10494353-10494482 GCF_015228065.2 Penaeus monodon
TCAACCCTCTGGAAATTTTTTCCCTGCCCACATAAAAGGGGATCTCCTGCGAGCGTCGTCTGCAGACGCCCTTAACCCCCTGACCAACAGAGTCTCTTTTGTCATTGCTCTTCAATATATATGTGTATG
>NC_051407.1:10495405-10497287 GCF_015228065.2 Penaeus monodon
CATATTAGTTCTTCGTGGGTTACTTGTAACTTATGATTAATACGTACTACCCACCCCTTTTTTCGTTCCTTCCCCCAATGCCAACACTCTCATTGCCCGCGTAAACAAAGTATGGATGTGTATAACGACATTAAACGTCGGTAATACTCCCCGGCCGGAACTACAAGACCCGCTCCAATACTCCAATGTGTTCTTTAGATATGGAGCTCCAAGGGGAAACTCAAATTTTTCCTACGATGCCGACATGACAGGGGCCCCCCCCCGGTGTGAAATGAACGATGGAATCTCTTGATTCGAAATCCCCTTTCCTGTCCCACTGGTTTGGACCGTTTTCTAAAAGGGCCCTAAAAAGTCTTTATGAAAAAAAGGGAAACACTATTCCCGTGATGCTCCCAATAAAAGTCAAAAAAAAAGGTTTAAATGGGGTTGGGGGGATTTTTTTACCATCCCTTTTGTGATTCAAAAAGGGAAAATTTTTTTTCCAGAAGTACCACTCTAACTTTGTTTAGGTAAAGGAAAAATTAAAAATTTAATTCATGACTGTTCAGTTTGTTCGGGAAAAGAATCTCGGGGGGTTTATAAATGCCAATTAAAAACTCATTTAACTAAATATACACTCAGCACAGGTTATGGGGGGAAATGGCCCCAAAACATAGGGGAAAAGGAATAAAGGGAAATATTTTAATTTTTCAAAATTGGGTTTGCAAAGACCCCCAAAATTTATTCAAAACGTAAAACTAATATTGAGAGTCGAACTCCCCGATGTTTTCCGGGTTGCTGACAAAAATGTCAAAAGGGGAAAGGCATTTTTGAAAAAAGATGGAGCTTGTGATTGGAAGGTTGCAGATACAGATTATCAAGAATTATTCTATTCGACATTTTACAAAGGAACAACGGCGTCTACACCTGTTTTCATATACGCCCGGAATGAGGTGTTTTTTATCAGCTCTCCTGAACTTTAAAGGGGTTCTGGATCCCCCCCTTAAAACCCGGGTGCTTATTTGGCTTTGACTGCTTCACTATCTTGCTAGTAAAAAGCAACGAGACGCATTCAAAAACATATTTTTTCAATTACAGGGGAAATTTAAAACGACAAATTGCAAAAAAAGTATGAAGGTAGGAAGAAAATATTACCACTGCAAAGACAAGGGCATTTGGGAATGTTTTGCTCAAGTTAAAAAAACCCGGTGTGATCTTTTCCCTAAATAAAACCCAAATTTTTATTTCTATACTTCCATACAAGGATGTGTTATGGAAGCAGACTCTTTTGTTAACAAGTTCAGTCCTTTATTTGGATTTTTCTGATATTGCTGTTCTTGTAATGCGAATTCAAAATGGTTTACAAATTTTTTTTATTGTTAGTACGTAAGGCAGAAAAAATTTTATAAAATTAAATCCCCCTTGATACCATGCAGTTCACAGGGTAAATAAAATTTTGGCCTCCCCGGCTGACCTCCTTTGATAGGCCTCCTTGACTAGTCCTCCCGTGACGGGCCCTCCGTGATGGGCCCCCCGGAAAAAGGGCCTCCCGGACAAGGCTCCCGGAAAAGGGCCCCCCAGCAGGAACAAATTTTCCTCGGGGAAAAATACCCCCTCGAGAGAGACTCCCTCGGGAAAGAGAAACTGCCCGGGGGGATGACACCCACCTTTCAGAAAAGTCAGTGCAAACAGAGAAGCGTGCACAGTTTTGGCCCCACAGAACAAGCACAAGGCCTACCCCCAGCTCAGAAGGAGGCCCTTTCGGCACAGCAGTACAAAAAGAACCTAAAAAATATATCACTTTTGTAAAAAAAATGGGGAAACAAGAAGTGCAGGTTCTATAATGGTGCACAAAATGATAGGAAGGGCGGTGGGGGGATTAAAGAAAAAAAAACTATTGTAC
>NC_051407.1:10497518-10497794 GCF_015228065.2 Penaeus monodon
AAATTCCATTTAGTATATATTTTTTTCTTTTTTTTTACAAAAACAATTACAGCTAAATGAAATACATACTAAAACCATACACACGATGAACTAATTGGATAGTCAAAACAAATACATTTCTCAGTCCCGATGGGGCTCTGCAGCCTGCTTTCGCAGCCCCGCCTTTTGCGCCTGCCTTTTGCAGCCTCGTCTTCTGCCCTTTGCCTTTTGCACCCGTCTTCTGAGCCTCGCCTCTGCGCCTCCTCGTGGCGACGGTCATCCCGCCCGGGTTTCTCG
>NC_051407.1:10497827-10498762 GCF_015228065.2 Penaeus monodon
TCGGTCATTGCCTGTCTCTCCCGCGTTGCCATACTGCCCCCAATTTCTTTGCCCCAAAGAACTCATATTCAAACGTGCCGTCCCGGGTTAAACTGCATCTGGGGTTTCCCTAAAAAAATTTTACTCCCAAAATGGAAACCAACCCACTCCGGGGGCTCTTTGGGTTACATTTTTACCGCAGGAATCATTCCTGACATTCCCCCTTTAAAGCACAGTTCTTTTTGGTACGTATTTAACGGGGGCGTATACCCAACCCCCAAAATTTTCATATCCCAAAGGGACCAAATGCAGATTGAGTTTTGGGCTAAACTCAGTGGCCCCCCTAGGTGGGTTGCAACCTTGTCGACCTCCCAATTTTATGTCTTGGCTTCAACATTACTGTTGTCGTGGGGGCACTTAGAGGGAGATCGGAACGTACCACGGAAGGGGGTTTAAAATTGCACAACAAAATGGCACAGTTAGATTTGATGACATCAGACCCAAAAGGGTTTTTTTTCCCTGTCTTTACAAAAAAAGGGATGGTTTTTTAGTTCGCCCTTGATTAGTATGCCACCATACCCCTCCCCGTTATCTTCATCTAAAAAAATTCATCTTTAGGCTTATCTTTTTCCCTCAGCCCCATTTCCCAAACCCGTTTTGGCGTAACCATGGTGCAGTCAGGGCCCGGGATCCACCCAAAGGTTTTGCTCATGCCCTGGGCCTCGGTTCCGAAAGGTATATGAACTCCGGATACCGACATTTATCTTTCCCGCGTGTTGCGCCCTCGTTTGGTTTCGTCTGGGAGACCCAGAGTTATCGTCTCGCTCAGTTGCTGCTGGTCCCAGCGCGGGAAGAAGGGGTATATGAGTTTTCGGTAGGTAAGTAATAAACAATGAGTTGTCTCGCTCAGTTGCTGCTGTTCCCGGCGCAGGAAGAAGGGGTATATGATTTTAGGG
>NC_051407.1:10506162-10506762 GCF_015228065.2 Penaeus monodon
TGTGCTTTTTCCGTGAAAAGGTTCAGGCACAGTAACGTTTTCTTACTCTGTGGTAGCCTTTCCCCCGGGCTCCCGGGCATGGAGGGCTGCAGTCTGGGTCTTCTTGAGGGGCAAGCTGGCACTGCCCTCTCACGGCATTTCCCCTCGTCGAGGGGAGGATCCTGACTTTTTGGGCGCGAGGTCGCGATCCGGGCCCATCGAAATCACTAAAGTTTGCTTGTGCTTTTTAGCACACATTATTTCTGGTCTACCTTATATAAAAAACAAGGATATGGGAAAATTACACAAATAAAATCTGAGTATTTATTGCCGTATATTATAATTTCACATAAATTTTCCAGATGTAAAAAATACAGAAAATATTAGAGCAATACTGCAAGATTTCTACAACCATAAGCTTCATCTACAAATATATGCACCTTTTTATTAGCTCCATAAAACAGATAATTTTATCTAAGCAAAAGCACCTACAAAAGTAAAAAATAAACTATTATAAACTTCTTACAACACTCATTTCAGCTACACAGTATTAGTGTTTTCTAGTCACCTCAATATTAACCAAATATTAGCCAGTTACTCATGCTGGCAATAAAGAGGGAG
>NC_051407.1:10513408-10513519 GCF_015228065.2 Penaeus monodon
GTCCTTTTGTCCTTTGTTTTATGAATCATTCAATAATAATACATATCACAAATAGCTGGCATTATACCTTTTGTAAAAATAAATCATTACATATCTCCCTCCAAAAATATC
>NC_051407.1:10514077-10514867 GCF_015228065.2 Penaeus monodon
AAATAAGAATTTTATAAAAAAAAAATTTTTGGAACCATTTCTACTTTTTGTTATGTAAATTTATAAATGAAAATCAATTTAAAGTCCAGAAGGCCAACAATAATTTCCGAAATCCAGAAGGAGAAAAACTGTTTAAAAATTAAATGAGCTAAAAATATAACAGTTTTCAAATACTATTTTAAAATAAATTCCTTTTCCAAAATCACAAAATCTAACATTTTTTTTATCACAATATATGGTCCATCACATTATGTCACAATGTATAAACCTTTGTTCTTTAGTTATGAAACACATACAAAACTTTCACTTTTTTCCATCATAAGATCTGTGGCAGGGGTTCTCAACTTGTTCTAGGCCATAGACTACCACATAAAAAAAATGGCCCATCTCTTTGGGTAATGACAAAAATTAAAATTTTTTAAAAAATTTTAAATACATTGAAAAAAAAGAAAGACTCCTTGCATGCACCTGAGGACGGGTTTATAGCTGTGTGAATATTAACATTCCTTAAGAAATTTAAATGCAACTTGAAGTGCTATTAAAACCAAAATTTCACACTCCCAAATATATTTCTTAAACAGGAAAAGTGCAGTAAACTGAATGGTAATCAATTTTTCTGACATAGTGTGTATTGCACTGCAAGTTTATTATAAAATATTGTGAACATCACAAAAATGGTTAATAATATTTTGTAATGTTCATGCAATAAATCTAAAAGATATTAAAATTTCAATTACAAATATGGGGAAACATCAGAACCAGTAATCCATGGACCATGAGAAAACCCTCT
>NC_051407.1:10514925-10516498 GCF_015228065.2 Penaeus monodon
TCTCCAATTACGTGGAGATATTGCAATAGTTCTTTTCACATAGGTCATTCCACAAATGCTTCAAAATTCTTAAGGCAAGAGCACCTTATCCAACATGAGGATTAAGCTTTATTAAACACTCCCCTAGTCAACCAACCAACTACCTCCCATTTAACAGCACTATACTGAATATAAGTTGCAGAGGTCACTACACTTTTATGGCTAATAATAGTTAGCATCACTCAGTAATCAATACATTAAATTTGTCACCCCTTTTTTTTTTTTTTTAGGACTTTAGTAATTAACTATTTCATAATCAGCACAATGGTAATTTAATATGAAAAGGCATTTTTTACTTTATATATCACGGTTTTCCTATGCATATGACAGGGAGTTAAAATAATAATACAATTTGTTATAAAATGTAAATTATCACATTCTTCTTGGAAATTGGTATTTTAAATGTTCCAAATTCAAAAGCCTAGGTGACAAAGTATATAAGTTCTATCTTACTAGAAAAAAAAGATGAAAGACTAGAATAATAACTTATTATCAACTGATAAAGCATTTCTAAAGTAATATAATGACTATCGTTATATTTTGATTAGTACCTTTCAAATATATATCCATTGTGAGCATATTTACATATATATCCATAACAATCTATCAGAAAATCATCTTACCTAAAAAGCAAAAAGTAGTACATAAAAATTTAAATATATTTCCCAAATTTTTTAAAAATGTAGAAAATAAAATCTTTTCAATACCATCTGAACACCTTGATCTAACACCATTCTGGAGTCAAGAAAACAATTCTTGATAGAATTCTTTTTCAATTTGGTAGCTGAACATTATCTTGCCTTTTATTATACCCCCTGTTCTGGTGCTACATACTTAACACTCTTTGGGCCCCGCTGGAGGGTAAGCAGGGTGAAGGAGCAATGTTTGGCATGATGGGCAAGGGTGCCTGCCTCGGAAACCCCGGAATGATGGTGGAGGTGGAGCACTTTATCGTTTTCCAGTCCCTATACACCATGGCGAGTAGTAAATACAAACCACCTAGGATCTTCTCCATGAATGACATTACAGATGGAGGAATGGGGTCACATTGTGGAGGAATATCCCTGCTTCATGAATGACTCTAAAACACCACATGAGTGATTCTCTCAAAAATGTCATCAAGCCAACTGTCAGTGTGACAATCAGTATTATCAAAAATCTGAAAGAGAACGATTTTGTATTACATACATATCTTTTAATACAGATGTTGGGTTACATGAGGTCCCAAATATCAAATGTATGGTACTTAAAAAACAGTATCTTTTCAGCATTTTAGAATATCCTACCCGATAGCATCTCGAATGTTTCTAAGAGTGAAAGTCGTAGCAATGGCAGACCAGACCAGTGCAAAGTTTAGCTGCTGTGCTTGGTCCCACCAATCAGCAAAATGCTGGCTGATTGCCTGCATCTCCTTGCCTGGTTCACCTGATGCTAACTGTTTCCCCCTTGTGCTGCGGGTCTCTGCTTCCTCATAGTCTTGAGGATGGATGCCCCTGTTATAAGGATACGAATGAAAATCACATCTGATATTTCC
>NC_051407.1:10516748-10516979 GCF_015228065.2 Penaeus monodon
AATTATAGACCCCTACAAACTTCATGATATATGAATATATCTTCATATGAAAAGCAAAAAACTACATTACTCATGAAACTTAACATACCTAATAATTCTCAGTGAAATTTTCAGACCAAAAAGTGACTGCCCCACCAACACTAGTTATGACCCAAACCAGTAGTGACCAGGAATGGGTGCTTCTTCAAGAAAACCCACAAACAGTAGCTAGGCTGGGCAGCAGAAGGTGCT
>NC_051407.1:10517009-10517093 GCF_015228065.2 Penaeus monodon
TTTGACTACTTGACTCTGTTAATTTTAGGGAGTAAAGAAATATCTACTAAATTATATGACAGAGGGTTTGAAAGAAAACCATTG
>NC_051407.1:10517131-10518216 GCF_015228065.2 Penaeus monodon
TCATAAAGGAGGGAAAAATTTTTCCTACTTTCGTGTTATGTTAATCCACTTTGTACTTTCTTGAAAACCTGGGAATTTCCTGATAATGATATTCAACTGCTTGCTTAGGTCTGTCTCCCACTCATCCACCTCTAAATGTCTCTATAATACCTAGATTTTCAATCCATTTCCCTTCCCCCACCCAACCAGAAAATATGTGTCCTCTCAAACAATCTTCAATATCTTGAGACCTTCAGGAGAAAATTTACACTTGACTAGTATCTTGCGACTAGATCCCTTCTTCTTGGATGACACAGATGAGTCAGAATCCTTCCCATCCCTCACAACCTTATTGCTCTTCTTTTTTGATCGTTTCTTGATCTTCAGAGGTTTAATGATGAAAGACTGTCTGACCCTGAAATAAGGTTACATCTACAACAGACTCTGACTCAGTTTCACCAAAGGGAGTTCATCATTCCTGAACTGCAGAGGCTTTTTAGTTGGAATGCTTCTGCCTCTTCTTATTCTGCTGATGACATTGCTACTAATGGGCATTCTATTCCTTTACATCCCCTCTGATCAGCAGTACTTCCTGCAAGTTTTTTGTCAATGGTTCAGCCTGATCTAGCACTGTGTCATCTATCTGAGATGATTTTGCCCTGCATCAGCAAATCCTTTGTTGCTCCCAGTTAACTTCTCCTGGTTCATTTTCCTCATCTACCTCATTCAAAATGCCACCAGTACTCTTCACACCAATATTTCCATCTCATTTGGGACACTGACATCCCTTTCTGATGGGATGTTGTTTTATGGAGGGAGGGACAGCAATATAGTTTCACCGCATCAGTGCTGGGGATATTTTCAAGGCCTCTGAGTGATGACCTCCACCACTTTCACCCCCAACTTTATCAATTTCTTGCAAAAGGCATCCTGAAAGTTAGAAGTTACCCTGTCTTAAATATATGAAGATAAATAGATGCTCTTTAATTCATTATTCACTTGAGATATGTAGAATAAATAGATAATTTATGTATCACTGTGGAATCATTCATATGATTTACATATTCAATTTCAACCTACACATTTCTATCCATTAAAGTTACTGT
>NC_051407.1:10518246-10519734 GCF_015228065.2 Penaeus monodon
ATTGTATATTTGTATGTTATCTTTTTCCCACTCTATACCTCCTTTTGTTAATTAAATAATGTAAAGGGCCCATTCTGACATTTTCTCCATAAAGCAATCTAACTCTTTTAGCTAAGTGCCCAAAAAAATCCCTTTTAAATTTCAAAATATGGTCTGCCCCACTTTGTTAGTAACAATGTTACTAGCTTAGAATAAATGAGTAAAACAAGATTCCATATCATAACAAATCACTGCTTTTAAAGAATAGATTCTCCCTAAAGCTTTTTTAGTCAAAAGTGATAAAATATATGTAATAGTATATCAAACAACTTGTGGCAAACAGAAGAATGTTTGTTATGAAATTTGCCTTACACAATAATCCATGTCATATATTGGTCAAGTGATATGACAAGTGAAATATTCCACTTTACTCTGCTTTATAGCATGACAGTTTAAAAATTATAACGAATAGAACAGGTAAAAATGAAACATCACTCAACTCACTGTTTCATGAAATTTAGGTTTAGTAACAAAAATAGGGCTAAAAAAACTTCAAAACGCAAAATCCGCCCTCTGGAAGAAAAATAACTAAAATCTACCAGTATTTCCCCACAGTGAATCATAACACCCATTTTAAATCGAAACCTAAAAAATTTTAAAAAAAGACTCCCTTACGTTCGAGACACACCCTTGTAAAAAAGATAGCGTCCCTTATCACCCTTGGGCAGGGTCAAAAGGTTTTAACAGGTACGGTAGCTTTGAGGGGCCCACACAAGTACCCCGGGGTCATGTTTTGATGTAGCGTTTATGCGTTCACGTTGATGGTAGAGGGGATGCAGGAAAGTGGGAATGGCGGCTATTTTGAATGCTTTTCGGTTGGGATTAGTCAGACAATAAGATGGGGTGAACTTCTCGTCTTTCATTTTCATCGCCTGTTTTGTTTTTTATACCTGTTTTCCCTTTGGAAAGTGAGAGAAAACACAAGAAAGTCCGTTTTAATTTGACAATAAAAAACTCAAAAAGTGTGCCGGGAATTTCGCATTTTTCGCAGGTGAAAAGAGGGGAAAAAATTTACCCAAAAAAGATAAAGAAAAGAGACAAAAAAAAAGGAAAAGAGTCTTTTATTCGAACCCATGTCACAAATATGGAGTCGTCAAAAACAAACTTAGGAAAATTTATTTCGGGTTTATTTTCCTTTAACTTATGTTTTGAAGAGATGCAAGAATTTCAAATAATTTTTAAAAATGTATGCAAAGGAGATAACGTATTAATAAGGAAAAAGGGCACCGAAGTGTTGTATGATATCAATCCGCAAATCAGATAAAAAGTCTGGATAAAAGAGCAAAAAACTTAGGAAAGCCGCACAAGACAGGTTCAGGGGAGCTACGATAATGAGCATCGACTTTTCCCCCCCCCGGGGCCCGGGGCCCGTCACAGGAAGGACTATCCCCACAAGAGAGACAGTCTTATGAATATGCATGGAAACTGAAGATAATCAAGAACGCTACG
>NC_051407.1:10519796-10521569 GCF_015228065.2 Penaeus monodon
CTAATTCAGTATATAGTTTAATAACGAGTTACTATTTTTGCGATGGAGAAGAGCAGGAATTAACACTCGGCCCCGCCCACACTTATTTTGCACATATGCTATTTCAGCCTTACAATCGTCAGTATTACATGATTAATTAAGCCAGTCCTTCGTCTTTTAAGATTAACATTTAGACATACATTTTTTCTTTTCACTGTATTGAATGAAATAACCTACGTTTCTTACGTCCACTATATGACATTTCGTCGATCATCTGCCCCGCATACTGTAACTAAGGTGAAATGTGGCCCCCTGGGGTAAATGAGTTTGGCAGTCCTGGATTAAAACTTAATTTGGAAAGATTTGACATTATAGAATTTCTCTTGACAAATCCTTCGTTTCTCCAAAACTCGTGGTTTGACAAGGGATATGGACAGTGCGCGCAACGCAAATGCTGTTCAAGTTGTTGATATTAGAGCTCAACCATAGCACTTTGTCTTGGTGGAGCAGGTAATCTTGTTTATAGCCTTTAATGGATGTGAATAATATTCACTGAACAAGTATAATGATAAATTTCTAGACGCTGTCACACAAAAATATCTAGATTTATATCATTATTACATCGACGAATTACCTTGTCACAGAAGAGGCAAACTTTGCACTTATAAATTCTTTTTGGGATTATAGGCCTTTGAGATACGTTGTACATTCCGTTCCTTACATTGTGAAATATGAGAGCAAATAGAAATTTGTAAATGGGAAAGCTAAGTGAAAATAATACTTCAAAAATTATTTATCAATTTTAGATACCAGTGGTTATGTATATTACAACAAATGGATCTTCGCTTGTAAAGGAAACATTTTACAGCATTATAGGAAGAGTTAACAGGTAAACTCCTAGCTATGGAAGTACCTAATCCTTTATACCTGATGTAGAGAGTTTTCATTTTTTTCGTAGTGGTCGGTAGGCTTTGGAATTTGTTGGAGTGAGCTGTAAATAATACATGAGAGATTAAAATTCCTATTGATTTGAGACGCATGTCATTACAATACACCTTCAGTGGCTGGCGTGGCATTCCCCCAAATCTTTGGTGTTTTGTTAGGGTTCGAGATGTAAAGAAGCAAGATCCATTTCCTCTGTTTTTTTCCACATTTTGGATATTCTGAGATGCCCTGAAAACAAGTGTCCACTGTGGCTGTGGAAGGCTTCCCTCCTATCACAAGGCTAAACGTAAAATTCTTCTATTAAACGTTCTCCTGATCATTTTTCATCCACTCTCGATGTGTGCATGTAATTAGCGGAAAAAGAGTTCTAAAAAGATTCTGAAATTATACATATTACAATACCTGTTTATCCTAGACCGCAGACGAGATGTTAGAAACGACAAAGCTGTTGTAGCTGGGTCGAGTAAACCTGTTGAAACAGTTCTAAAACCAGCCAAGGGCCATATTGATACGGTCAGGCCACATCTACTGCCCTGGTCGATACTTGCTGCGCGCGTTTAGAAAAGTCATGGGCCATTCCATAAATTATATGTTCTTTTTGCATAACACAGTCTAAATGGCAAGTGCGGTCCTCATTGTCATAGACTTGTGTTTTATTCTTCGGTCATCAGTTTTCCTCATTCGATGTGGAATAATGGACCAGGGGGTAAGGATTTTCTGCGAAATTTTATACATTGGTTTCACTCTATAAACTCATATTTAGCGATCCAATATTAATTTTTAGGAAAAATATCTTGTCTTCACCTTTTCACATTGTTTGAATCTAACACTCATTGTCTCTCCATGTTT
>NC_051407.1:10521587-10521833 GCF_015228065.2 Penaeus monodon
TCGAGAGATCGAGAGAAAAAACTTCCTTTACTTGGCTTCTTGCGTTGAAACGTCACTCCCAAATTACAATGATGAAACCCGTTTCTGCCTTAGCAATGCCCCGATTTTTTATTTCTTAAGACATCGTTGTTTTTACTATCGCCTACAAAATCGTGATATTAGTAATAACATTTTTTCCTTTTTGATGTCATCAGTAATTCGTTGCCATAATTACCGTTGCTCTTATCTATACTACTGGTTACAAAA
>NC_051407.1:10523025-10523167 GCF_015228065.2 Penaeus monodon
ACCCAAAAACCCACTCATCCAAGATTGGGAAAGATGTAGATTATAATCAAAATTATGATTAGGGTTTGGTGTGTAGTGTCTGGCTGACATGTCTTTTTGCTTCCTTCATGAGATAAGAACATACGCCACTCCTGGGGAAGTA
>NC_051407.1:10523234-10523916 GCF_015228065.2 Penaeus monodon
AAAAGGAAGACAGAAGTGGAAAGAACAGGGGGAGGGAAGAGTTGTAAAGAGAAGGATGGGGGTTGTATGTGCACTGTATGTATTCCTGTGTCTATAATATCTGTGCTTGGCCTGATATCTTGTAATTGGTACATTTCTGTGGTTCCTTTTCCATATTTATTATTCCAACATACTGTTTCTTTACTCTTTTGATGTGTTTGTATATTGCATATTATCCTTTTCAGTTTTTAAAAAGTGATGTTTTTCTTTTTCAGGATAACAATGAAAGATTGGATGATACACATGAATTTGGCTTGGGTGACTGCCTGGACTATATCCGCACAGGCATGGAAGCCATTGTGGATGATGAAGTGACAAAGAGGTTCTCTGCTGAGGAACTGACTGTGAGTTGCATCTCCTGTACATGCTTAGCTTCCCTGTTGCAGAGTCATCATGATCATGTTAGTTGCTGTCAGGAGAGTGACAAGGAAGAAAGTCTGGTTTAGGAAAGGTAGAGGTCAGGGAGAAGGAGGGGAGAGGAATATAATGTAAGGGAAGGGAAAAGGAGGGGGAAAGAGGGAGGAAGTGATTTGGGAGAGGAAGAGGATGGAGAAGTAAGGAGGAATTGGAAAAATGGTGAGATTAAAAGAGAGGAAGGTTTAGAACGTCTGTGGTTTTAGACAGGTAGAGGTCAGGTGCATAT
>NC_051407.1:10524000-10525036 GCF_015228065.2 Penaeus monodon
GGGATAATACCATAGTAGAAAATTTATGGTTTAGGGAGGTAGATTGTGATGAGAGAGAAGGTAAAGAGGAAGGGTGAAGAAAGAGGAGGAAAGTGGTGTGTAGGGGAAGAAGACAGCAAACAGGAGAGGAGTAAAAGGAGAGGAATAGGAGTAGGGGTTTAGATGTAGAGACAAGGTAGGAAGGAGGATAGAGAAGGAATAGGGTGAGGAAAAGAAAGGGAGGTATGAGAGGTTGTTTGAGAGAAACAGGAAGATGTGAGGGAAGATAATGAGGGAAGAAAAATTAAAAGGTTAGGGAATGTAGAAGTCATTGCAGCGTGAGGAAAGCGGAGGTCTAGTAGAAGGGAAAAGAAAGAGAGAGTGGAAATGATGGGGGGAAAGAGGAGAAAGTGACAGAAAAGAAAGTTTGTGGTATAAAAATGGTTAAGGTCAAGGATTTTCATATTAACATGAAAAGAGAGGGCTGTTAGAGAAAGTTAAGGTACAATAAGAACACAGAATGGAGGCCAAAGAGTGGGAGAGGAAGACAAAGGAGATGAGAAGAGGAAGATGACAGAGACAAAGGAAAGAAATGAATGACTAGGGAGAAGTAGTAGGTGAGGGAGAGAAAGGCTGAGGAGGTTGAAGAGGAGGGATAGAAAGATAATGAGGAGTCAGGAGGGGAAGAGAAGGGGGAAAATGTGACTGAAAATCATGCTTACTGGTTGAGGGAGAAATGAAGGATGGAAAAAGTTATATCAGGCTATTAAATGAGGAAGGGATGACGAGAGGGAGGATCCAATGATACAGGATGAGGGGCCATTGAGATGCTCAGGCAGGATGCTCAGAGGGAAGGAAAGGTGGGTAGGTGAAGAGGATGCTAGGAGAGGAGAGGGATGTTACAGACCTCAGGAGATAATGAGACCGAGAAATATAGGCATGCAGGATAGATGGATAGAGTGATAGAGGACAATATATGCTTGTAGAATTGGGGAGAAAAAGAGAGATAGAGGAAGAAAATTATGGAAGGAGAGAGTGAATTAATCCCTGTAACTAA
>NC_051407.1:10525186-10525292 GCF_015228065.2 Penaeus monodon
CCATTTTAAGTACGCTGATGCTGAAGATTCATGTACATTTTGTCATATTGATGTAGATAAATCAACAAGTTTGGTATTGATATTGGTAGAACTGAGTGAATAATTT
>NC_051407.1:10525752-10526339 GCF_015228065.2 Penaeus monodon
TGGCGACATGGGGTTAAGTCTGGCATTAATGTACATGAATCATATTGATATTTATCCAAGTTGATCACCAAGTCTAACATTGCTAAAGATGTATTTCATGTGTGACTAATCAGATGTTCTTCATGTATAATAGTCGTTTATGTATGATAGTTTTCAGATTTTTTTTTTTTTCATGTACAGCTATTACAGATGTGTTTTGTGTATGATAAATGTAGATGGCCTTGTACAGCTGATACAGGTCTCTTTCACATACACTTAAATACAAATATTCACCATGTATAATTGAAACATGGTCTTAATGACTGGTTGATATGGCTGTTCTTCGTGAATGCTTGATACAGATGTATTTTATGCAATGAATATTGATGTTATGTATGTGTGCTTCCTTTTCCAGTCATGGAACTTCCTCACACGGACGAACTGCCAGTATGAATTTATCAGTGTGCGGCTCACCATCTTCTGGGTGGTGGGCTTCATCCTTCGGTACTTCCTCCTCCTGCCATTGCGAATCCTTATCCTCATTATTGGGGTAAGTGATGGTGTCTCTTGTTGCTGCTGTGCCTCATTTACGAAGACAGTTACCATGT
>NC_051407.1:10527444-10528098 GCF_015228065.2 Penaeus monodon
CAGACCAGTCTAATTTTTCTTGTCATTCTTCCTTTCCCCCTTAGATTTGAGAGTATCAGATGAATTATGGTGGTGTAGGTATAGCATAACTTTTTTCACTTTTCATCCTTCTCTTCCATAAGAAATAACCTGTTCAGATTTGTTTATTTTCATTCAGTTCAGTTGGATATGGCACAGGTTCCCCTCCACTATGGGTCGCATAAAGATTCTTTTTAAATTCAATTTTCACACTTTGATTGAGGCAGAGATTTACTTTAGAGGTTGATGGTTATTGTGAGCAAATGTCCAAATAGCATTACTGTATTTTAAATAATTAAGGCCAACCTTTGACTTATAAAATAATTTTCATTACCAACCTAACAACCTTACCTGTTGAATGCATCTTTGCCTCAATCAGAAAGATATGATTATAGATCTTTCTTTTCTCCTTACTCCATCTTGCTGTTTTTCCAATATGTATCTTATACTCTGTTTCCTCTTGCTTCTTCATATCATAATATAATGCTATTTTTTATTGCAGAATCACATCTGTTTAGTGTTGTGAGAAATGAGATATTTTAATTATCTGATTAATGTAGTGAAACTCATTTAGTATTTGACATTTTACATGTTTTTGTCTTTAACCATCATTTGGAATTGTTGTCATTCCATAGC
>NC_051407.1:10528127-10529792 GCF_015228065.2 Penaeus monodon
GCCGGTGAGACAAAGAAATCTATAAAAGTTCTCTCTTGTTTAGTATGTTGAATTGTCACACATAATGCAACCTTGATTTATAGGTGGTGCAGATGGTGGTTTTGACCTTAATACTTGGACTGCTGCCTGAAGGTTCAGTGAAGCGTTGGATGTCCAAGCAGGTGTTCCTTGCATCATTCCGCATCATATCTCGTGCATTTAGTGGTGTTATAACATACCACAATCGTCATAATCGCCCACGATCAGATGGGATTTGCGTGGCCAATCACACTACACCAGTAGACTGTGTTGTCTTGGCCTGTGACAGCTGTTATTCCTATGTTAGTAGACTTCCTTCTCTAGAGAGTTCAAGCTGGGACTAATGTGTAACATTAGTAACTCCTATTCAGCTCATGTGTATCAGTTGTCATGTATATGGTTGTTTACTTGATCTGCTTTCGTGTGTTGGGTAGTTTCTGTTCTCATTATTGTCTAATAATTGTAATCATAGATTTGGCACCATTCTTCATGCATTTTTTTTTCTCCTGTCTCTTCCACACTACTGTGCTTTTCTGGAAACCTTCCCATGTCATTTAGTATTGCTTTTAACTTGTCCAGGACCTGGTCTCTTGGCATTTCTTTCTTATTTTAAAGAAGCAGATTAAGGCTTTAGGATATGCTAACTTGCCTTTTTGATAGTGTTACTTTTTCTGGTGAAAGCAGGATGGAAAACAGTATGTTGATGTTTTTTGTTGATCTCATTCTGGAAGAATATTGTGCAGGACTGGGATTTGCAGTAGGCTTTCTGTATGACATCTTGTTTAAGATTGAGAATTTGCTATTATGAGAGTTAAGGAGCGGATTAATGTATATAAATGTTAAGACATATAGATGGTCTTTGATATTATCATGTTGGATTGTTGGTATTTCTCTGTGTCTGTCTATTTGCCATTAGGAGGAGGGAGGCTACCAATAGGACAATACAGAGCTGTTTCTCTCCTAAACTTGTTGATGCTGGGAGTACATGTACACACCCATTCCACCGTCGTTTAGTTTTATCAATTTGGTTTACTCTTAGATGACTCCTGAATCACTCTGTCACCATATATTCATTGAGTAGGCATAGGTGACTTCATCTGTTTATCTTTAATTAGAAAAGTTTTTTTTTTGTATATTCATTATTATTGTTAATAATGATATTATTGATAAGGATGAAAGTGAAAGTTTTCTCCCCTAAGAAAGCAAGAAATGAAGTAAACAAGTAGGCCTAGTAATTGATTTCTTGAGAAGTCATCTATGTGTAAACAAAATCAATACCAGAACCAAAGTGGACAGTGCATGTACCCTCCACCAGTGGGTTGATAATGGAAAGTATTTATTGAATGTTTGGATTTATGTGTTTTGTGGGTGTTGCAGATAATGTCTGAGTGAAATATTAAATCATAATGTAGTAGTTAAAGTGTAACTAGCATACCCATATAGGTGTGTTGATCTTGTTCTCTGTAACAGAAGAAAACCTGTTGTCTTAAAGAGTATTTGCCTGATTTATTTGAACTCAGCATGTATAAAAGATTGATATGATGAATACAAAGACAAGAGATGTTCTTATGTTACACATTTAAATTTAGTTTTAAACTGTTGTATCGTAAGCAGTTTGTGAGGATTGCATAATGTATTTTATAACTT
>NC_051407.1:10531658-10531915 GCF_015228065.2 Penaeus monodon
CAGATGGTCATTATGGTAGTGAGCACATACATCGTGGGTTGTCTGCCTGAAAGCAAGATGAAGAAAAAGCTAAATAATCGAGTGTCAGTCTTCTGCTTCGACTTCCTCAGCGGGGCTCTGTCGCTTGTGTGTACCTATCATAACCAGGAGAATGTTCCTCAACGGGGCATCTGTGTAGCCAATCACACCACTCCCATTGACGTACTTGTACTGGCTTGTGACAATACGTATGACTTGGTATGTAGTTTGCTCCATTA
>NC_051407.1:10532674-10533550 GCF_015228065.2 Penaeus monodon
TTCTCATAATATCATTTCCTTGCATTCTCATAACAATTCATCAAACATCAGTTGTCCTTACCACTTACCAGACATCATTTTGAGTAGAAACAAAAGGAGAAATAACTAAATGATATTGAAGTATAGTAGATATTTGCTATATATTAAGGTCCTTATCTCTAATGGTAATATTGTCTTTGTGTTTCATTGATGTGGAATTTTAGTAATCTTATAGCAATTTTTTTTTTTTTACTGGATTTTCATCTTTATAAATGTTTGAAAATAGTTACTCTATTATTATTAATACAGGAATAACTTCAATGATATTCTTTCTGGAATACATATTATCCTTATACTGCTGACATCCCTGTAATGGCACTGAACTTTGTAGGTTGGACAGAGGCATGGAGGTTTCCTAGGAATATTTCAGAGAGCGCTGTCAAGAGCCTCTGCCCACATCTGGTTTGAACGGTCAGAATCCAAGGACAGGTATGCCGTAGCAAGGAGATTACGAGAGCACGTTGAAGATCCCGAGAAACTGCCAATCCTGATCTTCCCTGAGGGCACGTGCATCAACAACACGTCAGTTATGCAATTCAAAAAGGGGACGTTTGAAGTGGGAGGCATCATTTACCCAGTGGCCATTAAGGTGTGGTTTTAAAGATGTTATACTCAGCTGTTTGGTCATTTGAATATTTTTTTATCTGAACTAAATTCTAAGGACCCAGTGTAAAGACTTGGGAATCATAGATTCTATTGATTTTATGCACTGAATGATATGTACATATCCATGTTGCAAAGTTAATTACTGCTAGATATAAATGTGACATTTATTCATTATGCTCCCAATCTTAAAAACCCTTCCCCATGAATCCCATAAAAGTAGCCAAGAGTCAT
>NC_051407.1:10533593-10534161 GCF_015228065.2 Penaeus monodon
CATGGAAACTGCTATAAATACTCCAAAGTTATTTTGAGGAAGCATCAGACCATCTTCCGTATTGAGCAGTCCAATCCAGTGAATATGTAATTTATAAAGCCAGCTAATAACAATATCATTTCTTACTGTTCCCACAAATGAATTTTTATTTCTTCATGTAGAGCAGATCAAAAAAAACAACAACAACTTTTCATGTATACTTTTTTTTCCAAGTTGGCTAGAACAACTTAACCCCTCCTCCCCTAAAAAAAAGAATAGCACTTTATAAGTGTTTTTCTTATATAATAATTGCATAATTTAGTAATTATTATATAATTTTACTGGATTCAAGTTCTTGTGTCTTTCTTTCACAGTATGATCCAAGGTTTGGTGATGCTTTTTGGAACTCTTCTCGGGACTCAATGGTAAGCTATATCTACATGATGATGACGTCGTGGGCTATTGTATGTGATGTTTGGTACCTTCCACCAATGACAAGAAAGGAAGGAGAAAGCTCCATCGAATTTGCCAATCGTGTTAAAGCAGAAATTGCACGTCAGGGCGGACTTGTTGATCTTGTTTGGTAAGT
>NC_051407.1:10534491-10536032 GCF_015228065.2 Penaeus monodon
TTTCCTTTTTGTGATAAATATGGTATATGTCTTTGATTTGTATATCATTATCCCTTTTTTTTTTTTTTTGTTAGATTTAAAGTTTCTTTCTTGTGTCTAGGGATGGCGGACTGAAACGCTCTGCTCCCAAGAAGGAGTGGAAGGAGCAGTACCAGCAGGAATTCTCAAGGCGTCTTAAGGTTCAGAATGTCAACACTGTAAAGAAAGAAGAGAAGACGGAATGACTAGAGGATGAATTAGAAAGAAAGAAGGTCACATAAAGCATGATGGATGGTTCAGAAAGATGCAATGGCTTGGGAGCAAGGGTAGAAACAAGGGAGAAACAAGATGGAGGATAGGGAATAGAGGAATGAGAGAATCAGTGTTGGTGTAACAGTGACTGGCGTCCGTTGTGTTTCACGCCAGGTGCTAACTGCACTCGTGATCGCTCGTACTTACACGTTCACACATTGTTACCTCCTTTTTTTTTTCTGGATGAAGAGAGCAGTGAGAAGAAAGAGAAAAGACAATGAATTTTAGAGGAAAGATTGGGTAGAAGATTTAAGAGCTAGAAACTGGCAATTTCAAGGAAATTTTTGCGGATAAAGTTTATCATTGTTTTCGTTCTTGGAAGTCATTGGGGGATATATCGAGTTTCTGTATGTATTTTTTGTTTGGTTGTTAGAGGAGGAAAAGGAGTAGTATCACAGTGGTGGTGCTCTACTCCTAGTAGAAGAATTTGCAGCAGATGAAAGACTTGTTATCTGCTCTCTGTCAGGTATATTACATTTAGGTGTTTTAATACTCATATGAATGTCATGCATTTTTAGAGCCGTGAACTTTTTTGTTATATAGAATGGTCTTGTTTCAGAGTGATTGCAAAGAATAACCATAAACTAAATTATTGATCCTGTTGGATATGTCAAATATTGATTTATTTTCCTCATGCTTGGGTAGGATATCGGCACAAATAACGCTGGAAGATGACTACAAAGTTGCAAGTATTCAATATTCTGTCCTTTATGGCTATACTTGATGTTTGGTATGTCAGGGAAATAAATGAGGTATATCATTTGGTTTCTGGAATGAGACTGAATATTGTTTAAGATGACCAGTCAGTAGTAAATGTTATTTTCCTATCCTTTTTCCCTAGAAGGGTCAAAGACTAGATGATTTCAGATGCTTTTGTTGTATCCTGGAATTGCTCTTTTGTTAAAGGTGCATAGGTGGTGATTTGCTACATATGGTAGTAGTACCACCAGGACCAATAAATAGTATCACCTTAGTAGCATGTGTGAGGGTATTTTGAAGAGGTTGTCCAAGTCTCAGTTATGGTGTGTCTTAATTTTTTTTTTCTGGTGTGTTTATGTATGTTTGCGCGCATGATCACATGTGAATGCATTTGTAAATTATGTCATAAAAGAATTGTCCACTTAATAGTATGTGTTTTAAATACATGAATCTGTGTTCCATACATACTGTACTTGTGTAATAATGTAAGCATGCTTCTCACATGGCATTAACCTGTATGGGGAAAAAATGTTAGTGACAACATATGTAGG
>NC_051407.1:10536087-10536230 GCF_015228065.2 Penaeus monodon
GCAGTTGATACTTTGTAAAGTAAATCATTAGTAAGACATTAGTAATCAAAGGAAAATACTTTAATTTAATATAGCCCAACGACCCTTTAAATCAGATGTCAATATCTTTCCAGCTAAATTGTGGACGTACATTTCCATTGCTT
>NC_051407.1:10536951-10537946 GCF_015228065.2 Penaeus monodon
GAAGTGATGCATTGCCTGTAAGACATGCATAAATGGACACAGCAAAAAATGTGAGCTATATTTCAATAACTTAATGATTCATTACACAGGTGGTTCTAAGGAGGTAGCAAACCAGAGCAGTAATGAAGAGAAACAGAAATCTTAGTATATGCTTGAGGATGAGAGTAAAGGAAATGGTGTTGAACATACGCAAAATGTTAGTTGTCTGAGAGGCATTCACTAATAGTTTCATTGGCAGATAACAAACAATAGGTATGAATGCCATTGAGATTGTCATGTAATGAATTTTTTGGTTCTTTAACAATATTGGCTTAAGTGGGAAAATAAAATGTACATGCCATTGTTAATTTATCACATACAACAATGTGATAGGTTGTATGCAGTTAGGTGAAGGAAGAAAGATAACATAGGTAATGTCTGTGTTATAGTTTAATGTAGAATGTGACAGTTATCTCACAGAAAACTACACTAGTTGTTTTAAAGTATACAAGGTGCAATTCAGCAATTAATAATTTGAGTTGCAGTAAACATTGAAAGTATGATAAGATAAATGTGAATATTTGTGCCAGTGTGAACACTGTAAAACTAATGCTGAAGGGATAACTTTGTTTTTCTTCCTGAAAACGGTGTATTTAGATTTTGAATAATTTACTGATAATTTCTGTATTACCTCCATTATTAGCAGCTGTCAGTTGCAACTGATTTTGATAGTTGTTTCATATTCATTGTCATGTTTTCCTGAATCTTTATTTTTCAAGGGATGAGGTAAATAAACAAGTTACTCCACAATTTTCTACCATGAAAGTCTTGTCTCTTGATTTGAGAGTTTTGGGCATGTTTGTCATGACCCTTACAGCTTAGTCATTGTCATAAAGACGTTGCATCATCATTTAGAGAGAAATCACGAGCCACAGATTCTTGGTTGAACATATTTGTGGCCTCCATGCATACTCCATTCTCATCAACTGTCATATGCCTCAAGGCAGTTCTTTAGA
>NC_051407.1:10537993-10538189 GCF_015228065.2 Penaeus monodon
GTTTCAGAATGATAGGAATGTTGTTTATTATTACTGCTGTCACTTTCTGACAATAAATTTGGTATGTGTCTCTGTATGTGGTGTGGATGTTGTGGAGTGGGCCCTTGATATTCAGGTAGTTCAGAATATCTTGGAATTGTTTTGATATACTAATCTTGAATTTCCAATTATTGTTGTTGTGTAAATAAGTGTTTTG
>NC_051407.1:10538217-10538319 GCF_015228065.2 Penaeus monodon
GTCCAAAATGTTCACCATAATGATCATAATGCCTTTATATTACTATATACAATGGAAGATTATGAAATACCCAGTTTTTCAAATAATCCAGAATGAAATAGC
>NC_051407.1:10538342-10539028 GCF_015228065.2 Penaeus monodon
TCTCACAGGTCTTCCCAAAATATCCTAAGAAATTCTGTCATGGCTCATTCCAGCAAATGAAGATACAACGAAAATACTGACTTCACTTATAGAAAGAACCAGAAAAAAAGTCATATTTGCAATAATTAAAAAATATGAAGGACCGGTCATTTTAGCATGCATGTATAATACTTAGAAAATTTGTATGCAAGGTATTTATTGAAATTGTTATAAGTAAGAGTTATAAGTAACAGTTGATAAATTTTGTGTGAATTTGTTAGTATACACAGGTGAACATGTGAGGCAGATTTCAGGATTCATGTGGATGTACCCTTGTATGCCACAAAAAATTATCTTAAAATAATATTGAACAGAAATAAGTAAGAAATAGAGTAGTTGGGAGAAAATGAATAGGAAATTTCTGAAACTAGTCACTGTAGAAGTATTGCTTATAAGTGTTCACATCTACCTATAAATAGCTTTGACATATCATTTATATCAGGGAAATCTTTGTTTATTTTCTCATGATTTTTGTTTTAACTTACATTTTCTTAGATGTGACCAACTTAACAATGAGGGGCTTGGTCTAGGGTAGAGTTTTTTCTACTATTTTCTTACATAATTTCAAGTTGACTAGAATTTATAGTTTTTTTCCCCCCCTGTCTTTTTTTACCATTTTGTTGATGTGTGTCTTACATTTAGGGGCT
>NC_051407.1:10539100-10539291 GCF_015228065.2 Penaeus monodon
CTTATAAACTACTACTTAAGAAGCATTTGATATAATTTTCTGTAAGTTTCCACTGCTTGTTGTATGGGCAGTTGGTTGTTAAATTTGCCATAGATTGAATTATCTGTGTGAGTTAGTTTGGTATAATTATAAGGACAAATAGCATAGTGATTTCCTTTTTCAAACTCCCTTGTCCCTTACAACCAGAGGCC
>NC_051407.1:10539391-10539555 GCF_015228065.2 Penaeus monodon
CTCTTTCCCCCCTTTAATTTTTTTTTTTTTAAAAAAAAAAACCCAAAACATGAGAGAGTGAAGATATTTTTGAAAACAGCTAAACAAACTACTTTATTTCTTTAAATTAAATTTTAAATTATTTTTTATTTTTTAAAAAAATATTTTTTTTTTTCTTTTTAAAA
>NC_051407.1:10539930-10540055 GCF_015228065.2 Penaeus monodon
CAAAAACTTAAAATTTTTTATTAATGAAAAATAATATATGGAAATTTTTTTTTTTAAAAAAAAAAAAAACCCCCAAACCCAACAACAACACACACCACACCACAAAAACAAAAAAAAAAAAATTT
>NC_051407.1:10540467-10541140 GCF_015228065.2 Penaeus monodon
TTTAGAACCAAAAAACTGAAGACAAAAAACACCCCTTTTCACCAGAGGCTTTTATTACTTTATGTAAACCCGTCGTCCGCCGCTTGCTCCCCCCTTACCCCTATCCTACCCCTCCCACCCGCCCTACCCCGTCACTAATACTCCCCCTCTTCCAGACGCCCTTCCCCCCCTCGAAATCCCTTCTCCCCTTGAGATGGCCTTCCCTCCCCCATCCCCTCGAGGAGGTCTGCCCTCTCCCCCCTCAAGAGGCCCTTGGAGGCGAAGTGTGGGCAGCAGGAGAGGCCCAGCGTGTCTGGCGCACCGGAGGAGCCAGGGAAGGGAAGGGGAAAGTCGGCGAGGGGAGCGAGCGAGCGAGAGGTGCTGGTCGCGGGCGAGTCAGCGCCAGTCTCCCTTCGGTCGCCATAGTGTGCGGACCGGCGCGGCGCCCTCTCCCGACAGCCCTCACTGTGAGCATGAGGCGAGAATGCATGGCGTGAACTAGAGTGCACTTGTAGGTGCGTGTGTGCAGGGATTTCAACGTATCTTTTTTCCCTCGTAGTTCCAAATAGGTCTATTTCGCTTCATTCTCTTGCGTGTGGAAAAAGAAGTTCAGTTTTAATGCGGATGCGATAATTGCTGTATCTGATGAATCCTGACGAAAGTGCCAAGATTTCTCAGAGGAAAATGAGAAGAA
>NC_051407.1:10541183-10541347 GCF_015228065.2 Penaeus monodon
ATTGATTCTATTTTTAGAAACTTCTTGTGTATCGATATTAGAAGATATTAACTTAAGTGTTACAAATACATTTAAAAAGAAGCGAGTAGAAGAAAATTAGATTCTGATATAAATTAATGTTAATTAGGAACACAGTGTATAAAAAGTTTTATTCACCTGTGGTC
>NC_051407.1:10541411-10541710 GCF_015228065.2 Penaeus monodon
CCCAAAGAATCTACGTTACTCAGCACTGAAGGTAAATAATAAACATCTTTGATTTGTGTTACTCATTTTTAATTGTTTAGTGAGGTTTCAAATGCTTATTTTTCTCTCCACGAATAACTTTGTACATGATATTGCATCGATGGCTAAAGTTTCCTAAATTCTTATTCTCTTTTTTTTCAATAATATTCTACTTTATTTGCATATTGTCCAGCCGGAAGTCTCAATGACATAGGAGGTCTGTCACCCCCCCCCCCTTTCTTTCTTTCTGTTTGACATTTCATAGTCATGAACATTCATGA
>NC_051407.1:10542824-10542923 GCF_015228065.2 Penaeus monodon
CTCATTTTTTATCAAAATGTAATTTATTTATCTTTTATTATCAAAACCCCTTTTAAATTCACTAATATTACTGCTGCTGTTGTTTTGTTAATAGTAACG
>NC_051407.1:10543128-10543300 GCF_015228065.2 Penaeus monodon
GTGTACTTGTTTTTAAACTTTAAAATTTCACTTTACTGTAAGATGGTTATTTTGTGTTTGTGCCTTGAAAAAGGAAAAACGTTAATAATATGAAAAAAGGGAATATAAAAATAAAAGTACATACTATTAATGGTAAAATTTTATTAAATTTTCTCAATATCCAGTTCCCATC
>NC_051407.1:10543551-10543762 GCF_015228065.2 Penaeus monodon
GTTAAATCATGGTCACTATTTTATCATAAATAACGATGAAAATCACTTTATTTTTCTCCTCGTCATCTTCGATATCATTGCTGTTTTCATTACCATCATATTTATTATTGTTTTGGATATTATTATTGATACTATGCTATCAATCATGGTATTAGCACCAACTGGATTTCAATTGCTAATCACTAATATGATGACAGTTTTCACAACTACA
>NC_051407.1:10543915-10544103 GCF_015228065.2 Penaeus monodon
TGCATTTTCACTACCACAATATTAAGAATAACGTTGCTTTATACAGATTATATTCTAATTTAGTATAAAAAATGTTTAATAGGTAACGGATATCTTTATTTAAAAACAAAAACGTTTTTCTTCACAACTTTTTAGAAATTAGTAAACCAAAATATTCACAGCGATTTTAATTTCCTTTTTTCTCAACG
>NC_051407.1:10544152-10544383 GCF_015228065.2 Penaeus monodon
TTCACTCATCACATATTGTTGGGGAAATTTGAATCGGGGAATTTGCAAAAGCGACCTGCAAAAATCCCATTTTTAGGTGTTGATTTCCTTTTCTGCAACGAGGGCTTGTTCTCTTGGGGCTCGGGGTTTTCATGTTGCAAATTGGGCTTGGGAAGAATCTTGTTTGGGGAAAAAATATCTTTTCCATGGGAAAACCCTTTTACCCGATCAGTACTCTACACCCGGGCCCGC
>NC_051407.1:10545313-10545411 GCF_015228065.2 Penaeus monodon
TTTATTTTAAAAAAAACTATACATACAATATACATACAACTCCCTTTATGGTGTGTGTGTGTAAAAAATTTAATATATAATTATTATATATATTATAT
>NC_051407.1:10545508-10545775 GCF_015228065.2 Penaeus monodon
CAAAACATAAAAAACCCCCCCTTTCCGGGGGAAGATGAATCGAAAATATTCATGTTATGTTTAAAAAAGGAATACCCTGCTTTTCCCGGGAAAATAAAACGACTTATTTTATCGTAAATTGCGTTAAAAAAAAGTCTAAAAAAATTAATTTTTTAAAAGGGTTTATTTTTAATCTTTTTTTATCCATTTTAATGTTTTTTTTTTTATTTAATTTAAAAAACCCGGGAAATTTGAAAATAATATATTTCTTTCTTTTATTTTTGGTGT
>NC_051407.1:10545886-10546083 GCF_015228065.2 Penaeus monodon
TTTTGATGAAATTTTTTGATGCTGCAATGAAAAAAAAAATGTATTATTGACACCACAAGCTAAAGAGCATTATAACTTTTTTTTTAAAATATTTCTAACTTTATTTTTTCCCCCAAAAAAGCCTTAGCAGAAATAAGAGAAAAGTTAAAAAAGGAATATAAAATTATCCCCCTTAAATTTCTGTTCATCCATTTTTT
>NC_051407.1:10546125-10546663 GCF_015228065.2 Penaeus monodon
GCTCTTTAAAGCGGAAAAATTTAAGATCGTTTTTAAAAACCTCCTTTTTACTTCATTTAAGCTGCTGTTTGGTAAGTATTTGCGAAATTATTACCATTTGATTTTTTGTAAAATAAGAAAAAGAGAAGGAGGAAGGGGGATAAGGGAGGCGGAGGTGGAGGTGGGGGTGGAGGTGGGGGGGGAAACGGAGGTGGGGGGGGAGGGGGGGAAACGGAGGGGGGGGGGGAGGTGGAGGTGGGGAGGGGGGGGGAGGAGGAGGAGGTGAGGGGGGTGGAGGGGAGGTGGGGGGGGGGGGGGCGAGGAGGAGGTGGGGGGGGGGGAGGGGGGTGGGATGGGGTGAGGAAGAGAGGTGAGGAGGGGGGAGGGGGGAAAAAGGGGGAGAAGGAAAAAGGGAAAAAAGGAAAAGAAAAAGAGGGAGAGGGGGAAAAAAGGGAAAAAGAGAAAAGGGGGGGGAGGGGGGGAAGGGAGGAACAGGAAAGGAAGAGGTGAAAAGGAAAAGGGAAGGAGGATAACACTGAAAATGAGAGGACATGAAAGG
>NC_051407.1:10546691-10546807 GCF_015228065.2 Penaeus monodon
GGAGGACAAGGGGAGGGGTGAAAAAAAAAGAATGGGACAAAGAAAAGGAGGAAATGATAAAATGGAAGAAGAAAAACATTAAGTTTAAATTTGGAAAAAAAAGTGAAAGCAAAAAA
>NC_051407.1:10546920-10547085 GCF_015228065.2 Penaeus monodon
CTTACCAACTTTAAAAAATTAATTTTTCACAAACTGCCATTCGTTGAATATGCTTTTTGTGAGGCCCAAAAATGTGGCACGGAAACCCCATAACATTTTTTTTGAACGAGAAAGGTTTTCCCTGGGAAACAGTTGCAAAGGGTTTCCCAAATGCGCTTTAATTTC
>NC_051407.1:10547122-10547228 GCF_015228065.2 Penaeus monodon
GACGTAAAATGTGTTCCTAACATCTCCCGTTAAATATCCGCCGGGCGTGGTCCCCCACTCGGGGACTAAATTTTTGCAGGGTTTATCCTCATTTTCATGTCTCAAA
>NC_051407.1:10547260-10547327 GCF_015228065.2 Penaeus monodon
CGAGGCAGGTTGTCTATTTTTTGTGTTTTTGTTTGTACGTTACGGTTTTAAATGTTTTTTAAAAAAC
>NC_051407.1:10548211-10548413 GCF_015228065.2 Penaeus monodon
CTTTGCAAAAACCATCAATTATGCTTTCCATTAAAATTATGGCCGACAAAAACAGACTATAGGCATAAAATTTACATCCCTTTCAGTGTTTTATCCGCTAGTTTTGGATGATTAATTCGACGTTTTGAATACTCTGGTCTTCCTTTAGGTGTTGAAAGGCAGGTTTGATGTTAAACTGTTGCAGGGGCATTTGACTAAAAAC
>NC_051407.1:10548668-10549589 GCF_015228065.2 Penaeus monodon
TATTATCTGTTGTGGTGTTGTGTAGGAAAGCATGTTACTTTTTCTGCCATCAAAATATAATATTATATTTATATTTTTTTACAATTTAATAGCAGTCATATATGACTTGCTTTGTGTTTTTCTCTAATGGAACTTTTGATCTGGGCATGATATTCAGTGTTTATATACAAATTATCAAAGAATGTTTTTGTTGGGAAAAAAGGCTACGGAAGAAAAAAGAAAAAAAAAAATATATATATTTTATAAGTTCCAGATATGAATGAAACAACTGAAGTCCCTTTTGAAAACACGTGGCACAAAATCTTTGATTTTTTTCTTTTATTTGAATCATTCCTTCCCACATTAAAAATGATAACACTCAGACACACGCAGGCAAACTCATACCTATATGAATATATCTCTTTGCTTACAGTCTATACATTGATTTTAATCTTTTCCTAATTATCTTCTACCATTTATCTAAATAAACTATGCTTCTCTATCTATTACTGTCGAACATCTTCTATCTCTCGAACTATAATCCCTCTTCTATCCCTAGACCTATTATCGTCCCTCTCGGCAATTTTCTCCTATCTATCCTCTCTGGGAAATTTATCTTCCTACATCCATCCTGGAACATTTACTTCCATCTATCCCTCTCTGGAACTATCTATTTTCCCTATCTATCTCGTCTATCACACACACACAACCCAAAAAACCCTGCCTTTTCAGTCCCTCTGTGCGTCAGTGGCCCCCCGGTAAAGCGCGTATTTGTTAAAGGGCCCTAAGCTTTTATCCCCTCATCCATCCCGGACCCCAACTAACCCAAGATGAGGAAGCTTTTTAGCAAAAAATTTCGGAATATTACGTATTCACCCGTTTTTTTTTCGTCTGTGTTTGCTGTTTTTAGTATTTGTGGTTTTTTGTATGTTTTTTTGGTTG
>NC_051407.1:10549659-10551630 GCF_015228065.2 Penaeus monodon
TATTTATTAAATTATTAATATTATAATTAAAAATGCTTATTTACATTATACACCATGATATATTATTGGATTGCCTGCGAGGGCCATGTTAAAAGACCCGGATTTTCGTTTACCTTTAATATTAAACGGAATGGGTCAACACTGGGCTTGCAAAACCCCCCAACATTTGGGGGAACCGTCCCAAAACCCCCTACATTTTCGAGGGAAAAACGCATTTTACAAAGAGGTGCAAATCACAGCAACTTCGTTTTATTGTTTTCCCGCTTTACGCTCGAGTATTCGCGAATACAATTTAAAAATTTGGGCCAAATCTTTTTCCAAAAATGTTTGTAACCTGTTAAAACCCTGTGTTGACTATTCGATTTTGGCTCTCGCCTTGCTATACTTTCATCGTTCCGTTTCCCGGGTTTTGGGGGTGGTTACGTACGCAGCTTCAGAAATTTTATCCTGCTTGCTGCCGCGGGGCACTTTTATCATATCTCCTTCACTCTGTTTTCTTGGTTTCTGATCGATCAGTGTACCTTGGGCGTTCTTTTCTTTTATCAATTTTTACGTCTATTTTTTCGTTTTTCATGGCGTTTCTTTGTTTCGTGTGCTATTTCGGACCCGGGGGCGAATATATATCATCCTTTATTTGAGAATGTTGAATGGGTGTTAAAACAGTTTTTTTGCTAGAAATTTTTAGAAAATTTTATTGCAGTTCACAAAATAAAATTAATCCCCCCCTTTAGCAGAGGAAAAAGGCTCAATAGATTTTTTAGCGATTAACTGAATTACTCAACTCGAGGTTTCCGTATAGTTAAAAATTTATTGGTAAAGATTTTATAAACTTTAAAGTATAAAAAATAAAATCAAAACAAAACTTAGTTGTAGTCACCGATTTTACTGTACAATATCACATATGCTGATTTTTGCATTTCTTTTATTTAAGTTTTTGCTAGAAAAACGGGAAAAAAAAATCCATGTGGTGAGAAGTACGCTTTTTTGTCTTTTTTTAAGAAATTTAGGCATCATCTACAAACCAAACAATACCAAAAAAAAACAAGCCATTTAAACCCCCGCGTTTCAAAAATCGGCGTCAGCCCATCATCGTTCCATCATACAAAAATTGCTCCTCAGGTATCCTGGCGGACACTTTTATCCCTCAAAGGCCTTTTCATCTTTTTAATTTGAAAACCCTTGGTTAAACGGAATTTCAGTTAAAGTATTAGACGATGACCGTTTACAAATACCAGATGGTCGCGCTTTGTCGTTCTTTTGTTTTCCGAACAGCTTCTGTGGCTCTGCATTTTTTAAAACCATTTGGGTTTTACTCTTATACGAATATTGATACGCAAAGCTATTAAATAAGATATAAAAACATTAAAACAAGATCACAAATGAATAAATTGTATGATAAATAGACAAACTGATTATATGTTTCAACAATAAGGCCTATAAGCCTTATAATGCGGGTGACAAATGAAAACAAATTTTTATTTATGTAGTTCCCCATAGCCCTAAATGCGTCTTTTAATGAATGATGATATTGGGAAAAAGGGTAGGCATTTTTAAGTGTCTGTTTCAAGTAAAAATTTTAAGGGTAACTTAATCCCTTAATCATATGGTAAAAAAAAACCGATTAGATGATAAGTTGATGATGTTATAATATTAATTTTAAGAAAAAAGAGGAAATCTAACAAAGTGATAAAACTGATGATAATAAAGAAGTGACGACAAATTTTAACAATAAAATAGAGATAAAGACAGGATTAAGATATTAATAATTTTTTTGACATTAAAATTGTAAATTAAAAAGAGCAAAATATATGGTTTATATTGATAATATATAAATTTCACATTATAAAAAATGTAATGGGAATGATAACAATGTAATATCAAGGGAATGATAACAAGAATTTTCAAATCACAAAAATAATATTTACAAATAGTCGTTAGTTTTGAACAGTTTTAATATTATAATAAACAGTG
>NC_051407.1:10552250-10552319 GCF_015228065.2 Penaeus monodon
TCTTGTTTATTATAATTTATAAAAAAGTTATCACAACTAAAGACTATTTGTAAAAATTTTATTGTGTTT
>NC_051407.1:10552376-10554220 GCF_015228065.2 Penaeus monodon
CTTTTTTTTAATTGTGTAATTATATATTTTCAAAATAACCTACACTGTTGCTCTTTTAAAATTTTCTAAAGTTAAAGTCAAAAAAAAATTTTAGTTCTTAAACCTGTGTTATTTTATTTTTTAAATTGTTTTTAATTGTCGTCACTTCTTTTTACATCAGTTTTACATTTTGTTATGATTTCCTCATTATTTTTAAAATTAATTTTAATCCATCAATTTTTCATCATAATCGGTTTTTTATTTCCCTATGTTATGGGGTTATGTATCCTTATATCTTACATTGAAACAGACCTTAATAAAAAAGCCCATCCTTTTTACATTAATATCATTAAATGATTAAATTTATGGCTATTGGTGGAACTACACTCAAAATAATTTTTTCAAATTTTCATCCATTATTTAAAGGGTTTGCGCCTTTTTTTGTTGCTACATATAATCGATTTGTCTATTACATCATTTATTCATTTGTGTCCTTGATTACGGGTTTTTATCTTAGTTAAAGCTTTCTGTATCAATTTTTCGTATAAAATTACAACCCCAAAAGTGCTTCTAAAAATCAGCCACAGAACTGATTTGGACAAACAAAAAAACGAGCAAAGGCCGACCCTCTGGTATTTTTTAAAAAAGGGTCACGTCCCAATTACCGTTTAAAGTAAATTCCCCTTTAACGCAAGTGTTCGAATACGAAAAATGAGAGGGGGTTTGAGGTGATACAAGTGTCCCCAGGATACTCTGAGGACAAATTGTGAGATGGAACGTGATGGGGGGGCTGACGCCGATTTTGGCAAAAGCTGGGGGTTAATGCTTCGTTTGTTGGTATTGATTTTGATTGATAGATGATGCCCCGAATTCTTCAAAAAAATGCATAAAACGTTACTTCTCACCACATGGGGCTTATTTTCCGTTATTTTACAAAAACTCTAATAAAAAGAAATGCTAAAAAAAGCATATCGTGATATATCGACAGTCAAAACGGGACTTACAAATAAAATTTGTTATTTATTTATTTCTTATACTTTAAAGTTATAAAATCATTACCATAAGTTTAACTATACAGCAAAACTCCAGAGTTGATAATTTTCATGATTCTCGACTGAAAAATCTATTTTAGCCTCTTCCTCTGCTAAAGGGGGGGGTTAAACTTTATTTTTTGAACTGCCATGAATCTTTCTAAAGAAATTTTTATCAACAAACTGTATTAACATCCCCTTTGAAATTTCAAAAAAAGAGTATGATATATTTCGTCCGGGCAGAAAAAGCACACGAAACAAAAAAAACGCCTGAAAAAAGAAAAATATAGACGTAAAAAAATTATAAAAACAAAGAAAAGCCCAAGGTACATGTCGATCAGTAACCAAGCAAAAAGAGGAAGGGAGTCTGATAAAATGACTCGGGGACAAGCAAGGATCAATTTCTAACTGCTGACGAAAAACCCCCCCAAAGCCTGGGAAAGGAACAGATGAAAGTATACAAGGGGCGAGAGCACAGAAAACGCAATATGTCAAAACCCGGGGTTTTAAAAGGGTTACAAACATTTTTTTAAAAGTATTTGGGACCCCCTTTTAATTTTATTCGCGAAAAACCGAGCGTAAAGCAGGGGAAAAGATGAACAAGTTGCTTATGTTTCACTCTGCTCTTATAAAATGCGTTTATTCCTCGAAATTATGTATGGGTTTGGGACTGGTTGCCCCAAATGTTGGCGAGGTTGTTGCAACCCCAGTGTTGACCCATTCCTCGTTTAATTTTAAAAAGGTAAATCGATATCCGGTGTCTTTCTAACAGTCAGGACCTCGCAGTGCAATCCTAATAATATAACATGTGTGTATATTGTAAATAAGCATGTT
>NC_051407.1:10554331-10554541 GCF_015228065.2 Penaeus monodon
CAAGCCATAAACAAACACTACAAACTAACCCACAAATACATAAACCGAGCAAACACAGACGCAAAAAAACGGCGTGACATACGTAATATTCAGTCAATTTTTGCTCAAAAGCTTCCGCTATCTTAGGTTATGTTGCGGGTCCGGGGTGTGATGAGGGGGTAAAGCTTATGGTCCTAACAAATATGCGCTTTTACCTGGGGGCCACTGACT
>NC_051407.1:10554976-10555061 GCF_015228065.2 Penaeus monodon
TTCAAATGACAAGAAAAAAAATCTAAGACTTGTGCCACGTGTTTTCAAAAGGAGCACTTCAGTTGTTTCACTTCATATCTGGAAC
>NC_051407.1:10555082-10555225 GCF_015228065.2 Penaeus monodon
TTTTTTTTTTTTACTGTTTCTCTCCCTGTAGCCTTTCTTTCCCAACACAAACATTCTTTATGATTAATTTGTATATAAAACCACTGAATATCATGTCAGACTCGAAAGATATCCATTAGAGATAAACACAATAGCAAGCTCAT
>NC_051407.1:10555597-10555783 GCF_015228065.2 Penaeus monodon
ATGTAAAAGGCTTTTAGTCAAATGCTCCCTGCAACAGATACATACGAGCAAACCTGCCTTTCAACGACCTCAAAGGAAGACCAGAGTATTCTAACGTCGAATTAATCATCCAAAACTAGCGGATAAAACACTGAAAGGATGTACATTATATATGACCTATATGTCATGTCTTTGTCGGCCATAAGT
>NC_051407.1:10556537-10556656 GCF_015228065.2 Penaeus monodon
AAAAAAAGTTAGAGACATGCAAATGAGGGATAGAACCTGCAAGAATTAGTACCCAGAGTGTGGACCAGCGACCGGCAGGATAGTTAACAGGAGATGTGTAGGAACTACATTTTACGATC
>NC_051407.1:10556697-10556864 GCF_015228065.2 Penaeus monodon
GAATTAAGCGCATTTGGAACCTTTGCTAACTGTTTACCACGGGAAAACCTTTCTCGTTCAAACAAATGTGTATCGGGTTCCTGTGCCGCACACTATTATGGCACTCACAATAAGCATATTCAACGACATGGCAGTTTGTGAAAATTAATTTTGTAAAGTTGGTAGAG
>NC_051407.1:10557504-10557622 GCF_015228065.2 Penaeus monodon
TATTTCACAAACAATCAAATGGTAATAATTCTCGCAAATATGCTTACCAAACATGCAGCTTAAATGAAGTAAACGGAGGTTTTAAAGACGATCTTAATTTGCTCCAGCTTTAAAGAGC
>NC_051407.1:10557666-10558216 GCF_015228065.2 Penaeus monodon
AAATAATGGATGAAACAGAATTAAGGGCGATAATTCATATATTCCTTTTGATAACTTGTCTCTTATTTCTGCTAATGGCTTTTGGGAGGAAAGATAAAGTTAGAAAATATTTAAAAAAAAAAGTTTCATAATGCTCTTCAGCTTTGCTGGTTGTCAATGAGATACATTTTTTTTTTCATTTGCAGCATCGAAGAATTTCATGCAACATTTCTTTTTGTTTTGTTTTGTTTTGGTTAACCAATACGTATAACAAAATAGTTTTGTATGGTTCGCTTTGTCTGTCTCAGTCAAAAGTTGCTGTTGTTTTTCATTTTCATTTTACATCCAAAACTAAATGAAAGAAATATATCTATTGTCAAATTCCGTGTTTGATAAAATTAAATAAAATAAAAACATTAAAATGGATAAAAATAGATTAAACACTACCATTTTAAATATAATTTTTTCAGACTTTTTTCTAACGACAATTTACGATATAAATAAGTCGTTTTATTCTCCGGAATAGCAGGATATTCCTTTATATCATAATCATAGAATATTGATCTGTATT
>NC_051407.1:10559338-10559557 GCF_015228065.2 Penaeus monodon
GTAGAGCTACTGATCGGATAAATGGTGTATCCGATGGAAAAGATATTTTCCTCAGAGCAAGATTCTTCCCAAGCCCAATTTGCAACATGAAACCACGAAGCCCGAAGAGAACAAGCCATCTGTTGCAGAAATGGAAATCAACACCTCAGAATGGGATTTTTGCAGGTCGCTTTTGCCAATTCCAAGATTCAAATTGCCAATCAATATGTGATGAGTGAA
>NC_051407.1:10559760-10560450 GCF_015228065.2 Penaeus monodon
TACAAGCCATAAACAAACACTCCAAAAACCCCACAAAACAAAACACGAGCAAACACAGACGCAAAAAAAGGGCGTTGACATACGTAATTTTCCCAGTAATTTTTGCTAAAAATTTCCCGCTAAATTTGGGTTATGTGGGGTCGGGATGGGATGGGGGGGATAAAAGTTTGGGGCCTTAACCAAATACTGCGCTTTTACCTGGGGGAATGACGACAGAGGGACGACAAGGCACGGTTTTGTGTGTGGGGTGTGATAACGGATAGTCGGAGAAAAGATAGTGCCAGAGAGGAAAAAGGGAAAAGAAAATTGTTCAGAGGGGAAAAAGGGAAAGATAAAAAATTCCAAGATGGATAGATAGGAAGAAAATTTGTTAGAGATGGATCGATAATAGGGTCTAGGGATAGATAGATGGTATATAGTTCGGAGATAGAAGAAGTTCGACAGTAGATAGATGGGTAAAAAGCATAGATATTTAATAAATCGGTAAAAGAAAATTTAGGTAAATAGATTAAAATTCAATGTATAGCATAGCAAAGAGAATTTTCAATATTTATGAGTATGTGCTGCGGTGTCTGAGTGTTCAAAGGGTTATAGTGGAAGGAATGATTCAAAATGACAAAAAAAAAAAATCTAAGACTTTGCCACGTTTTTTCAAAAGGAGACTTCAGTTTTTTATTTCATATCGGGAAA
>NC_051407.1:10560469-10560731 GCF_015228065.2 Penaeus monodon
TTTTTTTTTTTTACTTTTTCCTCCCTAGCCTTTTTCCCCAAACAAACATTTTTTATGATAATTTGTATTAAAACCATGAATATCAGCAGACTCGAAAGATATCCATTAGAGAAAAAACCCCCAATAGAAGTATTATGAGGGGATTAATTGTAAACAAATAAATATAAGTATATATTTTTGATGGCAGAAAAAGTAACATGCTTCCTACACACAACACACAACAGATTTAATTTTTAATAATAATAATATAAATTTTATTAAT
>NC_051407.1:10560928-10561153 GCF_015228065.2 Penaeus monodon
GGGCAAAAACGTAAAAGGTTTTAGTCAAAGGGTCCCAACAGAACATCAGCAAACCTGCCTTTTTAAGACCCCAAAAGGGAAGACCCGAGTAAATTTTAACGTCGAATTAATCATCCCAAAAAAAGCGGATAAAACACGAAAGGTGTTTTCATTTTAAAAAAACTATTTGTAGTTTTGTCGGCCATAAGTTAAGGAAGCATAATTGAGGGTTTTTGTAAAATGGGG
>NC_051407.1:10562291-10562389 GCF_015228065.2 Penaeus monodon
TGAGGGATAGAACCTGCAAGAATTTAGTACCAGAGTGTGGACCAGCGACCGGCAGGATAGTAACAGGAGATGTGTGGGAAAACTAAAATTTTACGATC
>NC_051407.1:10562428-10562594 GCF_015228065.2 Penaeus monodon
GAAATTAAGCGCATTTGGAACCTTGCTAACTGTTTACCACGGGAAAACCTTTCTCGTTCAAACAAATGTGTATCGGGTTCCTGTGCCCACACTATTATGGCATCACAATAAGCATATTCAACGACATGGCAGTTTTGAAAAATTTAATTTTGTAAAGTTGGTAGAG
>NC_051407.1:10563259-10563388 GCF_015228065.2 Penaeus monodon
CTTTTCTTTTTTCTTATTTTACAAACAATCAAATGGTAATAATTTTCGCAAATATGCTACCAAACATGCAGCTTAAATGAAGTAAACGGGGGTTTAAAGACGATCTTAATTTGCTCCCGCTTAAAGAGC
>NC_051407.1:10563425-10563961 GCF_015228065.2 Penaeus monodon
AAATAATGGATGAAACAGAATTAAGGGCGATAATTCATTATTCCTTTGATAATTGTCTCTTATTTCTGCCCAATGGTTTTGGGGGGAAAGATAAAGTAGAAAATATTAAAAAAAAAAGTTTCATAATGCCTTCAGCTTGCTGGTTGTCAATGAGATACATTTTTTTTCATTGCAGCATCGAAGAATTTTATGCAACATTCTTTTGTTTGTTTTGTTTTGGTAACCAATACGTATAACAAAATAGTTTTGTAGGTTCGCTTTGTCTGTTTTCAGTCAAAAGTTGCTGTTGTTTTTCATTTTCATTTTACATCCAAAACTAAATGAAAGAAATATATCTATTGTCAAATTCCGTGTTTGATAAAATTAAATAAAATAAAAACATTAAAATGGATAAAAATAGATTAAACACTACCATTTTAAATATAATTTTTTCAGACTTTTTTCTAACGACAATTTACGATATAAATAAGTCGTTTTATTCTCCGGAATAGCAGGATATTCCTTTATATCATAATCATAGAATATTGATCTGTATT
>NC_051407.1:10564501-10564681 GCF_015228065.2 Penaeus monodon
TCTGGTGTAGTGAATGTGATGGTAATGTGTGTGATTGTGCTGAGTGGAGTGTGACCTACAGACTAGTGTGTTGTTATGTGTTGTGTGTAGTGAAAGAGAACAAAAAGAAGTGGTTGTGTGGTGAAATGTGTGTGCGTATGTGCAAATGAAAATAAGTATATCATTAATACATAGCAACTA
>NC_051407.1:10565415-10565965 GCF_015228065.2 Penaeus monodon
AATACAGATCAATATTCTATGATTATGATATAAAGGAATATCCTGCTATTCCGGAGAATAAAACGACTTATTTATATCGTAAATTGTCGTTAGAAAAAAGTCTGAAAAAATTATATTTAAAATGGTAGTGTTTAATCTATTTTTATCCATTTTAATGTTTTTATTTTATTTAATTTTATCAAACACGGAATTTGACAATAGATATATTTCTTTCATTTAGTTTTGGATGTAAAATGAAAATGAAAAACAACAGCAACTTTTGACTGAGACAGACAAAGCGAACCATACAAAACTATTTTGTTATACGTATTGGTTAACCAAAACAAAACAAAACAAAAAGAAATGTTGCATGAAATTCTTCGATGCTGCAAATGAAAAAAAAAATGTATCTCATTGACAACCAGCAAAGCTGAAGAGCATTATGAAACTTTTTTTTTTAAATATTTTCTAACTTTATCTTTCCTCCCAAAAGCCATTAGCAGAAATAAGAGACAAGTTATCAAAAGGAATATATGAATTATCGCCCTTAATTCTGTTTCATCCATTATTT
>NC_051407.1:10566009-10566125 GCF_015228065.2 Penaeus monodon
GCTCTTTAAAGCTGGAGCAAATTAAGATCGTCTTTAAAACCTCCGTTTACTTCATTTAAGCTGCATGTTTGGTAAGCATATTTGCGAGAATTATACCATTGATTGTTTGTGAAATA
>NC_051407.1:10566772-10566940 GCF_015228065.2 Penaeus monodon
CTCTACCAACTTTACAAAATTAATTTTCACAAACTGCCATGTCGTTGAATATGCTTATTGTGAGTGCCATAATAGTGTGCGGCACAGGAACCCGATACACATTTGTTTGAACGAGAAAGGTTTTCCCGTGGTAAACAGTTAGCAAAGGTTCCAAATGCGCTTAATTTC
>NC_051407.1:10566981-10567093 GCF_015228065.2 Penaeus monodon
GATCGTAAAATGTAGTTCCTACACATCTCCTGTTAACTATCCTGCCGGTCGCTGGTCCACACTCTGGGTACTAATTCTTGCAGGTTCTATCCCTCATTTGCATGTCTCTAAC
>NC_051407.1:10567989-10568272 GCF_015228065.2 Penaeus monodon
AACTTATGGCCGACAAAGACATGACATATAGGTCATATATAATGTACATCCTTTCAGTGTTTTATCCGCTAGTTTTGGATGATTAATTCGACGTTAGAATACTCTGGTCTTCCTTTGAGGTCGTTGAAAGGCAGGTTTGCTCGTATGTATCTGTTGCAGGGAGCATTTGACTAAAAGCCTTTTACATGTCTTTGTCTTCCTCTCTCTGCGTCTTTGTTTCGTGGGCCTTTTTCTTTCTGTATTCTTTATTTTGTTTGCCTGTTTCTTTTTCTCTCTTTCTCAC
>NC_051407.1:10568544-10568687 GCF_015228065.2 Penaeus monodon
ATGAGCTTGCTATTGTGTTTATCTCTAATGGATATCTTTCGAGTCTGACATGATATTCAGTGGTTTTATATACAAATTAATCATAAAGAATGTTTGTGTTGGGAAAGAAAGGCTACAGGGAGAGAAACAGTAAAAAAAAAAAA
>NC_051407.1:10568708-10568793 GCF_015228065.2 Penaeus monodon
GTTCCAGATATGAAGTGAAACAACTGAAGTGCTCCTTTTGAAAACACGTGGCACAAGTCTTAGATTTTTTTTCTTGTCATTTGAA
>NC_051407.1:10569184-10569376 GCF_015228065.2 Penaeus monodon
ACACACACACACACCCAAAACCGTGCCTTGTCAGTCCCTCTGTGCAAGTCAGTGGCCCCCAGGTAAAAGCGCAGTATTTGTTAAGGACCATAAGCTTTTATCCCCTCATCACATCCCGGACCCGCAACATAACCTAAGATGAGCGGAAGCTTTTGAGCAAAAATTGACTGGAATATTACGTATGTCAACGCC
>NC_051407.1:10569539-10571124 GCF_015228065.2 Penaeus monodon
AACATGCTTATTTACATATATACACACATGTATATATTATTAGGATTGCACTGCGAGGTCCTGACTGTTAGAAAGACACCGGATATCGATTTACCTTTTAATATTAAACGAGGAATGGGTCAACACTGGGCTTGCAACAACCTCGCCAACATTTGGTGCAACCAGTCCCAAACCCCATACATAATTTCGAGGAATAAACGCATGTTATACAAGAGCAGAGTGCAACATCACAGCAACTTCGTTTCATCTGTTTCCTGCATTTACGCTCGAGTATTCGCGAATACAATTAAAAGTTGGTGCCAAATACTTTTCCAAACATGTTTGTAACCTGTTAAAGCCCTGTGTTAGACATATTGCGATTCTGTGCTCTCGCGCTCTGCTATCAGCTTTCATCTGTTCCGTTCCAGGCTTTGGTGGTGTGTTACGTACAGCAGCTTCAAGAAATTGCATCCTTGCTTGCTGCCGCAGTCACTTTCATCATGACTCTCCTTCACTCTGTTTGCTTGGTTACTGATCGATCAGTGTACCTTGGGCGTTCTTTGCTTTTATCAATTTTTTACGTCTATTATTTTTCGTTTTTCATGGCGTTTCTTTTGTTTCGTGTGCTATTTCTGGACCCGGACGAATATATATCATTACTCTTTATTTGAGACATGCTTCGAATGGATGTTAATACAGTTTGTTGACTAGAAATTCATTAGAATAGATTCGATGTGCAGTTCACAAAATAAAGATTAATCCCCCCGTTTAGCAGAGGAAAGAGGCTCAATAGATTTTTCAGTCGATGTAATCATGAAATTACTCAACTCTGGAGTGTTGCTCGTATAGTTAAACTTTATTGGTAATGATTTTATAAACTTTAAAGTATAAGAAATAAAGTCAATAACAAATCTTAGTTGTAAGTCACCGTATTGACTGTACGATATATCACGATATGCTGATTTTAGCATTTCTTTTATATTAGAGTTTTTGCATAGAATAACGGAAAATAAGCTCCATGTGGTGAGAAGTAACGCTTTATGCATCTTTTTGAAGAATCTCAGGCATCATCTATCAATCACAATCAATACCAAACAAACGAAGCCATTTAAGCCCCAGCGTTGCCAAATATCGGCGTCAGCTCCCCATCATCGTTCTCATCATCACAATATTGCTCCTCAGAGTATCCTGGCGGACACTTGTATCACCTCAAACGGCCTTCTCATCTTTCGTAATTCGAACACTTGCGTTAAACGGAATTACAGTTAACGGTAATTAGACGATGACCTTGTTTACAACTACCAGATGGTCGACGCCTTTGCTCGTTCTTTTGTTTGTCCGAATCAGCTTCTGTGGCTCTGCATTTTTAGAAGACACATTTGTGGTTGTACATCTTATACGAATAATTGATACAGCAAAGCTATTAACTAAGATATAAATCAGTAATCAAAGGATCACAAATGAATAAATTGTATGATAACTAGACAAAATCTGATTATATGGTAGCAACAAAATAAGGCGCTATAAGCCTTAATAATGCGGATGACAAATTGAAAACAATTATATTGAGTGTAGTTCCACCAATAGCCATAAATGTCAGTCATTT
>NC_051407.1:10573032-10573236 GCF_015228065.2 Penaeus monodon
GACCGAAAGAAAAATCGATAACGCCAAGGAGACGCAGCTCGTTACTATCGGCGGATCGACAGCAGACGGAGAGGACAAGGGCGGCAAGATAGCGTGTGTTCGATAGATAATAAGGACAATTTGCGTATCTATCGTCGTCGCCCTCCTTCTCCTTCTTCCCCCCACCCCCCCTTTCCTTTTTAAAGTCGTTCTTTTTGCCCCTCT
>NC_051407.1:10573634-10574580 GCF_015228065.2 Penaeus monodon
GTCCTTCGCTCCCTTCCAATATGCTCCTTTTTCTCGCTGAATCGCTTCCTTTTCATTTCCCTCCTTTTCTCCCTTTTAATCGTCCTCTATTTTCTTTTTTTCAATCAAATCCTCTTCCTTCTATAATCGTCCTTTTTCCTCATCTAATCACAGCCTGTCTTCCCACGCTAATCGTTCTCTCCTCTCTTTACCAATCGTCTCCTTTCCCCCGTTCTAATCGTAATATTTTTCTCTCTTCCAATCGTAATATATATTTTTTCTCCCTTCCAATCGTAATTTTTTTCTCCCACTCGTAATATTTTTTCATCCCTTCCAATCCGTAAAATTTCTTTCTCTCTTCCAATCGTAATATTTTTTTTTCTCTCTACCAATCGTAGTGTTTTTCCTCCCTTCCAATCGTAACATTTTTCTTCCCTTCCAATCGTAATATTTTTTCCTCCCTTCCAATAATATTTTTTCCTCCCTTCGTACCCTACCAAACACTCCCTTTTCTCCCTTCAAATATTCCTCCCCCCCCCCTTGAATCCGCAACCCTTTCTCTCTTTATCTCTTTCGCCCCTTTCCAATCGCATCCTCCCGTCCCCTTTCGGCTTCCTTTCAACCATCCTTCTCAACACTCCTCCTCACCCCCTCCCCACCCTATCCCCCCTACCCCAGGAGGTGCCCTAAGGCGAAGGCCCTGAAATACGCCGACGCCCTGAGGACAGACGCGGCTTCAGGCTTACGTGCGAAGGAAGCTTAAGTGCGGCGGGCGAGCGGCGGCGACATTGTCAAGAGAAGCTCGGGACGCGTCGGGAGTGAGATGCTGAATGAGATTCGCTTCTCGTCGACGTCGATCTCCACTTCGATGATGGCTTTGTCTTCGTGTTGACGCTGGGGTGCACTCAGGCGTATACGCGCGTCCATACAGGCACGCACTCTCTTTCACTCGAAAACCCATGCGCTG
>NC_051407.1:10574725-10575052 GCF_015228065.2 Penaeus monodon
AGCGCACGAATAAACGAAAATAAGCACAAACTTATGTATATTTATCAACATTAATATTAAAATACTAAGGACTCTCTGTCTCCCCTGTCTGACCCACGGAGGCAAATGAACGAAAAAAAGGGGAAAAAACAAGAGAATAAACATGAATAAGCAACATAGGTCACGAGCCAACGAGAGCGCGGCCTCCCATTCATCAACTTCCACAGAACCTGGACGGGTTCCAGCGCATGAAGAGCACAAAGGAGTGTTATGATAACTTTGTCTGGCTTTGCCCTCCATTCTTTAGGCATACGGCATCGAGGAGAGGGAGAGAAACTGCTAGGAAGG
>NC_051407.1:10575423-10575507 GCF_015228065.2 Penaeus monodon
AAAAGCCATAGGGAGACATGGTTACAAAGAGTGTGTATATAACGATAAGGAAGAACACAGAGGGCGATAAACATTGTAAGTGGC
>NC_051407.1:10575857-10576170 GCF_015228065.2 Penaeus monodon
CAAACAAAATATTTCACAATTCCCTGACTCCCCTTCGCGTGTGTCATGCACGAGCGGTTTCACAGAATCACTCGAAAATGCTTCAGGACTGAGATGGCTGCGCGGTGCCGAGGTTCATCACACGTCCTGGAGTTGCGTTTCTCCTTACAGATCGCGTTAGTTCCTCTGCTTGACTTTCTTTGTGGATTTGTGAAGGTGTGTGGCTCTGGGCTTGGTACGTGCTAAGTCTGTGTGTCTTGTTTTGTCTTGTTTTGTATATGGATTTCTGTGCAATGTGTGTGTGCGGACAATATGAATCGTTTTTTTCTTCTTT
>NC_051407.1:10576385-10576573 GCF_015228065.2 Penaeus monodon
CCTCGTATATAGAACAAATAACTCACTGAAAAGTATCACAGATGACGGCAGAGATCTTGTTGCAACTAAAGACATTTCACTGGAGGAGGAGGGTCGGCGAGGTCAAGTTCGGTCGATAACATCAAGCTTTTTTATTCATTTCTTGAGAGATGTGATCCTTGTTAATGGCCCTCTTTGATAACTCAGCT
>NC_051407.1:10576652-10576846 GCF_015228065.2 Penaeus monodon
GAGGTCTATGTTTTACTAGGTTTTAAAACGTTTTTTTTTTTAAAATCAGAAACTTGCATTTTTTTTAGATCTATTTATCATCATCATTTTTGTCATGAAAGCGCTTTATCACAGGCACTTTAACCTTTAACGAGTTTTATGCTCGAAGATTAGGTGGACTGTCTACAGTAAGCCTGCTGCTTTAATGCAACAAG
>NC_051407.1:10577614-10577770 GCF_015228065.2 Penaeus monodon
TAATGAAAAAGTAAAAGTGACGATCTCTGGCGATTTTCCGTTATGCGCCATACTTCTTTCCCCGTTCTTGGAGCTGCAACGAAATCTGTTGTCATCTAAAGATCGTAAAATGTATTTGGAAAAATAAATGTGTTTCGTGTATCCATGGTAGTCTTG
>NC_051407.1:10577883-10577966 GCF_015228065.2 Penaeus monodon
TTCGCCTCTCTCCCTCACGCCCACATGCACCCCTATCACGCCCATGATGATCCCATCTCCTCACGCCCACGACTCTCCCCTTT
>NC_051407.1:10578187-10578618 GCF_015228065.2 Penaeus monodon
GAGGCCTGTGCAATAGGCTCTCAGAGGGCCACTGCAATGCCTAGTCGTGCCTGGGAGAACGGTTGCCACTTAGGGTAATGAGTTCGCTTTCCACTAATCACGGATTCTGTGTATCTGTATGATCATATGAGATTAGGGATACATATTTCATTCTATGATTTTCGTTAGGTTAGGTTTAAATTGATTTGTCTTGAAAACGTAAAGTAAATTAGGACGTTGTTGAAAAAATATTTATTGGAAGGTTGAAGTTTGAAAATTATTAATTTTGATTTTACAATAACACTAGATGTATTGCACTTTAAAAGAGTTATTTTGATATTAAGAATATTTACATCCTCTGATTCTGAGATTTTACGTTTATATACACAGTGTATATGTGAATGAATATACAAATGTGTGAATGTGAGTGTGTGATAAAGTACTTATGCATT
>NC_051407.1:10578722-10578983 GCF_015228065.2 Penaeus monodon
TACAGACAGATATACATACCTACACACCTTCCATTGTTGAGTCACTTTGCCCAAGTGAAGATGAATGTCTGTTGCCGCATTTCCGAACGAACTCTGGCACCGGATGACAATAAGAGCGAGAACAGGCCGTGTATGTCTGTTTAATTGAAACGAATCTGTTTTTCCCCACGCGGGCATTGCACTTTCTTTCCCGAACGGCTATGCGTGTATTCTTATCTTTTTAAAAGAAAAATCTGCTATCTTTTCTTCTGTAAATCGTGA
>NC_051407.1:10579015-10579228 GCF_015228065.2 Penaeus monodon
CGAAATTATTTAGGATGATTTCGCTGAGGCTTATAAACGAGTAAACTAAATCAACCAATGAATGTGATTTCAGTAAAAAAGAACATATTATTGAATCTAAATGAACTGATATGAATGCTATATGACGGTATGTAAATGAATGATATCTAATTCTTATATATATGAGGATATTCAATCGTATCCCACCGCCTTTAGGATTAGTAGTTAATCCTA
>NC_051407.1:10579607-10579824 GCF_015228065.2 Penaeus monodon
TATATTTCATATACGAGCGGGGGTGTTAATTCCACATATGGTATCTGATCCTTATATAAGGGAATGGATACTAGGGGGATAAACATTAATAAAAGTAAAAGTATATTATATTTATATAAGTGAGAAGGCTAATGCAATTATACAACATGCAGAAAAATGAGAACAATAGAATCCGTGTATTACAAAAGAAGAAAATATGTCTTGGAAGTAAAATATG
>NC_051407.1:10580235-10580699 GCF_015228065.2 Penaeus monodon
TCTTTCGGGAAGCCCATGAAAGGCGAGTCATCTCTACTTTTGCGAAAATTTATGCTTATCAAACTACAGGGATTGAAAGAACAGAAGAAAATCTCCGGTTGAATCGCTTTTATCTTTCTTTCTTTTTTATTGAGTTGTAATTCCATTTTCTGGAAATCTATTATCGTTTAAAAAAGCTATGCTTATCATGAATCCAGAGAAAAAAATAGATAATGATTATAATTTACTAGTAAAAAAACAACAACATTTAAACAATACTTTAAACAATAAATGAAACGCGAAAATAAACCCCCGTCTCTCAAACATATCCGACGCGAAAATTAAAACCCATGAAATCCTCTCCTCAGTAACGGGAGAATGATTGTCTTTGATGTTATTGGATGGATGGATTGATGGCAATAGCGATGGTTGAGCTCCTGCTAAAACAAGCAGATGCGATTGTTACCGTTTAAGCAAATAAGTAA
>NC_051407.1:10582726-10583029 GCF_015228065.2 Penaeus monodon
TTTTTGGCCATGTCAACAAAAGTATGCAAAAGGACAATTATGGATGGGTTAGCTATGGCTCAGGGACCAGTTGATCAGATTTTGATCGAGAACCGGATCCGTATAAGGAATTTAGACCTTATTTAAGAATTCATCACCAGTGCAAATTATCATAGAAAATAATCATCCGGGGAAACTAGTTTTCTTTCAGCAAATTGTATTAAACTTTGTATTTCTTATGTATCTAGTAAACTTATGTCTTATTATGTATTTATATGTTTATATATTTTTTGGCAATGTGCTTTTGATATATATATATATTAT
>NC_051407.1:10584764-10585010 GCF_015228065.2 Penaeus monodon
CAACACCGCAACGAAGATAAATATAATAACAAAATGATAACAGTGCATCTCGCTTTAGAGTCACCGCGTCGGCAACCAGGTCGCGGAGGGTGAGTGCGGTTAGGTCAAAGGTCAGGAAGAAGGGATAAAAGAGTATATATACACAGCACGCTGGATGGAACTCGTTAATTAGGCTCACTTCAACTCAATTAGTCATTGGGATTAATGATTTAGTTCTATTGATTAATTATTCTGTTCTGTTACTGG
>NC_051407.1:10585032-10585667 GCF_015228065.2 Penaeus monodon
TCCGTCACTCTCAAATGAATGGTAATTCTAATGATGGTGACGAAGAGAAGAGACAGAGTAATAAAGAGGATAATGCCAGTGCTAACAAGGATGTTGAAGTAAATTAACAACAGTGATGATGATAATAACACTCATCCTGCCCACACATAACACTCCCCCCCCCCCCCAACACCCACATAAATCCCCACTCATCCTTCTCCCTCCCCACGCCCACAAAAGCCACCCCCCACAACCCCCGCCCCACACACACAGCCGACAAAGCCCGCACATAAGCCCTATCATGTCTCCCACACACAAACAAAACCTCTCTTCACACAAACCACAACCTCCTCTCCCTCATAACCCCCTTCGTAATAGCATCCCCCCACAACCCCGCTTCTCCCACAACCTCACCTCCCACAACCCCGCTTCTCCCACAACCTCACCTCCCACAACCCCGCTTCTCCCACAACCTGCAGCCAGAAACCCTTCCCCTCGCGTCCGAATTCCGCTGAAGCCGTCGTCCGAAACCGAAGCCAAAGCCAAGTTTCTCAGAAGGGCTACTTCAAGACGTCCTTCGCTCGAGACTCTTTTCTTCTGCTCAACTTCATCTTTGTTCTCACCATCTTTAATCTTTTTTTTTCCCTTCCGACACG
>NC_051407.1:10586092-10586466 GCF_015228065.2 Penaeus monodon
CTCCCCCATCCTCTCTTCATCTCTATGTATCTATTTACTCTCCGCTCATCACCTTTTTTCTTTGCTTCTCTTCCCCCTTATGAGATTCGTATCATATAAACTGGTCTATAAAAAATTCATAATATGAAGACTAGGAGTGTCTTCGCCTCATAAACAGTCGGCCCGCCTAAGAAAAATTCCTTTGTGTCAACGCCAATAAGACTGGAGAGAGTCACTGTCATTTTCCCGTCTATAATTTACATATACGAAACAGCTGTTGGAAATTACATTCTTATGACTATGCCTTCTATTCGCATGAAAACTTTTGTGAATACTGTTAGGTTTAACGAGAGCTTAAATCTCGACCAGATGCCTTGGAAACTGCAGCTGTATTC
>NC_051407.1:10586528-10586868 GCF_015228065.2 Penaeus monodon
TGTCCCATCTTGCTCAAAATCTTTTATCAAACTGCAAAGGACCGCTGCAATTGACAGAGGTGAAAACTCCCGTCTCGGTTTTCAAGATTGTATTTTTTCCTATCCCTTATCTTTCTTTTGGGTCGTTTTTTGGGTCATTCTTGTGTCTTCTAATCCCCCTGTTTCTGTGATTTTTGTTGGTGATAAATCGACATTGTGAAAAAATTGTGTGTAACGGTGTTTCCTTTGTCTCAACCATCGTTATTATCAGATAATTTCTTCATAAACTATGAATGAATCGAAAAAAAGACAACTATAAACTCTCATCTTTATTTTGAAAAAAACATTTTCCTTTTTTACT
>NC_051407.1:10587151-10587254 GCF_015228065.2 Penaeus monodon
GGCGTCTCCTCTCTGTCGAGCTGAAAGGCAAGAGGTGGTGTTATGCAAATTCAAACCTTTTATTCGTGTCTGTTTCTGCTGGTACGGCTTCGAAAACACAGTT
>NC_051407.1:10588562-10588716 GCF_015228065.2 Penaeus monodon
ATAAGTGTGCTTGCTTTAGAAGTGTCCAGCATTCAGCATTTCGCTCTTTTTAAAAGTGGCAATGTACTTCGTTATACGGTAAAAAAAATATAGATATACAATATGTAGTACGGTGAGTTGTAAAAAGTCCTTTAAGGTAATATAATTGCTTTTA
>NC_051407.1:10588959-10589085 GCF_015228065.2 Penaeus monodon
TGCATTAAGACGAAAATCTAAAAGCAAAAACTGGAAAAAACAAACGAAAAAGAAGCTAGAGAGTTATGGCATTCACGATTCTCGCGGGAAAACTGTTAAAGAGAAGTAAAAGTTCAATGAATGAAA
>NC_051407.1:10591011-10591397 GCF_015228065.2 Penaeus monodon
CAGAGAAAGAGAAACAAAGAAATTGAGGAAAGAAAACAAGAGCGGATGGTAGAGAGAGAATGAAAAAGAAGAGAGTAAGGGGGAAGAAAGAAAGAAAGAGCGAGGGGAAAAGAGATGGAAGGGGAACAGGGAAAAGAAACAAAATGTTTGAGGAGGAAGAGGAGAGTAAAAGGATGAAGAGAAAGAGATAAAGAAATGAAAAAGTAAGAGCAACAAAGGGAAGAAGAGAAATAGGAAAGGACACAGAAAGATCGAAGAGCAACAAGAATGAAAAAAATACGAAAAAGCAAAAGGACAAGAGACAAACAAACAAACGAAACGAGACAACGAAAACGCCAGAATCAAAAATGGAAAAAATAAACCAGAAGAGCAGGGGAAAAGAAGAA
>NC_051407.1:10591530-10591922 GCF_015228065.2 Penaeus monodon
ATCTGCGAGGCGAGCCCAGACAGTCGACCGTCGGGGCCAAAGCAGCCGCGGCCCGTGATAACATGTGGCACATGTCACTGAGGGCGGGCGGAGGATGAGGGTTATGAGGTGAGGATGTGGCACGAGGCGATGCAGGTGGGCGTGAGGAATAAGGCATGGGTGGGGGGTTAGGTGGGCGTGGGGAATGCAGTATGAGGGGGTTTTGGTGGCTGTGAGGAATGAGACATAGGTGGAGGGTTAGGTGGGCGTGAGGAATGCAGTATAAGGGGAGGAGGGGAGTTAGGTGGGCGTGAGGAATGCAGCATGAAGGGGGGGGGGGCGTAGGTGGGCGTGAGGAAGTGGCTCGAGGGATGAGGAAAGGCCTGATGGGCGGGTAGATAAGGGTAGCATGA
>NC_051407.1:10591967-10592295 GCF_015228065.2 Penaeus monodon
GTGAGAGAGAGGGCTAAGAAGAGTGGGCGTTGCGATGGATGGACAGGTGGCATGACCGAGAGAGGGTGGCCTGGTCGTAAATGGGCGTAAGAGGGGGGTGGGGAGGAGTATTGACATGAGGGGAGTGAGTGGGCGTGAGGGAGAGGAAGTTCTTATAAAAAAAAAATATATATATATACACAATAATTTGGGAAAAGGATTTTGAATATTCAGCATTCGAATAGAGAAATAAAGTTCCGAGTGCATTAGCGACAACATCCCGGCTGACAATAAAACACGTTGCAGTAATCCTTTTAAATAAGAAATGGCCAAGAGATATGAGGCATAC
>NC_051407.1:10593799-10593947 GCF_015228065.2 Penaeus monodon
TTCGCGGATTATTTGAGGATAGCAGCCTTGCAGCTGAAAACTTACAATGAGACAATAAGCAGATTCTCTCCATGATACACTGTAAGAAACCACTGTACATGATTAAATTAGCTGTAAGGTCTTATGGATGGTAGTGAGTTCCTATGGA
>NC_051407.1:10596318-10596499 GCF_015228065.2 Penaeus monodon
TGCATAAAACGTCGCTCACATGCTTTTAGTTCCAAGCCTATTCATCTCCAGGGCCTTCGTCAGTAGCGATTTTCTGCGGGTGCGAGAACCTGACATTTTAATCATATTTTTTCCCTTGGCAAGATGTTTTTTTTTTCTGACACGTGTCCAACACATTTTATTTGTACATATATATAGCTTA
>NC_051407.1:10596534-10596673 GCF_015228065.2 Penaeus monodon
ATCATAAGAGTTTTCAGAATGTAGTTTGGGGGAAAGACGATAAGAAACATTTTGAGATGATGTCAAACTTCATTATCATCGTAAATAAAACATCGCATGTTTACCCACCTTCTACTTACCTGATCTCCCCGAACAGCTG
>NC_051407.1:10597231-10597308 GCF_015228065.2 Penaeus monodon
CCACTCTTCCGGACACAACCACGTCTTCAAAGTCCTCCGTCGTCTCATCACGTGCCTGGGAACCTCATTGAGCGCCT
>NC_051407.1:10597382-10597662 GCF_015228065.2 Penaeus monodon
GTTAGTTCTCTCCCAGTTTCATCGTCGGCACACACGACGACCGTTATTTCTCTTTTACTTTGTCATTCACTTCAGACAAACAGCACTGACTGCATGCAAAGTCTGCTGCCCTCATCTGTGTCACTGTGCCTATAACGAAGGCTCACGCAAGCAGGTGTTCGAGGCTCGTGGATTGCTGTCCGTCGTGAGTTTGAGTTATGAGTTTGGTCATGACTGTTATGGCGAGGAGCAGGGGTAGCAGGGGCTGGAGCATTGTGTTTGTGAATATACTGGTGAGATA
>NC_051407.1:10598010-10598279 GCF_015228065.2 Penaeus monodon
CACACACACGGACGGACCTGCGCGTATATAACCTGACAGCAACAAATCCCTCCCTCCTCCCGTTGCAAACTAAATCAGACTTTTATTCTTCTGCAAGTTTGCAAGGCGTGTTCGAACTGAGCGGATAGCATTGCAATACCCGCCAATATTGGATGTCAAAACGGATGACTCGGATAACTTTCCTTTAGAGAGTTACGATGAAGTGTAAGGATGCGATGAAATCATGAATTCGATTTTGAGATTGATGCTTCGTGTTGCAAGTGACGTCT
>NC_051407.1:10599724-10600099 GCF_015228065.2 Penaeus monodon
GTCAGTAAATAAAACAGAATCGGGCCCCGCAGCAAGACCCAATCCCTTGTCCTCCTGACACCACGCACACGCAGGTTCGACCAAGCAAAGCATAAAAGCATAAAAACAGGAGAGTTAATAACTTCACCCTTTAGTGTGAAAGGAGGAACCAGCGAGGCGTGCTGAGGGCATAGCTGGCCTGTTGCGTAATGGCCTGGCACAGTACAAGGGAGTGGAGTCAGCTGGCTCTCTCTCTCTCTCCGTCACGCTGTATTAGTTCTGAGTGCCAGTGCCAGGGAGCTTCAGTGCCACTCAGGAGCTGGTGATGGATTGGGGTTCTCATTCTTCAAGATTTTTTTTTTTCTGTTTCCGTCTCTGGGTGGTTGTCTGGGTGGT
>NC_051407.1:10600306-10600773 GCF_015228065.2 Penaeus monodon
TTGGTTTGACCATCTACAATAAATGCTTTAATCAATTTCTTCTTTTAAGATCCTTCTGTCTAACATTGTATAGGATTTTATTAGTTTCACAATAATTGGTTTCTTTAACACGTAAAATACCACATGTAGCTTAATACCATATGAACCTTAATAGGCAGTAGCTCTGAATTTATATACTGTACCGATATCTACTAAGTTTCCATTTCTTTAATTTTAGAAGACATTGTCCTTTAGAGTAACGTTGGTTTTAAGGTGACGTGATGCTCGTCTTTAAGGCAATTTCCTCAGCTCCTTTTGGGAGGAACATCGATGATCTGTGGGAGATTTCATTCTTGTCTATAATATTGTTTTGTAATGTTATCTTCTTGGTCTTGGTCTCTTTACTCTTATAAACTGAATACATCTATATTTATAGCTACCTATCTGTCACTCACACACACGCAGGTAAACATACAGACAGACAGACG
>NC_051407.1:10601712-10602249 GCF_015228065.2 Penaeus monodon
TCAATTACCGTCTTTACAAGCACTAATAATATTGAATGCTTGCGGCTTGATATGAATTCTAGCATGACTGAAAGCGAGGAGGAATGCTTGATTGCACCAGCGGTTCACAATATCTGAAAAATAAGCAATGTAACTCAGGATGTGAAAGACACCCATGGAGATGTAAACAAATATATTCTGCCAATTCCCAGAAATGAGGAAAGTATAGAGTAAATGCAAAAGGACATTAATTATCTTCGAGCTTAATGAATATACGTCAAAATGAAACATTTTTATTTTTTATTTTTGCCTTGGCGTATATACTTGCATGCGTGTGCAATAATTGCAGTGGGGAGGGGACGAACGGAGAAAGAACTGCTTTATATACAACGTTAAAGCACGAGAGAGGGACGATGTTGGTGTGTAATAAAGTTGCAAAGCCCCAACATGGTGCTGTGCGGGGCGAAAATACAACAGCTCTGGGGAACATACCGGCTCTTGATGTGGCGTAAAGATGAGTTAACACATTATATATACTATGATTAATAGCTGCTTTTA
>NC_051407.1:10603351-10603494 GCF_015228065.2 Penaeus monodon
CCAGGAGGAATGATAAACACGTATGGATTTTTATTTCACTATTTTATAAAAGAAGGCAAGAAACCAATATTCTAAACAAGGTAGTATGATGTACTGCACTGGAAAATTTTCCACGCGATTTACGGTATTGCTTTTATAACTAT
>NC_051407.1:10604535-10604763 GCF_015228065.2 Penaeus monodon
CACATTCAGTAAACACACTCGGAGTTTATTCTACTTCAACAAACACTCCCATTACCTACTTTTATGGCCATTATCGATCCACAGATCTGTAATTATTCCGCTCATGCAAAATACAGAACTAATACCATTTTGTTTTGTCCACTAATATACCTATGGACGTTTTGAAACTGATGCACTAATTTCCTCTTTATCGATATGATCCCTTTTGTCAAAAAGTTCTATTCCGTA
>NC_051407.1:10606690-10607772 GCF_015228065.2 Penaeus monodon
ATCTTTTCAGAGTCCTTACGATGAGAGTGAAGGTAAGGCGAAATCCCGTTTTCTATGCTCGTTTAAGTGAGGCGTAATCGCGTTTCCTATGTTAGTTGAAGTAAAGTGATCTCCCGTTTTCTATGCTCGTTTATGTAATGCGAAATACCGTTTTCTATGCTTGTTTGACTAAGGCGAAGTCCTGTTTTCTGTGCTCGCTCAGGGAAAGATTCTCGGTTTAGGTCACCAATCTCTCTCTCTATATTTTTTTTCAAGATACAGCTAATTTCACTCCCTTAATGCATTCTTGGGCCAAATTTTAAATAATCAGAAACTGAGCGAAAATAAAAGGGGAAATGATGCCACGCATAGACAGAAAGAAGAATATTGGAGAAAAGAGTATCTAAAAAGTGTTTTGTTTTTAAAATACATCTTATCTTTTTAATATTATTTTCCTTCTTTTTAAATTCAAACTCATCTACAATTTTAGAAATAAGAAGGAAAATATCCTATGATCATATCCCCTACTATACAGATATTTAAAAGACGAAATTAGCTAAACAATTTTTCTACATTTACCATGTCATAAACACGAAGCTGTTGACGTAGAGAGTGATAACATAACGTGAATAGTATTTTATTTTTAATTTCTGTTATATGCATATTTTTTTTTACGAAAAGGATAATTAATATAGAGCAAATTCCGCGACATAGCTCGGGAGTACACTTTGGAGTAAATAGAATACTTGAACATAAGTTAATAATGAAATCAGATTACACACTGTGTAAAAGAAAAGTACGTATCCCCTTTTACAGCTAGACTACCAAAGTTAATTGAATAACATCGAAAAAAACAAACAAACAATATTCGCAGGGAAAATAGTTTTGTGTAAATTAAAAATTTTGAATACACTTTTAGAAAAAAAAGAGAGGCAATGACATAATTAGGTAAAAAATTAAAAACAAAAAACAAATGAACAGAAATCCAAGTCTGTTGCGACAATTAAATAATACAAACACATTTTGGGAAAGTGATACCCCTGGACTTTCTCCGTTAATATTTGCATGTAAATACACCCTTTTATATTGTTTAATATAATGGT
>NC_051407.1:10608265-10608555 GCF_015228065.2 Penaeus monodon
CATTCTCTATTTGTGGTATACCGCCACTTTCCCTCTTCCGGTCTGATAAGCCAGTGGATAACGAATATAAACAATAGTAATAATATGAACTCAAATGATAATATAAACTCAAATAATAATATCAACTCAAATATTTCTCCCAAGCCAATCCTCTCTATCTATGCTTCTAATCCGGCCGAAAAAAGTGGGAAAAGCCGAACGAACGAAATGGAGAACATCCGGTATGCCATCAGGAGCCGGATAAGCGAAGTATGTGGTCTGCTCCCTGCTTCTCTCTTGTGGGAATTCGA
>NC_051407.1:10609017-10609432 GCF_015228065.2 Penaeus monodon
TGCTTAAACCCTATCCTTTTTGTTTTACTGCATTTATCTTCATATTTTACACGATTTATCCATCGACATCCTTCCACCCCCCTTTCCCCCGCCTAATCGTCTCGTGGCCAACTCTCGTAAACACTATAATCTATACCAGGAATTCAAATTTACATCAGACAAAACGCTTAGCATTGATTTATATGTTTCCGAGCGAGAATTCCGAGACAAAGTTCATACCGGGAAGGATATGGTCTTGTAAATCGGGATCGAAGAGGTATGCGGTATGTAACGTAATTTTTCTGTAAAATGGGGCGTGAAATGATGTCATTTTAGAGTGTGTGGGGTAGACGCCATGCGATATAATTCATGGGGATATGTGAGAATTATGGGGCTGGGTGATATAGACTACGTGCGCACACACACGATCGAGCTT
>NC_051407.1:10609838-10610023 GCF_015228065.2 Penaeus monodon
TCTATATTTACACAAATATGCTAAAGTACACTTACACTTGTTGATTATTTGCTTGCGAGACCAATGTTGCGTGCAGCTAAACCCACGGAGGTAAAATTCATAACATTAACTGTATCCCCTGACTGTCGTAAAATTAAACTTTACTTTCCCCGCAACGATTACCAATAATAGGAAATGAGGACGAT
>NC_051407.1:10610075-10610379 GCF_015228065.2 Penaeus monodon
TTCATTATTTGACTAGCCATCTCCGCTATTTCCGAAACGTTTTATCTTATTGCAAATGCTTGTAATGATTCCTCATTTCCTGTGCCAATGGCTGGTAATCTTGCAGATGTCGAGTGATATATAAAGACAGTATTGCAAGGAAGAGGAAGAAGGTATAACATTTCGTCTGGCTGGGTGAAATTTATAGGGCAGGGGCGTTTTCTTTAGCCTTCTCATCTCGGGTCCTTTCGTTCCGGCCAGACCCGCTTGGCGTGGGTGCCCGACGGGGGGCGGGGGGCGACGGAGGGAAGCCGTTCGCCCTTCG
>NC_051407.1:10611238-10611442 GCF_015228065.2 Penaeus monodon
TATCACAGCCTACATATGCAAATTGGTCATCACGCCACATGTCGGTGCACTCTGGTCCATTTTCTCATATCAGGGAACACTCGACCGATCGCGTAATGCATCGCTCAGTATATTGCTTGGGTGATGCATGTGCGTGGGTAGGGGAGAGGGGGAGAGGGAGGGGGCGTGACGTACCGGTGCATGTGTTTACATTCTTGGAGGTCG
>NC_051407.1:10613514-10613784 GCF_015228065.2 Penaeus monodon
CACATGATATCTAATACAGATAGCAACACATTATAGATGCATTCACTTATAGGATTTCGTCCGCGTGTATTTCAATCGCAAGCAATTTTTCGTTTATTCCATTTGAATTTCATTTGCATGATGAAGGCTAATGCCATTAGGTTTGATCAGCAGAGGTTTACTCGGAGCTTTCATCAGATCGCAGCTCAGATGCCTCGTCTCGTTAGGAACCAATTCCCGACTCAATTTTTGGAAAATTCGGAAAGAAAATAAGATTTCGCTTTTACTCTC
>NC_051407.1:10614750-10614905 GCF_015228065.2 Penaeus monodon
GAAGGTCTGCTCAGCGACAGAAACTTTCCGGGAAGATGAGCTCCCTCGGCGAAAGCTGAGTCTTATCAGGAGGCTGACTGAGTGCCTTGCCAGGTCCCAGAACGCCAACGCCTTTCTTACATATTTTGACTGTTGTTCTTTTGTGGCGTATTTAG
>NC_051407.1:10615031-10615153 GCF_015228065.2 Penaeus monodon
TCGTCTGGACTCATATCATCTCCGTATTTATTATATCTCTTGAGCGAATAGATATAAGGCAGAGTACCAGAAGTAGGTCATATTTCTCTTTACTTTTCGTATCAGCGTTGCTTTATTAAAAA
>NC_051407.1:10615567-10616301 GCF_015228065.2 Penaeus monodon
AATCCTTGCTTTATCACAGTGAAAACCCTTATTTCCCCAAATACAGCTGTAGTGTCATCAAATAATCTCAAGTTCAGGATAGGATGAAACCTGAGCCGAAAGAAACGTCATGAAACGTTTGTCGCTTCGGGAGAGAGATCAACGTTTTCAAGGATTCCCCGCCTGATTATGAACACACAAGCCCATAAACGCGAAAAGGTCTTTGATCGTCCATCCTTTGCAGTTCGTTATATTCATTGCACTTCGTATATTGCAGGATGTTACCTTCTCAATATCATGCGGAGAGCGAGATAATATATGGAACCTGTGGTTAAAACTGCCGAGATAAATTCACATGTGATTTTATACTGGGATGGAATGAGAGGTGGAATTTGCTAGTTGTAGGTGCCAGGAGTTCAGACAGGTGATATTAGCTTTAATGGTAATTTGAATCTTGTAGCTAGAAATTAATCGATGCATCTCATGCACTTAAAGATTGTCATCTGTCTTCTTATCACAAAAGAAAATAGGTGCTATAACACATATGCTATAGCCAATTCTTTCTACAACGTCAGTATTCATTCATGATTCGAAAGCTATGTGTTATTATCTAAAAGGGGAACATTTTCGAGTATTAGAACAAATATGAAAATATGATGTCTTTCTTCCCGGGTTATGTTTTAGTTATAAAAGTTGTTTACCGATCTGCAATGTATCTGCGTGTTTAGTTATATGCCTATCTGCATGACTGCAGT
>NC_051407.1:10616724-10616853 GCF_015228065.2 Penaeus monodon
GACAAATCACTCAGGAGAGAATGATAATGGCGAAGGACTAAAGTGGCAAAGGCGTTTATGGGGCGAGGGATAATTCTCAGTGAAGAGGAAACGTGTTTAAATCTTGTTTCTTGAGACGAGTTGGGGATC
>NC_051407.1:10617385-10617825 GCF_015228065.2 Penaeus monodon
TGAAGCAAAATCCAAAAGGAAGATAGAGTGACGCCGAAAAGCATATAGGGTGAGTTCTGTGTAATATATATGCATTGACTCTACATTTATCTGATGGAGAATCGTTAAAAAAGGAGTCTGAAAAAGTTCAATTTATGGAAAAAAATAGTCTTCTGGTCCGGTATAAATGGGTAAAAAAAAAGAGAGAGAGAAAAAAATTCTACTTAACTGAACGTTGAAATTTGACTGTATATGGTAATCGAGGATTTGGGTTTGATTGCATTGTATATAGATTGTGGTACGTAATCCGCAAAAAACCTTGTTAATATCGTTATAACAAGGGGAACGAATATTTTCGGAAGCGTTTAGATGAAAACTATAAAATGAAAAGCAGTTTTGAAAAGAGGTTACTGTTATATATCGTAAATAACTTTATTAATCTATCTATTACTGCATTGATG
>NC_051407.1:10618047-10618116 GCF_015228065.2 Penaeus monodon
CATTTTCCTTCCCTCCCTTCCCTCTCTCTCACACACACACAAAACAAAACTATTTTGGCTGTATATGGA
>NC_051407.1:10618695-10619238 GCF_015228065.2 Penaeus monodon
ATATAGGTACTGATTTTTTTTTTGTAACTGAGTAATACAGACGGGCCAGGCCCTCATCCACTACAGGTTTGGAAAAATGTTGGGACGCCACCAACCTACCATGATTTAGTGCTAGCCCGTGTCCGTAGAAAGGATTTGTTTATACACGTTTCTTTTTTTTTGTCCGTGGATATGGTACCGGAATTGGTCGATGGCTGCAGTTCCGAGTGCATCGATGAACAGTTTGTGCAGGTTACAATAGCATGCAAGTAATGTGATAAAGAGAAAGAAAAATTGTCATTAAAAGGAAGAGATTGATAACTTTATCGCCCAAGGACAGGTGTTATCCGTGATTGTAGTAATCCTATATATTTTTTCCGCATCATGTTCAATTGAAAATAACTAAAATCATCCTTTTGCCTTGACATCCATGTTCAATAAATTCAAAGCATGTTTTAACCCAAACAGAGATTAGACAATTTTAAAGGACGAGTTTATAGAAAACGGAGAGATGAATAGGGATAGGAGAAAACAGGGTGTAGAGTTAGTCTAAAAATTTAATCA
>NC_051407.1:10619366-10619745 GCF_015228065.2 Penaeus monodon
ATATATTACACTCCCCACATAATAAAATACCCACCACTTATACTCACATACACATTCCGTTCCAGACAATAAAGTCTACACGTTATAGCCACCCAGATGTATTTCCTTTTTTCGTGTATTCCTTAAATCCGTGATCTATTTTTATTAGCAGAGACACACACAAACAACCCAAAGACTGTGGCTGCCACCGAGATAGCTAGCGATATGTAAATAGATTCGCTCTCTATGTAAATCTATGCTCGTAATCTATTGACCTCCAACCTAGTAAGAAACACTGTGTAATCTGTTCATGCTGATTTATTCTTACTGTGAGATGTTATCTGTATTTACCAAAAAAAAGTGTACGTGTTTTTCCTATTCTTGTGTCTTGGTTTAGAAT
>NC_051407.1:10622140-10622239 GCF_015228065.2 Penaeus monodon
ACTGCATGCTTCAACATCTCAACTTTCTCCTTTTTCTTTGTATTACGTATTTTTTTTAAGTACACTTTTATGTCCATAAGTATTTTCACTTTTTACATG
>NC_051407.1:10623621-10624408 GCF_015228065.2 Penaeus monodon
AACACAAGAAACCCTTCCTAATCGCCTGCCATAATCTCGATAATTGAAGCGAGGTGGCTTCTGATGGCACGTCTCTTCAAGGTCCTTCTCGAGAAGGACTTAAGCCAAATCCTTCGGCTACGAGGACCAAGGGGCGGGGAGGGAAGGGGGGATGGAGGGAAGGGGGGTGGGTGGGGAGGGAGGGTGGAGGGGAGGGGGGTGGAGGGGAGGGGGGTGGTAGGGAGGGAGGGTGGAGGGGAGGGGGGTGGAGGGGAGGGGGTGGAGGGAAAGGGGGATTGAGGGGAGGGTGAGGAGGGAAGGGTGGTGGTGGGGAGGGAGGGTGGAGGGAAGGGGGGATGGAGGGGAGGGGGGTGGTGGGGAGGGTGAGGAGGGAAGGGTGGTGGTGGGGAAGAAGGGTGGAGGGAAGGTGGGATGGAGGGGAGGGTGAGGAGGGAAGGGGGGTGGAGGGAAGGGGGATGGAAGGAAGGGGGGATGGAGGTAAGGTGGGAAGGAGGGAGGAAGGGTGAAGGGAAAGGTAGGAGGAAGGGAGAGGAGGATGAGGAATAAGAGGGAAGGAAAGAGGGATGGAGGGAGGAAAGGAATCTGGAAAAGTGGGGGGAAGAGAGAGAAGGAGGAGAAGGACGAATAGGAGTGAAGGAGGGAAGGAAGGAGTGTGAGGGGTTAGGAGAAGGAGGAAATAGGAGAGGGGAGAGGAGGAATGGCAGAGCGTGCAAGTGGGTATTTAGATGAAACGAAGGGAAGAACTGAGGGAGAGACGAAGAGGAAGGAGGCGAGGAAAAGATATAAA
>NC_051407.1:10624459-10624644 GCF_015228065.2 Penaeus monodon
CTGGAGACGACTGCTCTTGATCTGAGATTTTTCCTCTGGAGCGAAGAGAATCGTCTAAGTGGGCTAAAAATAGACGGCGATTTAAAAAAGAACTCTCGTGTGTTATTGTTCGCATATTTCTCCTATAATAAGATTTTTTTTTTTCGGCAGAATATGTTTCATTTTTACTTTTACTTTTCCAGTGT
>NC_051407.1:10625348-10625465 GCF_015228065.2 Penaeus monodon
GCTTGTTCTTCCGTGTTCATGCGAAGCTATCGAACGGAGAGTATCCCCTCAGAGCGAAAAAAATCAGCTGATTCATGACATCATTCGATATCCTAAAGATTTAAACTTTAATTGGAG
>NC_051407.1:10625493-10625896 GCF_015228065.2 Penaeus monodon
GGCAACATTAGACTCTGTTTGCCCTTTAAGCTGAACAAAATATAGTTCACATTATCATTTATTGTTTCAAAACATCGCTTTTTCCATTCAGAAAACGTTTTTACACTAGATAGTGGAATCAGTTGCACATTATAGAGAAATTCTTCCTTAGTTTTTTTTTTTCCTTTTTAATCTTCGCTCCGCACAACACGTCATCACTCGCTCATAATCAAAAGGATCTTTTGTTGCAAGCATTGTGTGTCAAAAGCAATTGAGCGACAGTGATTGGCATGACATGGGGGAAGCTTGCACAATAGGGTGCTCTGACCCGATGTAAAGTACGACGGAGGAAGAAAAATAAGAATTGCCTTTGCAAGAATTCACCTGGGAAAGGATCGAGTGCGTGGCTGAATCTGCTGAAATC
>NC_051407.1:10626338-10626657 GCF_015228065.2 Penaeus monodon
GCATAAATCACCAGCAAGCTTTTTACAAAGGAAAAGGCTCCTCAACCACGCCAGGCTATACCCAAACAAAGATCAGTCAGGAAAATCTTAAGAGAAAGTACCTGAAAAATTTCGAGTCTTTTTATTTTCATTCCCCCCCCCCCCTTACTTTGAATACGGATCCATTAAATATATTGGTGTGTGTCTATATAAAATTTCGAGTGGGATAAACTCTTCACCGACTATAGAGTGAATAAAGTAGGATGAGGAGATTATAGCAGATGGTTTGATCAGAAATAAGTAAGTAGATTAGTTGGTATGTGCTACTGATGGGTTTATA
>NC_051407.1:10627069-10627159 GCF_015228065.2 Penaeus monodon
CCCAACTATCCAACACTCCAGATCAGCCTTCTCTTCTGCCGCAGATCTGGTGAGCCCCATGACGCCCATGTGAATGTGGGCGGATCCCAA
>NC_051407.1:10627214-10627315 GCF_015228065.2 Penaeus monodon
TCTCTGCGAAGTCTCTCCGACGGGCGTTGGCTCTTCGTCATGGCCGTCAACGTGCTGATGCCGCTGCTCATCCCACTCGGGGAACAGATCACTAACGGTGA
>NC_051407.1:10628775-10628860 GCF_015228065.2 Penaeus monodon
GCCTAAGGGTCAATCTGTCTGAGTCATCTGCGCCGCAAAACTCTTTCTTCTCAAACTTGCTTTTCACAGCATTGGAGCCTCGTTA
>NC_051407.1:10628884-10629400 GCF_015228065.2 Penaeus monodon
ACTCGAGAAGACCCTTGCACCCTCACTCCCCCCTACTCCCCCCCTTTTGTCCTTTGTCTTCTTTTCTTCCCCCATGATAGCCTCGTCCCTCCCACTCCTCCCCCATGGTAGCCTCGTCCCTCAACTCCTCTCCCCCCCATGGTAGCCACGTACCCGCCCTCCTCTCTATGGTAGCCACGTACCCGCCCTCCTCGACATGGTAGCCTCGTACCCCCACTCTTTCCCCCCCTCATGGTAGCCTCGTACCCCCCACTCCTCTCCCCAGCCCCCCATGGCAGCCTCGTCCCTACCCCCTCCTCCATGAACCTTTCCCCAACACCCCCCACCTCTGCCCCCTCCCCCCCACCGAACCCTGATCTCATGACGCCCTCCCTCCCATCTCCCGCTCCCCCACCCCCTCCCCATTCCCTCCCCTCCTCTCACGTCCCTCCCAATGCCTCCTTCGCCGACTGCAAGCACGCAAGCAGGTCCAGTCATTCCTGCTTTCGCACAAGGGCCGCGAATTGGGGAAGAAAA
>NC_051407.1:10629728-10629915 GCF_015228065.2 Penaeus monodon
AGTTTAGTACAGTTTCAGATTTGTTGACAGTCAGAATTTTAGTATTTTTTCTCTCCCCAGAACCATCGGTGAAAACGGCGGTCGAGGCGTGTCTTTTTGTCATGCTGATTGAGGAAAATCATTTTTCATGTTGGCGCGTTTCGAATGCGTGCGACATTTTTTTTCTCTCGTCTTTTTTTGAGTTCAG
>NC_051407.1:10630180-10630640 GCF_015228065.2 Penaeus monodon
TGCACCCACAAACACCCAATGATCAAGCCTCACGTAAACCTAATAACAGTATAATTACCCTTTTCATCACTCCCATAACACCGAGAATCAAGTATCACCATAATCACCATAAAGATAAATCTCAAAAACGACATTTTATTTCCCCATGCAACCGAAAAAGCTGCATGGAGGGTGAAACTCAGTTGCAACCGTAATTGCCAATTTTGCAAACTTATGGCAACCGCACTGCAACTTACAGCAGTTGCCATAGGAGGGGGGTGAATCATGTCATGGGTGTTTTGGTATTCATTTGAGAACTAATATGTTGCAATTAGTGAGGTAATAATGTTTGACGTAATAGGGATCTGAATCATGATGTGAGTGTCAGGCGTAGATTTGATATTCATCTGAGGACTAATATGTTGCAATTCATGAGGTACTGGTGTTTGCAGAAACAGGACCACAAAGTCAGAGCAAAATC
>NC_051407.1:10631689-10631861 GCF_015228065.2 Penaeus monodon
ATCATTAAAACCAAACACAAGGAAATATTTTCATGCAGCTACAAATTAGAGCATAACTCAAGAGAAACAAACAGGGTCTTAAGATGCTGCTAATGGCTTTATCCTTGCATAAAACATCCCTTGGTAACACTGGTTTTCGAGGTGGGGTGTGGAGGGAAAAGAGAAAAGAGGA
>NC_051407.1:10631909-10632160 GCF_015228065.2 Penaeus monodon
CCCTGTTTTCCTACCTTAAAAATATTCTGTGTGAGTCTTTGGTATTTTTTTCCCCATCTCATTCTCATTTTTTTAAATTGCTCTGTCCTCCTTTCTGTAATTCTCTAAGGATAATTCTCCATATTTCTCTATCTTCCTACTTTCCTTCACTCCCTCCTCTTCTGTCCTCCTTATCTCCCTCTCACTCCCATTCCTCCTTCCCCCTCATCATCTCCCTCGTAACTTCCTCTTTTCTCCTCCTCCTCATCTCC
>NC_051407.1:10632187-10632374 GCF_015228065.2 Penaeus monodon
CTCTCATATCCATTCTCCCAAATTATATCTCACTCTCCCACGCTCTTTTTTCCTCTATTCCTTTCCTCTCCCGGCATATATTCATGATTGTATCGGCGTAACAGCGGTGGTTCGTCTATATGCAAACGCCCACATCTGGGAGAGAGGCTGTGTAAGGGAGAATCGGATGCTCAAATCAGCTCCTGGG
>NC_051407.1:10633654-10634491 GCF_015228065.2 Penaeus monodon
TTCAGGAGCACTTTTGAACACAGAAGTCATGATTCTGAAATTGAACAAAGCGATGATTACACACTCCGAGACAAAAATGTAGTGAAAATTGTTTACGGATATCTCATCTGTGTATTTAAGTATTTTTGGTTCCCGTAATCCAACTGTTGCAAGTAATAACTTTGTAAGCGTCCTTTGTTGACAGAAATTAGACAGTTGTTTATATTATCTGTGTGTAATTCTCCGCTAAGCTCTCGCTCCGGGCAAGCTAGAATTAATGATGGTATTCTTTTCCTTTTTTCAAATATTTACTTACAGTGGAAATAATTTCTACAGTTTCTTTATCTTACCTTTTCTCTCGTTTGTCCATTTTTTTTTTTCAGTTTGGAGATTATTCTTATTTTTTCCTCTTTACTTTTTTGTTGTTCTTAGTCTTCTCAGTTGTGGATGATTGCTATTCCTTGTCTTCGTTATTTTGTTGTTAATCTGCTTCTTCCCCCTGTTTTTTTAAATAATTTTCTCGTCATCTTAACTATTTTCTCGTTTTTATCCCTCCTCTCCCGTGGTGATTACTTCTTTACCATTTTGTTGTTCTTCCCCTCCGCACGCCAACCTGTTTCCCTCTTTCATTTTTTCTTTCTCTCTTTATAATTTCGCTGTTTTTCTCTCCTTCGTGTTGACAGAGACCCAGCTGACTGGGGTGGGCAACCTGGCCTTCACGCATCCTAAGTTCGAGGTTTTTGTGAAGGAAAACGCCTCACCAGTTTTGCTCTTAACACTGCAGGCGGCCAGCAACTCTACGGGTGAGTATCCATTTTGCACTACCATTTTCCCCTTTGGCGTCAAACTTTTATTGAG
>NC_051407.1:10635875-10636295 GCF_015228065.2 Penaeus monodon
GCCGGATCTTATAAGCCTTAGCTTACAGCAATCCACAAAGACAACTCAAAACTGAAAACATCTGCGCTACCCCCTCCTCCCCCATTCCGTACCCTCCTTACTCTCTCCTTTCAGACGCCGATGTCATGTACAGCGTGGTCGCGGGGGGGCTGGCGGGTCTGTTTCTGGTCGACGGGTCCTCAGGTCACCTCACACTCACGTCTCCGCTAGACTATGAGGCCAGACACACGGTAAGGTGCTGACGGGGCAAACGTTGAAAGAAAAGTATGAATGAGTGATAATAAGTGTTTTAACAATGTGAAAGGTTTAATTGACGTGTTATTAAGTGTGGTGAAAATGTAATAAGCGTTAATTTTGAGAGATGGATTTATTAGGCGAGTTCATAAACAGACCATTTAAAACAGACGTATTTAGCTAAAC
>NC_051407.1:10636910-10637084 GCF_015228065.2 Penaeus monodon
TGGTGAGGGTGAGGGACGTGAACGACCTCCCGCCCACGTTCTCACGCCCACTCTTCGAGACGCAGATCACCGAGGAGGACGACAGACACCTGCCCAAGCCCATCCTACAGGTGAGGTTCAAGAAGGAGCATATTCGCCCGGACGAAGGACTGACTCACAGGTCTGCATGTGCGG
>NC_051407.1:10637188-10637536 GCF_015228065.2 Penaeus monodon
AATGATTCAGTCTATTGCCCTGGGACCCAATGAATCTATGTTCCAATTACTACGCTTAGTTATTTCCAAAACATAGCCTGAGGCGACTTTTGGCAGCGACATACACTAACAGTAATTAATGAAAGAATCTCCCACGCAGAATCTTTAGCAAAATGCCAACAACATGGCGGAACCACCTCACTATAATGAGATTCCGAAATGCATGACATTTTTAAAAAACGGAGGCTAAAGTTTGCATGGCAATAAATCTCATTTATGATGTTCCTTGAGGTAAGTCTGCTGGAAATCATTATCAGTGAAAATATAAAAGGGTTCGCTAATACGAGAGAAATAATTTCTAACTGCTGG
>NC_051407.1:10639978-10640110 GCF_015228065.2 Penaeus monodon
CTATCAGTCTCAAGGATCATCGACCCACCTGAACAAGATAAGACTATAAATGGGCTTTTAGAACTCATCTCAGGACTCAAGTTAAATATCATTATGCAAACGACAAGGAAAAGAGTCGCTTACAAAGTACCT
>NC_051407.1:10640436-10640716 GCF_015228065.2 Penaeus monodon
CTTCTACGACATCGCTTGGTGGACTACAATGACGGTCTAATAAATGCAATGTGATAAAGTTTAGCAATAAAAAACTGACGTTGCTTACCCGCCAGAAGCCCTTTCTGGCTGGCAGTTTGCGTGTTAAATGTTCCTCTGTTGAAGATCATATCTGGATATTTGTGGAATATCTGCGGAATTTTTGTTCATTTGAATAACTGCCCATGCGTAAGTGCTCCTAAGTGTTTTTAAGTTCTGTTTCTTTTTATATTAACATTCGTAAAGCTCAAACTCACATGGA
>NC_051407.1:10641963-10642109 GCF_015228065.2 Penaeus monodon
CTATTTTCTAATCGATTCATTGTTGTACATCTTAAGCTCTCGGGATCAGAGGATAAGATGCAGTAGCAGTGGGAAATATAAGAATACAAGTGTATAATGTATTGCATGTGAGGGTATGCGTGTTAAAAGTGGAGCCTCAGGCCATT
>NC_051407.1:10642275-10643019 GCF_015228065.2 Penaeus monodon
CTGAGACTCCCTTTGACACGCTCATACCTTCATATGTACACACATTTTGCACATTATTCATACCTTCATATAATCATAAGAAGAAGCGTCAGCGTTGACCAGAACTTCCTCTCAGAAGAAGGGTTTTATTTTTATTTTTTTATTATGCGAGTGTCAGTTACCTCCGTTCCCTCCTTGACACTATCGGAGGAGGCAGTTGTGTCAACACCCGTTCGCTCTCGGTCGCTGCGTATCTTGTGTCAGCTTCACCTATCTTTTGCGTCAGCTTCAATTTATTTGTGTCAGCTTTGCCCGTCTTTTGACTTGGCTGCAAATAATTTGGGTCATTCTTAGCTGTCTTTTGTGTCAGACTCAACTATTTCTTATGCTAGCCTCATCTGTTTTTTGTTTCAAACATTACCTGTCTTTTGTTTCAGCCTCACCTGTTTTATGTCAACGTCACTTGTGTTTTTGACAACCTCACCTGTTTTTTGTGTCACTTCACCTATTTTGCATCAGCTTCACCTATACTTTGCATCAGCTTCACCTATGCTTTGCATCAGCTTCACCTATGCTTTGCGTGAGCCTCACTTTCCCCTCGTCTCTCCGTCGCAGGTGTCAGCCATGGACGGGGACGTGAGCGACGAGAGCCGCCTCGTCTACACGCTGACGGGAGACGGCGTCGCGACCGTCAACAGCAGCTTCTCCGTCAGCGACAACTCCGGGCACATCCACCTCCTCAGAGTAAGTTTGCTCGCTCTCTTG
>NC_051407.1:10643382-10643583 GCF_015228065.2 Penaeus monodon
CCACAATAAACTTTCTCCGGAAGAATATAAAAGAAAAATAGTCATTTCCCTGTGAAATGGTTTTAGTTTATAGGCAATTCATATTCAGTTGAAAAAAATGTCTTTTTTTTTTTTTTACATTTCATGATATGCCTTCACGATGGCAGTAGATTTTGAAGCTGCAGTTGTGTTCCAGTTCAGTTATCTGCAAGGGCAGTTACC
>NC_051407.1:10644030-10644476 GCF_015228065.2 Penaeus monodon
AATACTTTTTTTAAATATTGGGTCTCGCTTCCTTAACTAAACGAATTTAGTTTTTTTTGTACGGCTTTCCAAACACAATATGGAAAACAGCATCCTTTCCGTTTGTAATTCCAAATCTAATAATGGAAATATATTGAATTTCATTTGCCTCTTTTTTAATGCTTCGAATGCGGGTCGCCGAAAACTTATGCATCCGACTGAATCCGGATTCAAAGGCTGGAAAATACACGAACGCGAAACGCCAACTTGCTTTTGTCACGTGACTTGCCGCTGTTGTTGTTGGTCGTTGCATGATAATGGTAAACATGGAATTTAGTGAAGAGTGAACTTGTTAGAGGATGCATAGTTGGCTTTTCCCGGAATTATATGCGAACGAACACAATTTAGGCTCGTTCGTTGTTGTCAAGTTTTCCCGCCTTTTCGAAATCTATTTTACGTGCGATATG
>NC_051407.1:10644906-10644998 GCF_015228065.2 Penaeus monodon
CGACAGCCCCTGGACCGAGACGCGCCGACGGGGAGGGCCCGCTGGGAGCTCCAGGTCTCGGCCACCGACGGGGTCCACGCAGCCAGCGCCCT
>NC_051407.1:10645033-10645115 GCF_015228065.2 Penaeus monodon
CGCCGTTCTTCTCCACGCTCGTCATCAACGGCACCGTGCCCGAGAACGCCAAAGCGGGTATTCGTTGCAGAGGCTTTTGCTT
>NC_051407.1:10646027-10646252 GCF_015228065.2 Penaeus monodon
AAAGACGATATTGAGCAAGAATGTCATTGTGGTTTTTCATTTCCTTTACACCTGGAGGTTTATCACGTTTTCCGTAAATATATTTTTTCCTTTGTCTTCCAATGCCTCTTTTTATTTCCGCTCTAAACTCCATCCTTATATCTATTTCCATTCCTCTTTTATTCTTTTATTTTTCCATCTCTCTCTTCCTCTTTACCCCCTCCTTTTCCATTTCCAATCTTTTAT
>NC_051407.1:10646299-10647069 GCF_015228065.2 Penaeus monodon
TGATCTTTTCCCATATTTCTTTCCCTCTCGGTCTTCCCGTCTTCTTTCATTCCACCTCTTTATCACTGTTTCCTTATTCTTTTTTTCACCATCTCTTCCTCCACTCCCTTGTTTTATCTCTTTTTATTGCTCTTTTTCCTTTGATTCCTACTTCACTCTCGAATTATACCATATACACTCTCTTCTTTCTTTATCTCTGACTTTCCACCTTTCCACACTCTTCTTTTATTCTTTTTCCTTTCTTCCTGTCTCCCTTTTTATCCCTTATGCCTTTCCTTATCTTCCTTCCTCTTTTCTTTCTCCTTTTTTCCGTTCCCCTTCTTTATTTCCTTTTTCTTCCTTCTCTCCCTGTCCTTCTCTTTCTTCATCCCCACTACGTCCTATCTTCACCCTCTTCTATTTTTCCTCTCCTCTCCCCTCCTTTCTTAACCTCCCTTCCCTTCCCCTTCCCTTTCTCCCTTTCCCCCTCATTCCTCCACGCCCATTTCTCACTCTTCTATCATCCTTCTCCGCTTTCCTCCTTCCTTCCCCTCCCTTCTCTCCCTCTTCCCTCGTTTCTTCTCCTTCCTCCACCCTCATTCCTCACCCCCTTTCTATCTCTCTTCCCTCCCGAAGGCTCTGAAGTGACGCAGGTGTCGGCCACGGATTACGACGACCCGCTGGAGAGCACGAACGCAATCCTGACGTACGCCGTCGAAAAGAACGTCATTGACGAGTTGTCCGGTCAGCCGATCTTCACCATCGACCCCAACACGGGAAGGTGAGATAGT
>NC_051407.1:10647302-10647711 GCF_015228065.2 Penaeus monodon
GTTGTTGTAATCAATACTCTCGTTATGAAGTGCCAGAGATTAGTTATTTTTCATTACCATTATTAGGTAGTTTTTATTATTACTAATCATTATTAAGACAAGTACTTTGAGTGAGAAGTTTTATTTTTTATCTAGCTTTTTATTATTATTCTTACTGTCATTGGTGAGGCAAGAAGCGGGAATGACTTAAGTGAAGGATTACATTTTTTTCACTTTTTTATTACTATTGTTATTAAGGTCAGATGGCTGGGGGAAACTGTTTTGATAAATTACATTAAAAATGCCTTATGCACGCATTATGTATATATCTAACTATATCTGTTTTTTATCCAAATTAAACCGTAACGTAAATTTTTCCACAATTATTCATCTATATTAGTAATTATTACTTTATATTTATCTAAATATT
>NC_051407.1:10649073-10649337 GCF_015228065.2 Penaeus monodon
CACGAGCGTTAACATACTCTAGGTTACTTTACTGGTTCAGTTTCGCGGGGGGAAAATGACGTCCCAGTCGCCCGTCTCGAACAAGACGATCCTGGAGCCCCTCAGGAAGGGCATTCCGACCACCAACATTATCCCCAATTTCGGTGAGATCTTGAACACGCCCGTCACCTTCCTGCCGAGCGCCTCCACCTCCACGCCCCGAGCTTCGTAGAACCAGGTTTATACTCCCGAAGAGGTGTCGACCTCCAAGGGGACTTGCATCTC
>NC_051407.1:10649384-10649985 GCF_015228065.2 Penaeus monodon
ACAGGCAGAACGACCCGGTGTCCAGCATGCATTGCATCCGGTTGCCGTTGACGATGCCGTCCGTTCTGATGAGGCGCCCTTCTTCGATGTTCTTTGGCTGCGAGTAAAGCCACAGCTGCGGCACGTCGAGGGTGAGGTCGAGGACGCTGTTCGCAGTCGTCAGGAAGTCCATGCCCAACAGAAAGTCTTCGCAGTGCGGCTTTATGAAGAGGCGGAATTCCTCCGCGATGACGACGTCGACGCCGGTTCCCTCGTCGTAGCTGAGGTGGACGACGATGCTGCCATCGAAACCCGGGTATTCGCAGGGCTCGACGGAGTCCCTGAGGCCCCACTAGTCCACCATCTAGGAGTTGATAATGGTAAGGGTGCTCCCTGTGTCAGCAATGAAGAAGTTGCAGAATTTGTAGTTGATGACGAGTTCGATGAAAGGACTATTACCCCCGTAAAACCCCTCGAGGAGCTGGCCGTTCGCTGCCATCTTCCTGAGCGCCATGGCGGACCGACTGGCTCCGATATGGGAAGACGAGGCGGCGCGGGGGTCACCTGTTTTCAGTAGAGAGGCTACTCTCCTGCGACGTGAATGTGCGTCCGCGCCCGCGCA
>NC_051407.1:10650247-10650419 GCF_015228065.2 Penaeus monodon
CGTATTTAGAACACAGAAGGCCCTAGCGTTTGAAAAGAAACACTCCTGCTGGATTATGTTTGAAATTTAGTGGAAGACGGAAATGTTTCTTTTTCTGCAGACATAACCAATCTCTGCCATTTTCTTTATGCGGGATCCTCTTTGGGGGTGGATTTGCGATATATTTCCAAGG
>NC_051407.1:10650640-10650842 GCF_015228065.2 Penaeus monodon
TTACGATGATGCTAACTATCTCGTGGCTCCTCCTTCGCCCCCTACAGGATAACGACTGCTCTCTGTTGCCTGGACCGAGAGAAGACGCCAACGTACGCCATCCAGGTCGTTGCTTCTGACGGAGGGGGTCTCAAAGGTAAATTAAAGATTTTTCCTTTTTTGGTTATTAAAGGAAGATGGAAAAGGTGCAGTTTCGCACTGA
>NC_051407.1:10650996-10651140 GCF_015228065.2 Penaeus monodon
CTCTGTTCGCCTATCTTGCCTGGGGGAATTTCGCTATTGAGAAAATCGTGCTAATCGTGCACTCGAGTTTGCTGAATTTCCGTGCATTTTTTCTTTCTTTCTTAATTTATATTCTGACAGTTTGTCCAATAATGGGTTTAGCTC
>NC_051407.1:10651277-10651820 GCF_015228065.2 Penaeus monodon
AATTGCTTGAGGTTAATGAAACTAAACGGTTTATGTACAAACTTTTAGCTCTTAGCCTTAATAGCAAGATCAACCAGAACTTACGACAGCACGCGGACGCATTTCCCTCGAAAGAAACCCCCCGAATGGCTTCCTCGAGGCGCGCGTCTTGATGGCCTCAGTATTTCAAAATTAATGTCGAATTTACGCTGCATTTTATAGCGCTTTGATTATCGGTGCGAACACAACGTCCCGCTCCCCCCCTCCCCTCCCCTCCTCCGGCCCCCCTTCTCTCTCCGGCCACTCTTGGCACCGTCCTCGAATAGTGTCTTCGATGAAGCATGGCGCGAGGGAAGGTCATGCATCACGCAGCGAAAGGAGTCATGCATCAGCGACTGGCGACGGCGGGCCTGGCTTCCGTCCGCTCGAGCTGATCCTCGATGGCTGAAGGACGGGTCGCGGCCGCCCCTCGCGTCTGGAAGCGCAGCCGTGTGGGCGCGGGGCTGCTGCGATGGAGGCGGCGCGAGGCGCATCTCATTTTTTAATGCATGTTAGTAGTTTTTT
>NC_051407.1:10652443-10652678 GCF_015228065.2 Penaeus monodon
ATTCGAAATGGGAATAACAATACGGAACTTCCGACAAGCATTTTTTTTTTGAAATATTGGCAACAGAAACGCTTTTGTTCGCCGGTCTCCGTTTTCTACCAGTTTGGAAATTTAGAGGTAATGAGCGGTGTTGTGTATAGAGAGCAAATAAAGAAAGCTTTAAAACTATTTTTACAATATCGAATCAACAATGTCCGTCCCGAGAAACGTCCGAACCTGGAATAGCTCCTGCTCA
>NC_051407.1:10653049-10653188 GCF_015228065.2 Penaeus monodon
TTTGGCAGATAATGATGGGCACAAAACACAAGCTGGACAAAGAACTGCATTAAACTGAAGCTGTATTTTCTCTTAAGAGTTCATTAAAACAAAAACGTAGATCAAGTTTGCGTTTAGAAGACGATCGGACGCATTATGT
>NC_051407.1:10653220-10653415 GCF_015228065.2 Penaeus monodon
CTATGTCTTACGTAATGTTTATATTCAACGCTTGATAAAAGCTAGAATTATTTCTTACAAAGTATTTATTTTGAATTAGAGGAATCGAAGTACAATTAGTACGTTCTCAAATGCAATGAAATAGATCAAAGTATTCTTGCTTTGTCATTGTTCCAACGTAGAAGAGAAAAGAAAGAATGTTAAAAAAAGGGGGAG
>NC_051407.1:10653690-10653793 GCF_015228065.2 Penaeus monodon
AAGTACGAAACCCTCTTCAGTATGCAGGTCCGGTCTACCGTCGTTTTTTTTCAATTACGGTTCCTGATAGATTCGCGTGGGATGGATTTCTGGGTGGACTGTG
>NC_051407.1:10653836-10653923 GCF_015228065.2 Penaeus monodon
AAGATCACGAGGTAGGAAGGAATTGTTTTTTTTTCCCTTTTATTGTCTTTCTAGAATTGATATCAAGTTCGTTTCGAATTTTATAAA
>NC_051407.1:10653979-10654280 GCF_015228065.2 Penaeus monodon
TGTGTTAATAAAGAATTATTGCTTCATCTCATACATTCAGAACCTTCTTGGTCGACTTCAAAACTTCCGTTTGTCTAATATCATCTTCTCATCTTACATATTCTAAGAATAATTCTTTTTCAGATAATTCCATCTGGATAATATCATTTTTCATCTTATTATCTGTATAGAATACTTCCTTTTCATCTACTTTCGAAATATTAGCTTTTCTGTTTATTCTTTTCTAAGTATACTTCCTTGTTCTATACTTATTATTATTATTTTTTTAAATCCCAAACATCTACTAATGATCCCTCCATCT
>NC_051407.1:10654336-10654597 GCF_015228065.2 Penaeus monodon
GTTGATTCACTGTTCTCCATTCTCGCCCCCCCCCTTTCGACCCTGAAGGAACGGGCACGGTGCTGGTGGTCGTGGGAGACGAAAACGACGTGTCTCCCAAGTTCTCGAGGTCGGAGTGGCTTCTGACGGTGCACGAATCGGTGCCCCTCAACACCTCCCTTGCTTTCCTCACCGTCGACGACCCCGACGTCACTAACGACTTCGCCTTTAGGGTAAGTGAGCTGTCAGCGCGGTAAAGGAAGACTTCCTTTAATGTAATTC
>NC_051407.1:10654745-10655171 GCF_015228065.2 Penaeus monodon
TATGTAGGGCTGATCTTAAAGTACGGGAAGGTTTGATTTAAAATATATAAAATAACTTGTTAAGAAGGATAAAACCAAGAGACTGTAATAACAAATAGGGTGTAGAGAATGGGAGATAAACAATAAAAGAGGTAAGGCCAATGTCTGGTGAATATATGCTGATGTGAGACATCAATCCATATAAGGGTGGATGGTTATGGTAAGGGTTTGATCACAGAAAATCGTTAAACAAAATATCTAATGTTTTCTTACAATAGCAATATCATCGGCGATTTTCAAAGCAAAAATTAAAGTACAGCTTCATGGTGTCTTAGTGTGATTGACCTGTTATTTGTTCGACTTGTTTCTAGTACATATGGTCACATATGGTGTATTTAGCTCACATACATTATACGATCATGTTATATCGATAGACAAAGTTAAAGA
>NC_051407.1:10655205-10655458 GCF_015228065.2 Penaeus monodon
GCGTCATAAATCCCGAACATCTCACCAAACAGCATCCATTCCCAACCATTACCTTCCCCGTAATCCGGCGTAATCCAAAGATCGAGTCTCCTTTCCCTCGCGACACATGTATCCTATCGGGAAGCGCAGACGACGTCCTGGGAAAGCGGACGTTCTTGATCGATTGCGCAATCCGTCCTCCTCCCATCAGCTGTTTAGTATCGGTTACGGATAATTTTCATCGATGTCTCCCTGTCTTCTCATTCTTCCTTTA
>NC_051407.1:10655565-10655643 GCF_015228065.2 Penaeus monodon
CACGCCTTTCTTGTCCAGGTCGATAGGTATAGAGCTTCTTTTTGACCTCGTCTCAATGGCCTAATGGACGTCGAGCGG
>NC_051407.1:10656481-10657260 GCF_015228065.2 Penaeus monodon
GGAAAAGGTAACGAGAGGACCGTCTCTCTCATTTCCCTTCTTTCCAGGTAGTGAAGGGAAGCGGCCACGGCTGGGAGAGGTTCCGCGTGGTTCCTTCGGGCAATGGCAGCGGGTCCCTGCAGGCGGTGAAGAAGCTGGACTTCGAAGACCCAGTGCAGAGGCAGGGCTTCAAGTTCAGGGTCCAGGTCTCAGATCAGGTGAGGAGATTTTCGTATTTTGTGGATTTGTGGCTTGGAGCATACTCGGATCATCCTATTTGCCGTTAATCTTCACTGAAAAAATTATTCATATTGTTTTTGTTCGTCCTCTCTTCAGGGCGACTCCAACTGGGAGAGCAGCAAGCACGTGGACTCGGCGTGGGTGCTGATCAAGCTCTTGGACGACAACGACAACGCGCCGCAGCTCTCCACGGAACTGGTCAACCTCACGCTCCCCGAGGACGTCCCCGTCGGCCGCTCGCTCGCCACCTTCACAGCCTCCGACAGGGACCAGGTAGGGAGCGAATAAAGGTCCTTTGTGTGATGTAGAAACACACACGTATGTACATTTGCACATGTCGTCCTCCTTCATATAGCTGAATGTATCCGTTTCCTTCGCCGACGCCGGTACCAGGGCGGCAAGGGCGAGGTGCATTACGCGATAGCGCCCTCGAGCGACCCCGGGCGGCGGTTCGCCGTGGATAGTACGGGCCGCGTGCGCCTGCAGCGCGGGCTGGACCGCGAGGCGTCGCCGCACCACACCGTCCTCGTGCTGGCCATGGACCGGGGGGAGCCGCCCCG
>NC_051407.1:10657303-10658246 GCF_015228065.2 Penaeus monodon
GACAACGCGCCGCACGTGGCCAGCCCCGACGGCATCTTCGTGACGGAGAACAGCGGGCCGCAGCACGTGGCCGACCTCACCCTCGACGACCCCGACGACTGGAGCCTCGGCCACGGCCCGCCCTTCTCGGTGGCGCTCGACTCCCACGCGCCCAGGCACATCAAGGAGACCTTCGCCGTCGACTTCGACCAGAGTAAGTACCTTTCGAAAGGCTTTATTGGTCTATTCCCTTCGCTGGCGGTTTCCGTAAGCTCAAACATCCATGACTCTCTCTGCAAATATGCGATGCTGCTCAGACCCTTTGCATTGATCTGAAGGTTAGTGCAGCTTTTGGCCATGATATTCGTTATGTGGGTTATGAAATATTTGAACGGTTGGTTGTAAAAGAGGTAAACGGTAGCAGGACGGTAGGTTATAAATGGTATGGTATACAGAGACGGAATTTCTGACGTACCTCTGAATAGTGATCTTAGTCCTTTGTTGTTAATTTTGGTCACATATAAAATGAAACACTGCAACAAGAGAAACGTTTATATTGTTTACGTTACTGCGTTTGTACTGTTATTCTTGACTTCCATATGATACACGGTTTATTTTTGAAAGCAATTTAGTAGTCCTGCAAACAATGCCTCTCGTTATGTTCTCTCGTCGGATACACCTATGAGTACTTGAATAGGTATGTATCTAGAATCGGCGTTTGATCGAAAACACGGAACATGGAATTGAATCCAAGCTATATTTAAGGCTTATTATTCGGTCCAGAACTTTTAATCTTTCACATGGAAGATGAAGAAAAACAACAACAATGTTCTGCAAAATTTATAATTTGAAACGTGTTTTGTATCCTGAGCTTCTTCTAATTTTCTTTTTTTTCGCTTAGGTAGTTTCTCTGTAGATGTTTTGATTTAGGGCTATGTTTTCGCTGTCGAATAATAGCAAGAAC
>NC_051407.1:10658362-10658859 GCF_015228065.2 Penaeus monodon
CAGCTCAATCACATGTAGCAACCAACAGAATGCTTGCCTTGCAAATACAAGCATTAGCAAAGAAAAGAAAATATTCCTGAAATATGTTTGTTTCTCCCGAGGAAATAGCTTCTCCTGAACCTCAATTGTTTGCTCGGAGTGGTTCTGAAGCGAGCGAGATCTCTAAATCCAGAATTGATCCCGGGCATAAAACCAATAGCATTAAAGTTGCTTGTAAATAGACAGATATCAATGCATGCACGGGAATAACACGCGATGCACTAGTAGGGAGGATTGTATGCACGTACATGAATGCATGTTCAAGTAAAAGTGTGTTTGCGGAAGTGGGAAGTTACGATAGATATTTGCCTCGCTGATGAAAATAAAATTTGAATGTCTGTTTCTGTTTTCTTCTCCCACACCGGAATGAATGTTATATTTTACATATAGCATATAGGATAAGATATAGAATCTTTGCATTCTGTTTCAAGAATTTTTTAAAAGTCTCGCTCAGATCT
>NC_051407.1:10659548-10659829 GCF_015228065.2 Penaeus monodon
AATAAACTCTAAGTGTACAAACCCAAATCCCTCAACTGAAGACGGCCTGCGCTCTCTCTCCCCTTCCAGAGGGCGACGAAGGGCGAGGCGTGGCCGTGGTGACGTCACTCGCGCCGCTGGACCGAGAAGTCGCCGCGACACGACTCCTGCCGCTGGTCGTCGGCGATGCGCGGGGACTCACGGCTACGACCACCATTACCCTCACGGTGGCAGACCTGAATGACAACCTCATGAGCTCAGCGGATAAGACAGTTACCGTCATTCGGTTGAGGGTAAGTGTT
>NC_051407.1:10659852-10662264 GCF_015228065.2 Penaeus monodon
AAAGGGTAAATGGGGAGATGATTTTGGGAAAGGTTGTGTTAAGAGAGAAAGATAAATCTGCGAGATTATCTGTGGAAAGGTGTTTTTTTTTTTTTTGGTGATGTCTTTGAATGAAGGATGGATGACTGAACGGGCTTAGAGTATTTTTTTAAATGGTGTGGCCTCTATGCTTAGAGCGACTGTGAATATTTCTGGTTTCAATTTTTTTTTTCATTTTGCATTTTTAGCATCTTATATATCATGACAATTACCCATTTCTCCTGCTAATTGTCAGGCTCTCCCTGTTCTACCTCTCCTCACCTCTCCCTTCTCCCCCCTCTTCATCTCTATCCCAAACCTCGTCCTCCTCCTTGCCCTCTTCTTGCCTCATCTCCACCTCCCTCCCTTCCTATCTCCGCCCACTCTCCCCTTCTGCCTCCTCTCCTCTCTCTTCTATCTCCTCCCCACTCCCAAAAGGGCGAGACAGAAGCGCTCCCGTTGGGTCGTGTGTACGTGGACGACCCCGACGACTGGGACGTGGCCGACAAGACATGGTCGTGGCGCACGCATGAGAAACACCCGCTCTTCACCCTCGACAGCCGCACAGGGGAACTCACCATGAGCGGCCATGCAAGGGATTCCACGTAAGTTAGTTATGCTCCGGACGCCCAGACTCTCTCTTAGTTACATTACGGGTACAGTTCCCTGGGCTTGGTGAGTCTAGGCTTCGGAACGCGTTTAATGATGTTACAACTGCGCGATGATCTTCAACACACTTTTTAGATGATCTGAAAATTATAACTACTATTTGCTCATGAAAAAAAGAGGAAAAGGGCAGTATTTAAGCAAAAACACTGTTGGTCTAGTCCCCCCAAGTTCCCCAGAGAGTGTGCCAAGTACCGGCCAAAAGGGTGGTAATACTTAACTTAGGGCTGGTGGAACCTCGGATTTATCTAACTCTAGAGCAGATCCTAGTCCGGGATTGTCACCCTTTGGCCAAGACTAGGCGCACTATCTAGGGACTAGGGGGAGCCAGACCTAAAATGTTCTTTGCCAGAAGTTCTTTTTTGCGGACAGTGAAATTCGTTGAATATTATTTTGCAGCTGTAACATCATTAAGCATTTCTAAAACGTTTATTTTCGATGTCCGTGCTGATTTTTACTACACATTTATTCATTCAAGTGCTCACATGGGACCAAGAATGATTACTAGCCACGCGAATCAACAACATTTTCTTAAACGACCGTGAAATACTGTAAATTCATCAGTCTTTTAAAAATTGTCGATGTTTTCATCCATCATTGGTATTTATGATTTCTTTCTCACTGAATTAACAGGCGGAGAAATTGGGAGAAAATATACTAGTGTAGTCCATGGCGCTTCCTATTGACAATTAGTATCAACATAAGGTTATTGGCCGGAGATGGGTTTGGAACCGGGTTTTAAGAAATAAATAAGTTAATTTGTAGGTCAGGTAGTTTATTTATTAGATTAGTTCATTATTCCTTATAATAGGATCGCGTCCTCGATACGAACAAAACTAGGACCGATGTGTATTATTTCCCCTTTTATTTTTGCAGTATCCGCGATATTACTCTCCACTACATTTCAGTAATTTACTTTTTATACATTTGTGGTTCTTTTCTTTGTTAAGTTTAGGCCTGGGAGATAAACATGCCTGGGTATGACTTTACAATAGTCATAAAAAAAAATAGAAGGCTTATCTTTACATTGCTTCATTTTATCGAATTCGCCAAAATAATTGACCTGAACAAGAGTAAATCGAAAAAAACAGTATCAGATCTAAAATAAAGGCAAGTCTGTAATCAACAACTCCAATAAGTGTAATAAAACAAGTAAAATTGAATCGGTGGTTTCCAAAAGAGTTCGTGGAAGGTTAGCAAGGGGTCGCGAATCCCTTGGGAAAAATATTATAGGCAATTTGCTAGGCGCTTGTCAGTGGTCGTGTTAAGCCTTGTCTTTATGGAATATTGTGTTGCAATGAGGTTGTAAAGTTTGTATAAAATGATGATTTTTTTTCGTTTTCTTTTTCTCTGAGATTATAAAGATTTAGTTAGAAAAAGTGATAAAGAATATACTGAGTAATGAATATTTTTTCTTTGTTTAGCTTAAAAGTATGAAGTTAGATAAATAGATAAAGTGTACAAATTGCTTATTTTTTTCTTTCTCTAAGCTTATAAGTGTGTAGTTAAAAAATAATAATGAACAGCTGATGCCATGGGGTTGCAGATGTTTTTTTTTTTGGGGGGGGGGGGCGGGGGTGAAAAAGGGGTCGCGAGTATAAAAAGGTTGGAGGGGATACTGAACTAAAAGAAACTTTATTAAACCACAATCATATACAGGAAAATGGAATGAGATCAAATGCACCGGTAAAAATGGTACAGTCAAAATTAATTCAAAAATCCCTCAAA
>NC_051407.1:10662456-10663278 GCF_015228065.2 Penaeus monodon
CTTATAATAATAAGGTAAAATACGTACTAAAATAAGCTTTCAATATAATAAGTCTCTATTCTATTTTTTTTTTAAATAATTCAAATGGCATTTTTTTATTCACTGTTTGTCTCACGTATAATCCCCTTGCACAGTGACATCAGCGCAGATTACAATTAATTCAGGAGTGCCTTATCCCCCTTATGCAGGGTTCGTATGCAGACATTAATCAGTTTCTAATTAGAATGCTGTCATGCTAGGGCGATGATTTGCGTGACAGGCTGCCATATGCACGAAGCCAGAAGATACTCTCTTCATGGATGCTTAAGCTAGTTTTTGATTTCACGAGATTTCGCTCGTTGATTTGCAAATTTGCGATTCGTCAGCTTGTGAATGGACGAAGTGAATGTACTTCAGGAGATAGTGTAAGTTGTATTATAAGCATAAGTTACATTATAAGCTACATTCTCACATACACAAAAAAATCATGCTTACAATTTTAGCGCCTAAGTAGTTTTCCCAAACGCCACTCCTTTGGCGAAAAATTATAATCCGGAACCATTTTTCTTTTCTTTTTTTTCCGTACAGATACTTCTTGCAGTTTTGGGTCAGTGACGTCACACAGAGGCAGGTGAACGTCCCCGCCAACGTCACTGTTAGCGTCACGAGTCTCAGCCGTGACGTCATCAAGTGTGCTGTGCCCGTCACCATCACAACACACACGCCTCAGGCTCTGATTGCCGAGGGTTTGGTTGGTATTTTGCGATTGAGCTGTGCAATTGCTTGTTTGTCAGTAGGTTGCTATTTTTTTCTTGGTATTGGTTTAGTTGATAAGAAATCTTC
>NC_051407.1:10663691-10663810 GCF_015228065.2 Penaeus monodon
CTCCACTTCCTCCTTCTTCCTTGTCCATTCCTTCGTTCTTCACACATTCTTCAGTAATTCACATATCATAAAATCCCATGATATTACACCCTTGATCTACGTAAATTTATGCGGACATG
>NC_051407.1:10664114-10664811 GCF_015228065.2 Penaeus monodon
CTATAAATAGACTGCGTCATATTTCAAATAAGATTTTTTTTTTCGACCGGGGTTTATGTTATATTTTGATAACGATATGCATAATTTTGTTTATAGTGATTTACGATTTAAGTCATTTGGAAATGAATGCTTACCATTCCTGAAAATCACAATACGCATACACATGATTAGCAACAGAAATACATTTAATCTATAATGTAAAAGCACAATATTTACAACACGTTCCAATCCAATATATTTTATAGGTCAGGCACTTAGCTGAATATGAACAATTTCTGATAATTAGCCCGTTTGTTCACCAAGTATTGTAGCAAGAAATGCACACACACCATAACTATGAAAAAATCAAGAAAATTCTAATTAAAACGGCGAAATTCCACACTAATGGGGATTATCATTCGCAGTTTAATGAAACTGAATCTGTTGGCGTTGCACAGGACAATAGATTTTTTTTATTTCTCCTCTCTATTTTGTCTTCTCCTTTTCCGTTGTTTTTATTAGATAAAAAAAAATATTTCGTAGCTTTGGGTAAGTGTGCTTTTATATACAAGCTTTAAGTGTTATTTGAAGTCCTTAGTTTAAGTCTGTTATTTCATTTTTTTTCTATAAATAGAAAAAAATTATTTCTGTTTCATGGAGTGAATGAGAATGTTGTTGTTTTGAATTTCAATGTTTTCAGTTTCAATGGTCAGTGGGA
>NC_051407.1:10665067-10666198 GCF_015228065.2 Penaeus monodon
ACATTCCCTCACACTTTACCTCTTTCTCCTCTCCTTTGTCTCGCCCTCTCTTTCTCCCTCTCCCTCCCTCATCTTTATCCTTTCCTTTTCCCTCTTCCTCCTTCCTCTCTATCTTCTCTCGATCTTCTCTTTCCTCGTTTCCCCCTCTCTCCTGCCTCTCTATCTTCTTATTCTTCCTCTAATTCCCTTCTCTCTATCCTTCTTTTTCCCTCTCCCTCCCTTCTTTCTATTCTCCTCTTACTCCCTCTCTCTATCTCCTCTTTCTCCCTCCCTCTCCTTCCTCCGTAGCCTCCTTTTCTCCCCTCTCTCCCTCCTCTCTATCTCCCCTTTCCCTCTCTCTCTCCCTCCTCTCTATCTCCTCTTTCCCCCCCTCTATCCCTCCTCTCTATCTCCTCTTCCCCCTCTCTCTCCCTCCTTTCTATCTCCTCTTTTTTCCTCACACAGCACGTAGCTGGCTCAGCCCTGGACGCCCTTTTGACATCCGTGGAGTCGATCGCCAACGTGGGCGTGAGAGTCATTTCGCTCGAGTCCCAGACGCTCAAACTGACGCCCGTGAAGAGGGGGGGCACCCGCGTGTGGCTGACGGCGCGCTCCAGACAGCCCTTGGACCAGCTCCTCCTTCTGCACCGTCGTCAGGTAGGTTGTGGCTTCTGCGTGGGTTGTGATGGGAAGGCTCGTGTTGGTGGGTCGTGTTGGTGGGTCGTGTTGGTGGGTCGTGTTGGTGGGTCGTGTTGGTGGGTCGTGTTGGTGGGTCGTGTTGGTGAGTCGTGTTGGTGGGTCGTGTTGGTGAGTCGTGTTGGTGAGTCTTGGTGAGTCTTGTTGCAGAGTCATGTCGCAGAGTCGTGTTGAATAGTCGTGGTGGTGAGTCTTTCTGCAGAATCATGTTGAAGTGTCGTAATGCAGAGTCATGTTGCAGAATCATGTTGAATAGTCATGTTGCAGAATCGTGATGGAGAGTCGTGTTAAAGAATCATGTTGAAGAGTCGTGTTGCAGAGTCTAGTTGCAGAGTCGTGTTGCAGAATCATGTCGAAGAGTCGTGTTGAAGAGTCGTGTTGCAGTGCTGTTCTCTGCTGTTGGATGTAACGGGACGCGGTCGTTGATGAGATTTGTTTGCCTGCTAATAATTCGGC
>NC_051407.1:10666705-10667207 GCF_015228065.2 Penaeus monodon
CGTGAACACGAGTAAGTTATCAATATTCTGATTATTATGTAAATCACTTTTGCAAACCATGTACATATTTTCGACACATCCGCACACTTTTTAAAAAAAATTGTTTATTCATCATTATTATAGATATTATTACACACATTATCTTATTTTCATCTCACAATAGCGCCATTACAAAGGATAACCGGGATAGATCTGCAACAATTTACCGAAATTTCCATTCGATCAGCTGAGCACTAATGCCACTTTTCTGTAACCGAATGCTAATCATATGCCAGCCACTGAATGCCCGTTATTGATGAGACTGCCACTATCCTTTATTTACGAATATTATATGCGTTCATTTAGTAGGGACATTGCTGCTCACCAGATTTAGCGTGACATGATTTATTTTTTTCAGCGCGATTAATAGATGTTTTATTTCATTCACGAAGCGTTGGTTATGTCTGCGTGGGTTTCATTGTTCGAGGGAAAGCGTTGCGTTGGTGGTGATTCAGATTTGGGA
>NC_051407.1:10667288-10667695 GCF_015228065.2 Penaeus monodon
ATTGACATTTCCTTTGGTAAGATTTTTTTTTTCCTTGGTGAAATAGATTTTGATTTTTTTTTTTTTTCTTAAAGATCTCCAGCGAATCCGGAGTGGGCGTAGTGAACGTGGGCGTAGGTGCATGTGTGACTACGCCGTCCATGGAAGACAGGCGGGCGTGGGTAGTGGACGCCAACAAGACGGCCCTCGTCACGCCCCGCCTAGACGCCCTCGATACAGGCTGCAGCTGCCACGCCCACCCGTCACACATGAGGCAGCACCTCGCCCATCTCGGGGGCGCCGACCAGCAGCCCAGCGTCGCCGCCGTCACCCACACCGCGTCGTGTCAGCCCAACCCATGCCTCAACGGGGGCCGCTGCATCGCCCTCGCCAACGGACCCAGGTAGGGGGGGGGTCCCGTGGGGGTG
>NC_051407.1:10667953-10668684 GCF_015228065.2 Penaeus monodon
CCTCAGATGCGTGTGTCCTGAGGGCACCGCGGGTTCCCTGTGCAAGCAGCTGAGCCGCCACTTCAGAGGCGAAGGGTGGGTGTGGGCGGCGCCCATCCCACCCTGTAGCCGCGCCCACATATCCCTCGAAATCCGCACGACGAGGGAGGAGAGCCTCCTTCTGTACGCGGGGCCCGGAGACAACCTGGCGCAGGCGTCGCCGCAGCTCCTGCAGGTAGGTTGAGTTTCCGCCTTCGCGTCGAAGCGAGGTCGAGGGAATCAACAGCTGCGTGACCTTTGTGATTCTAAATTAACTATCCTCATTCCAATTTTACCTTTATCTACTTTTAATCAATATTCGTGCATATCACCTGCGTTACGCAAACAACCTGAAGTCCCATGGCTTGAAACATACCCACAAATCCGGGATTTAGAAAACCATGTAATAAATCCGAGGTTCTGGAAGTCAATGGGAAAGAGGATCATGTCAGTTAGAATATAGAATGCTCATGTCTAAATAGTTTTTTCTCATTTATAAGCAGATGGATAAATCACTATATTAAGAATAATGCTAATGACAAAAAATAAAGAGGTATGACAAAAAACGATCTAAAAAAATGAAAACGTTATAAAGGTATTCTTCAAAATCCAAAGATGGGGGAAAACGTACCCAGAATTTCAGAGAAGAGGAAAAAAACATATCCCCCCCCTAAAAAAAGGAGAATAAAAAGCAATATCCAGATACGTGGAAA
>NC_051407.1:10670555-10670921 GCF_015228065.2 Penaeus monodon
ATCGCGAAATAAGGCGAAGGGTCCTTTGATTTCGGAGAGGCTGTCTCACTACGGTGGGATGTTTCGAACCCGCTACCCGGACACACACATGCCCAGTCAGACCCAGAGGCAAGCGGTATCCCGTATCTAGGAAACTGATACTGTATTCATCAGATCAATGTATTCGAGTAAATAATAAAGATGCACAAGAATTAAGCAATCTAAGAGAGGATAATATTTCACTAATAAACTGGCTATGCTTTAGGCCTGCACTGCCGGGACTTGCTGCCTTTTGGGTTGCCCTATAACCGGTTTCTTTTTTTGGCTGTTTGGGGATGTGATACTTGAGCTAGTAGTACAGGAGCAAGTGGAAAGGCAGAAGCAGCA
>NC_051407.1:10671153-10671455 GCF_015228065.2 Penaeus monodon
AAAAAAAAAGACATATTCCCCCTATAAAAAGTAAAAGGCACATTCCCGTCGACTGATCCACAGCCCCACTACCTCAGCTTAAAGTATTTACAAAGACTCGATTTTTTGTGACCCAGGAGGACGTGCTGAGCCTCGAGCTACGCGGAGGGCGGCCGAGGCTGATGCTGGACCTCGGCAGCAGCCCGATCCTCCTCGAACCCGCCCACGCCCACGCCGCCCCCAATCTGGCCGACGGGCGCTGGCACCGCCTCGACGTCGTCTGGGGCCACCATGTGAGTAGAGGAGGGGGAGGGGGGGGCGTA
>NC_051407.1:10671987-10672082 GCF_015228065.2 Penaeus monodon
ATGATCTCGCATGCCCCGAAGAAAGGGATGAGGCGAGAAAATTATGGAGGATGGTGAGATGTGACCAGATGAATGACAGCTACATTTTAAAAGAC
>NC_051407.1:10672766-10673055 GCF_015228065.2 Penaeus monodon
ATCATTATTGGGATCATAACTGTTGTATCATTGTTGTTATTATTATCATCTTTTGGTCATAGTTATTATTGTGATTACTTTTATTCATATCACCATTATTTACTTTTGTATGATTATCAAAATTACAATCAGAATTATTTTCAAGCGAGATGTTATGGTTCTATTCCATTATCATCATTACACCTTCTCTCATTATATTCTTGACTTTTAATTTTCAAAAATGGTGCGCAAACAAAGACACGCAAAAATGCACTGCCTACGAAAAGAAAGGCAGGTGAGGAAAACTTAG
>NC_051407.1:10673126-10673439 GCF_015228065.2 Penaeus monodon
GGCAAAAGCAACGACAACGTGCAAAATATGAATGTCATCCGAGTGTGCAGATACCACGTGACTCTTGCACTCGATGAGAGGAACCGGGAACACAAAGACCATTTCCGAGGTTTCGAACACACTCGTTTGCTCCTTGAGAGAAGATGGGGTTCTGGGCAAGCAATTCGGACAAATCTTCGAGTTTGGGATATTTTCTTTGAAGGAATTTTTTATTTGTTGATATTTTGAATCTTCTTTTTTTTGTTCCTTTGTTTGTATACTCCTTTTGTACGTGTGTACATTCACTTGTTTATTTACTCACAGAATGACACGC
>NC_051407.1:10673494-10673886 GCF_015228065.2 Penaeus monodon
TAAACAGATCGACCGACAAACAAATACACACTCGCACACCAAGCAGCCTAGCCCCCCCCCCCCCCAACAGCACTCACGGCCTGTCCGTCCCCTCATCCTCCGCCAAACCCTTCACCCTTCACTGTGTAAGTAACCCTAAAGGAACTCCCTGTCTCAGCGAGTGGACGTGGTGAGCGACCTGTGTTTGGCGGGCGGAGAGTGCCGTCTCACAGCGCCCCTTCCCGCCACCTCCCTCACCCTGGGCGTGGCGGCTCCCCTGCAGGTGGGCGGCCTGGCCAACCCGCCGCCCGACCACCACGACCACGGCTGGCCGGCGCCCCTTACCGCCCGCGCCTTCCTCGGTTGCATCCGAAACCTGCGCGTCAATGGCGAGGTAAGTAAGACCGAGAGCG
>NC_051407.1:10674169-10674819 GCF_015228065.2 Penaeus monodon
CGGCCCGACTGGTAGCAACAGAATGCGAGTTGAACAGTATGAAAGGATTTCGTCATATGTACATACAAGGTTATATGAAACGAAGTGTGGAGGAAAGACAATTATTTTTATTAATTTGTCATAAATTCAATAATCTAATCGACCCTAGGACAAGGTAATATTAATTAAATAAACAAGAAAATATATCCACATGGGGAACCTCTGTCTGACACCTTACCGATAAAGGACGAATTAAATTAAGCATCGGGCTAATTTCTCCCTTGGTTCTTTCCCCTTCGTCAGCTTCGTGACCTCGGCGATGCGGTCCTGGGCGAGGGCAGTTCTCCGGGATGTTTCCATGGCGACGCATGCGCAGACGGTGGGGTCCTGTGTCCGAAGCAGGCAAGGTACGTGCGAATTCTCAAATGAATAGCCACTGTACTCTTTTGTTTCCGTTGCATGGCTGTTCACTTGATTAGCTTTGTAACTGAGTGTCTAGTGTAATTGTTCTATTGTATAACTGTTCACTAGCTCGACTTCGTGTGTGTGAAGGCAGGTTGCGTACAACCTGTGCAGCTTTTCTGTTGTACAAGTGTCAAACTTATTGAACTGTACAACTCTTCAGTTCTATGTCTATATGACTGTACAAGTTATTACGTTGCTATTGCATT
>NC_051407.1:10676033-10676329 GCF_015228065.2 Penaeus monodon
TCCCCCGTACAGTACCAGCTGTTCCCACCCGTCCTCAACAGCAGATGACGCAACACCCGCCTTCTCTCTCTCCGCGTCAGGTGCGTGAGAAGCGACGCCGGGCCCAAGTGTGAGTGCCTTCCGGGCTGGGAAGGCGACACCTGCCACCTCAGGACACAGCCTGCCTCCTTCAGCGCCAGCAGTTACGTGAAAGTGGCCCTGTCTGCCGTGCCACCACCCAACACCACCACCGTTCACTTGAGGTGGGCGAGGTGTCCTCTGCTCTGTTCATTGCTTTGGTTGTGTTGACTGATATG
>NC_051407.1:10677199-10677411 GCF_015228065.2 Penaeus monodon
CCGGCCTCATATTCCCCCAAGATTCCGCACGTGGGAGAGTTCGGGTCAGCTGCTGGCGCTGAGTTCCCAGCACGGGCGTGACCTCATGGCGGTGCATCTCGTGGGCGGCCAAGTCTGCCTCAAGCTCGCCCTCCACCAGAGCCCCACCATGCACCTGTGCCTCCAGCAGGTGCACCTCAACGACGGCAAGTGGCACTCCGTCAGGATAGAAA
>NC_051407.1:10677658-10678180 GCF_015228065.2 Penaeus monodon
GTTTGGGTGAGTGGGTGGGTGGGTTTGGGTGAGTAGTGCCGTTGTTAGGTAGTTGGCGAAGTGGCTTGGTGGGGTTGTGAGGTAGTTACCGGGCTGGGTGGGTTGCTGGGTAGTGAAGCGGGTGGGTGGGTATTTGGGTGGGTTGTCGGGTGGGCGGGCAATTACCAGGGTGGGATGTTGGGTAGTTAAGCGGGTGGGTGGGTAATTGGGTGGGTTGTCGGGTGGGCGGGCAGTCGGTGGGGTGGGTTAATGGGTAGTGAAGCGGGTGGGTGGGTAATTGGGTGGGTTATAGGGTGGGCGGGCAGTTAGCAGAGTGGGTTGTTGGGTAGTGAAGCGGGTGGGTGGGAAATTGGGTGGGTTGTCGGGTGGGCGGGCAGTCGGTGGGGTGGGTTGTTGGGTAGTGAAGCGGGTGGGTGGGTAATTGGGTGGGTGGGTAGGCAGTTGGCGGGGTGGGTTCTTAGGTGGGTTAGACCTACGAAGTTCGGTGATTTTTGATTCGATTACTTTTAGATTCCGGCGCTG
>NC_051407.1:10679194-10679452 GCF_015228065.2 Penaeus monodon
CTTGTGTAAAATGAAATTGATATTTGTTAATTCCATCGAAAAAAAAAAAATCTGCGAAAAATATATTTCCCACTAAACTGCTATATCCATTTTATGGTGTTTTGAATACTGACGAATTTAAATGTCAGTGTGAGGTCAGAGTAAGTTATTTGTATCTTTCAGTCTATAAAGGAAGAAAAATGCAATTCCGTGAAAATTATTAATAGTTTTGCAAATGCAGTTCTATGAGAATTAGTAATAGTTTTGTAAAATTCCGTG
>NC_051407.1:10679600-10679680 GCF_015228065.2 Penaeus monodon
TAATCCAAAAGCAAGCACGCAAATACAATTACACACAGCTGCTCTCCATGATTCAACAAACAAATACAAACACACGCATA
>NC_051407.1:10679718-10680048 GCF_015228065.2 Penaeus monodon
AAGCACCGTCTCACGCCCCCAGGTTCGGGCAGTGGGCGGAGCTTGTAGTGGACGAAGGCGACGGGCCCCTCTACAACGCCACCGCCACGCCCTCCTCACTCCAGGGGTGGTCCACGCCCTTCCTGGTGGACCGGCAGGAAGGCGTGCACGTGGGCGGCTCGCCTGAGTACGTGGGCGTGAGCCTCTTCACCGTCCACCATGATTTCCACGACGGTCAGTCTTTGCTTTCTGGTTATTTTTAGCGATTTATTTTGTTCTCGTTCACATATCATTGTCTTACTGTTGTTGATTTCTTATTATTCCATATTTTCATTTATTGATTAATTTTAA
>NC_051407.1:10680139-10680449 GCF_015228065.2 Penaeus monodon
TTTCCCGCTTCCCCTCCACCTTCAGGATGCCTAGACGACCTCCGCGTGTCGGGCGTGAGTCTCCCTCTCCCGCCCCTCGTCAACACCTCCGCGTGGGCGCAGGCGACCATGTTCACCAACGTCCAGCCATCCTGCGCCGCGCCCGCCGCATGCGCCAACGTCACCTGCCCGGAGCCGCTCACCTGTATAGACGTTTGGCGGAGACATCAGTGCGGGTGGGTACGAGCTCCTGCAGGAGGGGCGGTGTGGGCGCGGAGTTCGATCGATGTCTGTTTGTCGGGTTATATTCTGTCTGTACATGAATCTACTT
>NC_051407.1:10681654-10683019 GCF_015228065.2 Penaeus monodon
CTTCCGCCAACCTTCCATCTCCCTCAAAATCCTCCCTCTTTCTCTCACCCACTAACCCACCCTCCCTCCCTCTCTCTCTTCCTCCCTCCCTCTCTCTCTTCCTCCCTCATTCCCTCTCTTCCTCCCTCCCTCCCATTACTTTCATTCCTTTCCTTCTCTCCCTCTCCTTCTCTCATTTCCTCTCTTTCACTGACCCCCCTCCACCTCCCACCCTCCTACCCTCCCTCCCACCCTCCTACCCTCCCTCCCACCCTCCCTCCCACCCTCCACCCTCCCTCCCTCCCTCCCACCCTCCCTCCCACCCTCCCTCCCACCCTCCTACCCCTCCCACCCTCCTACCCTTCCCCCCCAATCTCCCTCCCTCCCTCTACCCTCCCTCCCTCCCTCCCACCCTCCCTCCCACCCTCCTACCCTCCCTCCCTCCTCCCACCCTCCTACCCTCCCTCCCACCCTCCTACCCTCCCTCCCACCCTCCTACCCTCCCTCCCTCCCTCCTACCCTCCCTCCCACCCTCCTACCCTCCCTCCCTCTCTCCTTCCCTCCCTCCCACCCTCCTACCCTCCCTCCCACCCTCCTACCCTCCCTCCCGCCGTCCTTCCCTCCCTCCCACCCTCCTACCCTCCCTCCCACCCTCCTACCCTCCCTCCCACCGGCCTACCCTCCCTCCCACCCTCCTACCCTCCCTCCCACCCTCCTACCCTCCCTCCCACCCTCCTACCCTCCCTCCCATCCTCCTACCCTCCCTCCGACCCTCCTACCCTCCCTCCCACCGTCCCACCCTCCCTCCCACCGTCCTACCCTCCCTCCCACCCTCCCTCCCACCCTCCTACCCTCCCTCCCACCCTCCTACCCTCCCTCCCACCCTCCTACCCTCCCTCCCATCCTCCTACCCTCCCTCCCACCCTCCTACCCTCCCTCCCACCCTCCTACCCTCCCTCCCATCCTCCTACCCTCCCTCCCACCCTCCTACCCTCCCCCCCACCCTCCTACCCTCCCTCCCACCCGCAAGACAAAAACCCGTCATCAACATGTTTCAACCCCTCACCTCCCCTTCTCTCTCCCCTGGCACAGCTGCAGCGACGGTTCAACGCTAACTCGAGAGGGAGGCAAATGCAGGGATGTGAATGAATGCGTCTGGTCTCCCTGTCTGAACGGGGGGACGTGTGTAAATCAAGACCCAGGGTATTTTTGCGTCTGTCCAAAAACATATATAGGTAAGGTGGTGTCGTTTTGTCGTTTATTTTGTTTTTGTTAGATCTTTTTTTTCTTTTTTTTTCTGGGAGGGTGGGGGGGGTGGGGTGTTGAGTGTGTGTATGTGTGGGGGGGTCAGTTTTGCATTTTTTAATTGATAATTAGGGAGTATGG
>NC_051407.1:10683098-10683459 GCF_015228065.2 Penaeus monodon
CGCTTTTGCGCAATATTTGCATTTTTATTACGTGTTCAGGGTGATGTGGAATATTTCAGATTTTAGATAACTTTTCTTTTTTTAAACATATTTAGGAATTTAAGTTATTTTAGCAAGGCGTTTTTATTTGATCTATAAAGAGATGTGGCGTATTTTAGGTAAGGAAATATTACAAATGAAAAACTCAGCGCGCACGGAGGAGTATATATCGTTAATTAAATTATCCGAGAGAAATTAATAATCACTTGTAAAGATGTACTTATTGATATATTTGCATTTCATCAAAGTGAATGTCTAAGGTGTTTGAATTATTCGGGCGCATTCGGTGTACACATGCCATGGATATTTATTCATCAATGAT
>NC_051407.1:10684297-10684485 GCF_015228065.2 Penaeus monodon
TCCACTGATTCAACATTTCCTCAAAAGAACCAAAAGGAAAAACGAACCCAGTCGATTTTCACTGGAAGAGTCGATCTGTGTAGCCTCAGACACTAATAACAAGGTGAGGCCATGTTGAATGATGGCGGAGGATCAAAGTGGCGCATATCAGTAAAACATGAATATGCAGGAATCATTTGGATATGTCG
>NC_051407.1:10685160-10685406 GCF_015228065.2 Penaeus monodon
CAACAACTGGATTATTTCGGCTTCCCACGCTCGTTAACATAAAAGGCACAAGGGACTTATGCAAAATAAATCACCGAGCTTGAAAGTGGCATTTTCTCCCCAAGACTTCGAAAAGCGAAATGACACGGCGAGGTGTGTCGTGTGTCAGGCGTCAGGCCGCATTTGGTCCGTCGGTGTCAAATCGGCAACAGCTGGTTCTTGCTGACTGGAAATCTGTGTCAAAAGTTCAAGGACGCTGTCGATGCT
>NC_051407.1:10686013-10686583 GCF_015228065.2 Penaeus monodon
ATATGGCAAACACGAGGACTTGTTATTAACGTAATAACAGATGTAATATTAGTACAACAACTATTACAACTACTGGTAAGCTTAACAAAGGCCTTAGTAATAATAAGAATAAGAGAAGGGATAACTATAATGTTTCCATTTCTATTCTTTTCTGGGAAAATACTGTGAAATGTTTTCTGGGAAACTACTATGAAATGTTTTCTGGAAAACTACTATGAAATGTTTTCTGGGAAAATACTATAAAATGTTTTCTGGAAAACTACTATGAAATGTTTTCTGGAAAACTACCATAAAATGTTTTCTGGAAAACTACTATGAAATGTTTTCTGGAAAACTACTATAAAATGTTTTCTGGAAAACTACCATAAAATGTTATCAGGAAAACTGCTGTGGAATGTTACAAGGAAGATTTAAAGGCACATTAGATATTTCCAGACATTCCAGCTTGGCAGATAGAGAAAGAGAAAAAGCCATAGCATCTTGCTAGCGAATGCAAAGTATCACAAATTGTAAAGAGTGTAAGTGTACTTCTTAAAAGAACGCATGATACAACTCCCAAAAATGAACCGG
>NC_051407.1:10687022-10687294 GCF_015228065.2 Penaeus monodon
ACTAATGAACAACCCAATCCAATGGAGTGACAAGGACCTGCCCTTGCTCCGTGTATTCCGGGAAAATGTGCTTTAGTGAGAAAAATGCATTTGGCAGAGTGGGCGCTCTCGGGACCGTGTTTCTCTGACGCGGATAAAAAGCCTAAGGAACAAAGATAGATTTCCTGATAAGAGTAACATACTTAAGCAGGACGAACGGCGTAAAAAAGGGAGAGTGAAGGGGGGGGGGGGATGTGTGTGGGAATCGAGTGGAGAGGAGAGCCAGATCAGTG
>NC_051407.1:10688059-10688894 GCF_015228065.2 Penaeus monodon
GCATCGAGTGAAGGCATGATAACGTACGCGAGAATTCTTTAAAAGATGTCTCAGAGTCCTTTGAATGTTCTTGCCGCTAGCTGCTGTCTTACAAGCAACATGGCATGAAAAATGAGAATACATTTCCTTATGTTCCTTTCCTTTTATTGTTCGTGATAAAAGCTAACACGGACAGAGTTACAACGGACGCATAGCATACACTGTAGATCACAAAACTCCTGGTAACTTGCAACATAGAAGGTACATGTTTTTCATTACGCTTTCCTGTCTTCCCTTGACTTATTGTTGATAATCTTGTTTAACTATTATAAGAGAATTTCTGCGTTTTCAAGATGTCCTTTTAGCGGGTTAGGTCTTAAGGATGTTGCTGCATGTAGAAAAGGATGTTATTTGTAGAAGGAATAAATAAAACGATGTATTTGATGCGTTTCGGTCATTTCATATAATCACGTATCCCCGACGAAGATATAAACATATATATCTATTGTTCTGTTATTAATTCTGATTCATATTTTTTTCTACAGTTGTATTATACTTAACCATCCCTTGTGTATGATACAAGAGAATGGTTAATAAGGTTTCTAAAGTGCCTAGGAAGCCGCGAGTAATATCTGTTGTTTGTCTAAGTTGGGAAAAAGTCTTGGGATAAATTGAATCATTTGAATTATTTAGTGAATCGTAAACAAAGGATGCAAAAGTTTGATGATAATTTTGTTATAAGAGTTTGGGTCTTTTGATGTCCTTTTCGTTTTTCATTTTGTTTTTACTTGGCTTTATTTTTTCGAACCATGCGTTATGTTTATTTAATGGTTAGCACACTGACAAACTCTATGCA
>NC_051407.1:10691696-10691975 GCF_015228065.2 Penaeus monodon
ATAAGAGAGAGAGAACTTAAGAGATCAGGAAATACGGAGAACGAGAGGAGTTACCCATATCCATCCTCTATTATTCCTTCCCTGCCAGTTACTTTTAAGGAAATGTCACCTCTCACAGAGTCGCGTTTCCAGAATCAAATATACAAATCACACTTAAAATAAAAAGAAAGAAAATGATTGTCATAGATTGTTTTATCGCGCACGCGTTTTATAATTCACGGGGTTGTTGAATAAATTTTATTTCTGCTAGAATAATTCAGGTCGAATTTGCAATATGTC
>NC_051407.1:10692059-10692138 GCF_015228065.2 Penaeus monodon
AAGTATGTGCGTTTCCAAGAATTTCGATATTTTTGAAAATCATATAACCCACCACCGGCAGATTAAAAAAAAAAGAACA
>NC_051407.1:10692267-10692390 GCF_015228065.2 Penaeus monodon
CTAACATAACATTATCGATTGTGAAACATTCGTAGTATGTTTTCCCGAAGATATGGATGACTTCAACCAAAGGGGATGTTTCAGTGGTGGTGCCATATTGATGCGAGGTAAGCCAGGACTGAA
>NC_051407.1:10693180-10693383 GCF_015228065.2 Penaeus monodon
GAGTATTAGAAATTCTTAGAATCCTTAGCAGCCCTTAGAAAGTTCCCTTCCCTTTGCCCCATTAACGCTCACTTCTCTCTCATTCCAGGTGACAATTGCGAGGGAGCAGCCATTTCCGCGCCCTCGCTCTCTCTCTCCGTGGGCGCCCTCGTTACAGCGGTTGTGTTTGCCGCTCTCCTGTTCGGTGAGGGCGGAATCTGGTG
>NC_051407.1:10693430-10693617 GCF_015228065.2 Penaeus monodon
CGGTTGTTATCAGAGGAGGTCCAGTCTGGATCCTCTCTCTTTCAGGGGGTGGTGTACCTCTTGATACAACCGTGGCGTAAAGCGTATTGAAAACCCCAAGTTGTTATGGTGTTTTCAGTGGGTGTAATAAGGGTGTTTGGTTTTGGTATTCTAGACGTGGGGCTGAGAGAATTGTATGTACGTTTGT
>NC_051407.1:10693851-10694438 GCF_015228065.2 Penaeus monodon
TTCACCCACTCCAACACACACAAACACCCACTCGCACTACTCAACCGCCCCTCCCTCCGGCCCGCAGCAGTGGTGCTCGCGGCGTACCTCGTGCACCGCCGGCGCCGCCAGAAGCGAAGTCTCTCGAAGAAGGCAAGTGCCGAGTCCTCGTTCGTGGAGAAGACGACCCAGGACGACAGCCTCCACGACGGCGAGCACGACTTGCCCGCCGACGTCATCGAACTGCACCTCGCGAAGGACCTCAAGTTCTCGGGCGAGCGATCCAAAAACGGCCACGAGAAAATCGCCGGTTGGTTTCGCTAGTTTTGGCGACTAGTTTACTCTCATGGTATTTAAAGTTTCGCTAGTTTTGGCGACTAGTTTACTCTCATGGTATTTAAAGTTTCGCTAGTTTTGGCGACTAGTTTACTCTCATGGTATTTAAAGTTTCGCTAGTTTTGGCGACTAGTTTACTCTCATTAAAAGTTAGTTTCGGAAATATATTATGGTATATATTATTTCCGTTTTCTTTTGTCCCGATGCGTTTTCTTAAAATATCCATGAATGAAAGATATCTTGCCAGTTCACGGAACAACATTAATCAACAC
>NC_051407.1:10694585-10694849 GCF_015228065.2 Penaeus monodon
AAACAACAAAAAAATAGCAATGTTAACGAACAGTCCCTCTTTCCGCCCTTATGTGACAGGCGTTGACGTCCTCAGACACGATGGCCCGCCCACGAAGAGAGGCGAGGGCGGGGCGGAGGGAGGGTGCGGGTGTCCCCACCTCCCCTCCCTCGATGACCTTCGAAACTACGCCTACGAGGGAGACGGCAGTTCACCCGGGTCGCTCTCCTCGTGCTGTTCCGGTGAGTCGCTCCGCCACGATAGGGGGTACGGGGGCAAAGAATG
>NC_051407.1:10695231-10695469 GCF_015228065.2 Penaeus monodon
GTTCAATTACGTTTATGTTTCGGAATCGAATTTGATTTTTTTAAAAAATTCTTTTACTCTGTTTAGATGTATGGTAATTTTTCTTCTAAAATGTTAGGTAATATTATCATGATCAGTTTCGACTCTTCTTTATTACTATTATTGTTTCCAGGTCGATGTTAATGATGTTTTTCACCTGTATACTGAATATGCATTATCATCATGACCATTGTTTATACTTTATTAGTGTACTATATGT
>NC_051407.1:10695730-10695827 GCF_015228065.2 Penaeus monodon
GCTCTTGCCATATGATAGATATTATTATTATATTCGTTTTTGACTGTTCTTTGATATTTATCTGCTTTTTAGAAATCAATTCAGAAGAAGAGGAATA
>NC_051407.1:10697335-10698017 GCF_015228065.2 Penaeus monodon
TCAACATATATACATCGACGTGGAAATAAAGAGTCTTGACTTTAAAACCCGAAAGCCCTTAGCCTCTTAAACTACAAATTTCAGCGGACAATAGATATCAATATTTTACTCGTAACGTCATCCACTTAATTCAGGCAAAATGAACAAAAAAAGTACTGGTATACAACGCTTTTTAAGTTGCTTACTAAAAACTACTGAGGTAAAATTGATTCATTTACCGTCTACTAAATACCATCCATTAGTACGTAATGGCTGTTATATATATCAAGCGGCACAATTTTCTTGAATAATTAAATAATTAGAGAGATTATAAGCACAGTTGCCCAGTGAATACCTCTTAATGAGCTTTGGTGCTGATTAATCTATTATTATTTGTACAGTTAAGAATAAGTGCGTGCAGGATAAATTTGCTAACTATGATTATATCAAACGGCACATCTCACTGGGATAACTGAAATCCTGAACCTTCATTACAAAGAGAGATTATAAAGACAGACAACAGAGGTCTCTTAAGGGTTTGAGTTAATTAGGCTAATTATTATCTGAAGCCTCTGAAGCCCTGCTGAAGATGCAGAGAGGATCAACGTGATATCCTGGGAACCGAATATGTGGGAAATGAAGTATTAGATCAGCGGAAAATGTCACGTGTGTTGAAATATCCATCGTATTTTTGTAGCTTCTT
>NC_051407.1:10698190-10699519 GCF_015228065.2 Penaeus monodon
AGCGAGCTATTTCTAACGCTTGAAATGTTTCCCCTTCTTTGGCTGTAGGAGGCGACGGAGGCGGCGAGGCGCGTCTCCTCGGAGGTTTCCAGGACGTCGCGACCTTACTGAACTGCCTCGGCGGGCAACCCGAGGGCGGCTCTCCGTCCCATTCCGGCGCCGCCCTTGCGCAGCCGAGTAAGAAGACGCCGGCACCTTCCTCCTTCGGCGCGGCGGCGAAGGGCGTCGCCGGTGGCAGCCCTTCGGCGACGCAACTCCTCCTCGCGGGCAAGAAGGCGGACAAGGGCTGCGCCGGCGAGGCCATCGCGAAGAAGAGCATGAGTATCTCCATGTCGAAGGCGGACACGCTGGAGATCGGCCTCCACAGCGGCGGCGCGGAGGCGGAGCTGCTCTTCCAGCCGGCCGCCGTCAGCAGCAAGTGCCACTCTCTGCCGCGGCTGCGCGTGCCGACCATCTTCGTGAACAACCTCCACGGCGACCCAGGGGACACCAAGGGCCGCGAGACCTACCACTACTCCCTCAAGAGGAACAAGGCGCCCTTCGCCGTCGAGACCGCGCTAGGGATCAGAGGTAATCCCCCCGGGTGCTACTGCGCGCAGATCCCTCCTCCTGCGGGATTTGAGGAGAATCCCTCGGTCGCGCACTTAAAAACTCGAAGTGCATGCAGAGCGTGCGTCACGGTGGCGCTGCAGAGCGAGGAGCGGCTCAGCGCCTACGGCATCCCCCGCCGCAGCCTGTCGGCGTCGACGGTCTCGTACCTGACGCCGGCCGGCCTCAACACGCAGCTGGTGCAGCCGGCCGCCGTCGCGCCACTCCCCCCCTGCGGCCACCGCACCTGCTCCTCCCTCAGCAGACATTCGGCGGAGAAGGGCGCGGGCGTGTGTCCGTGCAAGGTGTCCGCCGTGTCTGGCCACAGTGACTACACGGGTGGGCAGAGTTGCCAGATGCGCGCCGGGTCGGAGAAACTGGGCGGCGGGCGGGGATAGTACTCAGAAGGCGGGCGGGGTGGACGTCGGATCAATGTTTGGATCTACGATATATGTGCCTCTATGTTTAATACAGTGTTTTTATGGAATATTAAAGAATTAACAAAGATTCATCAATCTGTCTTTCACCTTTGTGTGCTACACTGACTCTAGGTGCGAGAGATTCGACAAAGGTCATGATTTATACTTTTGTAAATCTGTAGCTGTGTACATCACTTTGTGAAAATAAAGTCATATACGGAAGGACGTATAATCACTTAATCCACAACGAAGATATTCGTTATAACACTTTCCCGCCTCTTGTTACAGACGTAAATATATGTACTTCACATGCCGCTGGAAA
>NC_051407.1:10700301-10700424 GCF_015228065.2 Penaeus monodon
ATTTTTTCTTATTGGGTTTGTGATTGGCAACAAGGAAGGTGACGGCGATCCTGGGTGTTTGGGTGCAGCTGCGCTCCGGCGCTCTTTGAGGATCTTTCGTGGCCCCATTATATGTATATATAT
>NC_051407.1:10700723-10700787 GCF_015228065.2 Penaeus monodon
TCTGGCAGTAACGTCAAATGAAAGATTGCTGCAGTCTTAAAAAAAAAAAAAGTGACATCACTCT
>NC_051407.1:10701268-10701406 GCF_015228065.2 Penaeus monodon
GACCATTACTATAATGAAATCAATGATAAATATGTCAGTGTTGAAACAAAACTAATAACATTACTATTAATATCTATCATACATTACTAATCAGTTTAAGCCAGTGTTTCTTACCCTTTTAACTACCACGCTACCACG
>NC_051407.1:10701931-10702057 GCF_015228065.2 Penaeus monodon
AGTCACAAATGTCACACACGTCTCATTTCGTGTGTTCCAATATCTGCACACACCCTTAAGGCTGTCTTGTTGATTGTAGTTTTTTTTTTTTTTTACTTAATTGTAGTTTTCATGTATATGTGTATG
>NC_051407.1:10702247-10702512 GCF_015228065.2 Penaeus monodon
GACCGCTCTACTTACCGTTGCGTCTGTGTGTACATGTGTGTGAGTGCGATTTGTGTAGTAGACAATAAACAATAACAGCGTCTTTAATACAAATAGTAATATTATCATGTAATATCATGTAATATCATGTAATATCGTTGAAAAAGAAATCCCAAGTAATCCTATGTAAGACACACCGAATTCTCGACTGACTTAATCAGTAAGCAGAAAGAGGAATGTAATTACAATATATATGAATAAATTATTTCTACTAGACTCACACATG
>NC_051407.1:10702554-10702666 GCF_015228065.2 Penaeus monodon
TGCATATATAAAAAAGTATTGAAACAATTGTTTCTCATTATTTTTAGCCGACACAAACCTTAGTGACGTCCCTGTGCAATTCATATTTCATTCTATTTTATTCTTCTACCGA
>NC_051407.1:10702737-10704650 GCF_015228065.2 Penaeus monodon
CCACTCACATCTGCTGAGCCAGCCATTCATCTTCCGGAACTGCTACAGTGTATTCAGACACCCTCTACGGCACCGTCTGCCTAAATGTTATTTAACGGTGCATCTTAGGCCAAACCTGGCCCAACCTCTGGATGAACTGTGTCTGCGACACCGCCTGCCTACAGTGGTCCAACCTGTGGATGAACTGTGTCTGCGACACCGCCTGCCTACAGTGGTCCATCCTGTGGAAGAACTGTGTCTGCGACACCGCCTGCCTACAGTGGTCCAACCTGTGGAAGAACTGTGTCTGCGACACCGCCTGCCTACAGTGGTCCAACCTGTGGAAGAACTGTGTCTGCGACACCGCCTGCCTACAGTGGTCCAACCTGTGGAAGAACTGTTTCTGCGACACCACCTGCCTACAGTGGTCCATCCTGTGGAAGAACTGTTTCTGCGACACCACCTGCCTACAGTGGTCCAACCTGTGGAAGAACTGTTTCTGCGACACCACCTGCCTACAGTGGTCCATCCTGTGGAAGAACTGTGTCTGCGACACCGCCTGCCTACAGTGGTCCAACCTGTGGAAGAACTGTGTCTGCGACACCACCTGCCTACAGTGGTCCAACCTGTGGAAGAACTGTGTCTGCGACACCGCCTGCCTACAGTGGTCCAACCTGTGGAAGAACTGTGTCTGCGACACCGCCTGCCTACAGTGGTCCAACCTGTGGAAGAACTGTTTCTGCGACACCACCTGCCTACAGTGGTCCAACCTGTGGATGAACTGTGTCTGCGACACCGCCTGCCTACAGTGGTCCAACCTGTGGATGAACTGTCTGCAATGGTGCTTTGATGAGATCTGTAACCACTGCCTTCGCATTCAAATAAGACTCAAGCTTTGCTCCTATTTCTAGTTCATTTTTCATTAAATAAGCATTGAAAATTGAATCTAAATTACCGGCAAAATACTTCACTGACCCTTTGATATCTTTAAAGTCGTCTAATTAGCGTCTCCGCGGCTTGAGTTATATCACCACTTGTGAACTAGATCCCATATTGAGATATTGCCTATAAAATTCCTCAAATAACTAACTTTATTTGTGTTCGAAATAAAATTCAATAAGTTCTTCGTGAGGGACTTCAGACTTACTTTTATAATTCAAGTCAACTGGAGTCATTCCCATCTTACGAAGGTAAATATTCAAAAGCATCTAGCCTCCCAAACATCCTTGATTGAGTGCGGAGTCCATGGCAGATCCAAATTACCGTGATTCCCAACTAATGGACGAAGGCAATTATACCTTTGCAACATAAGAGTCAAGTATTGCTCCTATTTCGGATTCATTTTTCATGATGTATGCGTTAAAATAGGAATATTTATTACCTTCAAATTAACTAAAATACCAACTGAAATCTTCATGATCCTATTTGCGTTTCTACAAGGAGCTAGGTCCTGGTTAATTCTGGCAATATTGGTTATAAAATTCTTTGAGTAATGAAGATTAATATAAACTGAAAAATATTTCAAATTAATCTTCGTCAAGAATTCTAGACTTAGGTTCATAAGGCAGCTCGATTTCAGCCTTGCCATGCTTACGATAGTAAACGTTCAAGAGCATCTACCCAATCCTGTATCCATAATCCATAGCAGTTTCAAGCATACCAAAGGATTACTTACCCGATGAAATTGATAAATTTAATTCTGTTTCAAACCGTAAAACTTGGTTCTTCTTCAAAATATACATTTGAAACAAACGCCAAAAAGAGTTCAAACACGCAGTCTTGCGGAGATTAAAACACAATTTACCAAACACTATCACAAGCAATAAAATCAATGAAAATTTTAATAAGGAATTTATCCAATCTTGATATTTGATATCATCCATTAAAAAAATAAAAATAGCTTTGATACCTTGATACAGCCAACACTAAAGAAA
>NC_051407.1:10704735-10705039 GCF_015228065.2 Penaeus monodon
GGGGGGGGATCCAGATAATTACCAGGAAAATACACTAGTGCTTTTAGCTTCATCCAGCGAATCGTTTCTGGGTCCCAAATATGTTGTAATAATACTAGAAACATTAATGTATATTAATGTTTCTAGTATTATTACAACTGCATAAAAAACGTCTGAATTATTTTCTCTATTAAATTCTTGTGCATTGAAACAACGGACCCTCAATGACAAAACAAAACAAACAACAAACAATGATTACAATGTATTAAAATGAAGAAGATAACGATATTTATGTGTGATCTATAATGATCACAGTTCCTACTCC
>NC_051407.1:10705152-10705465 GCF_015228065.2 Penaeus monodon
TCGAAATTAACCGAATATTTAATAAATACAGTTGGCCTGAACACACCTCTGGAATCGCAATACTCCTATATTATAGAAATACTTGCAAATTTCTATCAGAGAGAAACTATGTCTTGATTGAGAATAAAAAAAAATCCTTCTCTTTCGGTTTTATTTGTAATGATATTGGCTTAGATATGACTTTGATACCAGAGTACTTTCAGAAAAGATGGGGACAGGAAGGGCATCCGGATGAAATATATATTTAAAAATTAATTATAATGTGAAAGAGAAGGAAGGAGAGAGAGCGGCTGCTAAGATGATCAATCCTTAT
>NC_051407.1:10709313-10709448 GCF_015228065.2 Penaeus monodon
CGATGTTCTATGGTAATCTGAAATGAAGCCTAAAGTGCTGGATCTAAACTAAGTATCCTATTGTAGAATTTGAGGATTTTCTTTTCTTTTTTTTATTCTTTTTTTCTTTCTTTCACTTTTTCCCTTTTTTTTTTG
>NC_051407.1:10709600-10709999 GCF_015228065.2 Penaeus monodon
ATAAATTATTAGAGACTGTGAGTGAGTTTGTGTGTTTGAATTTCAGTGTGCAACTGTAGGAGTGTTAATTAGCGTAAATTAGTAAGAGTATTGTACTGATAGTACAAGTACTGATTGTGAATCAATATGATGAATTGTAAACGTGAGTACGGATAAGTATGAATAAGCACGAATAACATGCAAAATCATGCACCGTATCTAAACAACAACTCGGACAGAGCCTTCACAAGCATGAATTAATTAATTCCGTTGCGTGTTAGATGTCCGAAGCAAAACTTCCTGAGCAGCTGCTGGAGAGAGAGTATGAATTGTCCTTGAAGATCGAGGAAGCTTGTAATTAACTACATACATTATACATATACAAATGCATGTGCAGTATATGTGGATTTCTTTATGTAC
>NC_051407.1:10711476-10711699 GCF_015228065.2 Penaeus monodon
ATAGCATCCTGAATCTTATTGACTCAAGAACCATATTACCAAAGGAGTAAGAGTAATCTTCATTAACAGGAGCATCTTACCATACTGCGCGATGCGAGTGGCGTCTCCCTCAAGCTGTGACCCATTAATCAGGAAGCGACATATTATGCTTCCCGTCATATACAGCTTGACACTTAGCAAGCTTCGTGACACCAGAACCACTGCCTTAGAGATCTGGGAAGAT
>NC_051407.1:10714180-10714354 GCF_015228065.2 Penaeus monodon
CAACATGATGCTGAACTCACATCAACTAGGATCTGCATCAACCTGATAACGAAAGAAATGAGCAAAAATTCTAGTAGCGTAAAACATGAGCAGTAGATGAATGTCATTTCAGTCGAGCAAATTTCTCTTTTCAGCAAGGGTACCCTCTATGTTTCTTTAGCTAAATAATTTGCC
>NC_051407.1:10714417-10714710 GCF_015228065.2 Penaeus monodon
GTGAAACACCTTTCAGCCAAACGGAAATGCTTGACAGCTCTTTAGTTATCACACAAACTCTCCTCTAAGTAAAACGCCCTAATTACGAACTCACTGCCGCTTCCAGTTAAAAGCGACGCATTAGGAAAATTAGTTTTTTTTTGTGTGGGGTGGGTTTGGGGGGGGGGTTAGGGGCATCAAGTTGCTGCATGTAACCCAAATGAAGCCGAAATAAGCACGGTTAAAAAAAGGACCTGGAAGTTGCAAGTTGCATGGATTCGTTCTGATATGCTGGAAGGATTGACTTTTCTTGG
>NC_051407.1:10715156-10715421 GCF_015228065.2 Penaeus monodon
GTACTTATAATTTGATAATTACATATTCCATGCATTGGAATATATACTAAAAACCATAAATATATTCCATATAGATGACTTTATTTGTTCGTATCTCACCACTGTTGTTATAACATTTCTACCAATCTATATTTTTTACGAATCCGTAAAAAAAATATTTTTACAATTTATGTTCTTTTCAAAATTTTATCACTTATGTAATTTTGTTTATCTTAGTTGTATCATTTTTATCATTATTACTGGTATTTCATATATTTTCGTTTTT
>NC_051407.1:10716634-10716919 GCF_015228065.2 Penaeus monodon
ATTCAACAGCCGTGTATCCATGGTTTCCTTACTTTATTCAGAAATTAAACAAACCTGATGATTATTCTTTAAGCCAATGAGTGGCTTCTGAGAATTCTCAAACAAAAGTTGAATATCTCTTAATTAATGAATTGATTAAGTTCTTTTTATGGAATTTTGAAAATTCCTGTATATAAAATAGAAACAAATGTGGTGCATAATGAAACTGAATTATTAAATGAAATTAAGACTAGAAATATATAACCATAGATCTAAACTCGTATTTAAAGAGAGACGGAGAGAATG
>NC_051407.1:10717485-10717589 GCF_015228065.2 Penaeus monodon
AAGAGAGAGAGAGAGAAGCGATTAAACAATGAGAACAGCAAATAAGTAAATCCATTAACTTGAGTTCCAATCGACTGTAGTGCGACGCCATTTAGCCCTTTCAT
>NC_051407.1:10718006-10718163 GCF_015228065.2 Penaeus monodon
AGATCATTTATCAGAAGGATTTTGCACAGGTCCAATAAATCTCACCTGCTTGGACATGCATTGTCGACTGAAATTCGAAATCGCTGCACATTGTAAAGATAAACAGACGGTTGCAATAAACATTATGTCCTTTTTTAACCTTATAATAGAAAAAGTG
>NC_051407.1:10718242-10718362 GCF_015228065.2 Penaeus monodon
TTTTTTTTTTAAATTTGCAATAAACATCAAGTTATTCCTTAACTATAACTCAAAAACCAATAACTGACTGAGAGCGAAGATATTTTTTTCTCAGTTCTGATGAATAAAAGTGGATAAACT
>NC_051407.1:10718904-10719068 GCF_015228065.2 Penaeus monodon
TAAAACACAAGAACTCCCCCTTCATCCCTTTAAAATAATAAAAGAAAGTGAAAAAAAAATCGTCAGAGAGGACATTAAATTGAGAGAAAAAAGGAGTAATAGAAGGGTAAATTTGTAATTAATTGCTCCATCACGCAATTGAGAGCTCAGCGCCAATGGCTTTC
>NC_051407.1:10719168-10719606 GCF_015228065.2 Penaeus monodon
ATCTATTTACCTATCTTTCTCTCTCTTTGTGTTTATGTGCGAGCCCCTTGGTGTGGTTGTCAGTATAAAAAGCGTCTAAATCCCGAAGTCTTCCCTTATTATTGAATAACCTGATAAGGGTGACCAGAGCCGTAGACGAGATAGATCTTCCTCAGGTGTCACGATCTCACACAGGTGAGTGATTGCATAACACCATAAAAAAATCTAAAAATAGTCTATTGTCTACAGTCATATTTCAAGGTTGCAAGGATAGAACCCTGCTCTGGCTAAACAGTCTATGAAGCTATGAGAACAGCGGGTGACTGGCTGGCGAAAACAGGTGACGTGTTAGACTTAAATGTCCACATCAGTATGATAGTCTGTGAAAATTATAGTACATGGCTACACACTACAGTTCTCTTTCCCTCTTCAACGAAAACTGAGGAGAGTAAGTAATCG
>NC_051407.1:10719655-10719740 GCF_015228065.2 Penaeus monodon
CGATTTGATGAATACCAAGACATGTATTTGAGGTTGCAAACATTTGAGAAATGCACGACGAATTTTGTGTCAAGTTAGAAAAAGC
>NC_051407.1:10719791-10720191 GCF_015228065.2 Penaeus monodon
CGCTTTATCGTCTCTACAAAGACAGAATGAAAGGACAACGATAGAAAAGGCTCCATTTTACTGTCCGACAAACAATTATTTAACGATTTGTTGTACCTTTCTTAGTGGATCGTGTTTTATATCAAAGATGAATCCTAAACACGGGCTCATTAAGTAATCAAAATGTTGACTCGATCAGATCAGAAACAAACTCAATGTAAGCAAATTATAGACTCATTGTGTATTCAAAATGTAGGCTCATCATCAATTCAAAATATAAGCGCATTGCGGAATCAAATTTTAGGCTCAGTCAAATTAAAATATACAGTAGACTCATTATCAAGTCAATATATATCTAATCAATCACAATATACCGAGGCAGTATTATAGCAGTCTCTGCGTGTGCGTGCGTGTTTTTTTT
>NC_051407.1:10720504-10720741 GCF_015228065.2 Penaeus monodon
ACTCCATCGTTTTCCATCGTTTCCAAGCAAACAGATAAACTTACCATTCTTCGGTGTACCAGTTGAGGGCAACATCATAATTCCCATTATAAACGATTACGTGAAGGTATTTACACCCAGTTTCTCTGTATTGTATTCTGATGAATTTACACTTACTTCATACTTGTGTTTAGATATGTTTTACATAAAAAAATCGAATTGTTTTTTCTTGAAATGTGTTCCATTAAAAAGCAAGAA
>NC_051407.1:10720769-10721431 GCF_015228065.2 Penaeus monodon
ACATTTAATCTCAAAAAAGACTTGGCGAAACTCTTTAGTACAAAGTGAGTTTCTTTCGGAAAGTAACTTATAATGGCATAGTATTCTCCATTTCAGCGTTGCCAACATATTCCCTCCACTTCAGTGTTGCCAGTGTGTGCCTTCAATTCAGCGTTGCCAGAGTATCCCTTTCAATTCAGCGTTGCCAGAGTATCCCTTCCAGTTCAACGTTGCCAGCGTGTCCCCTTCAGTTCAACGTTGCCAGCGTGTCCCCTTCAGTTCAACGTTGCCAGCGTGTCCCCTTCAGTTCAACGTTGCCAGCGTGTCCCCTTCAGTTCAACGTTGCCAGCGTGTCCCCTTCAGTTCAACGTTGCCAGCGTGTCCCCTTCAGTTCAACGTTGCCAGCGTGTCCCCTTCAGTTCAACGTTGCCAGCGTGTCCCCTTCAGTTCAACGTTGCCAGCGTGTCCCCTCCACTTCAGCGTTGCCAGCGCGTCCCCTTCAGTTCAACGTTGCCAGCGTGTCCCCTCCACTTCAGTGTTGCCAGCGCGTCCCCTTCAGTTCAACGTTGCCAGCGTGTCCCCTCCACTTCAGTGCATCGGCCTCGTTTTATATCTAAAACGCTTGCCATTAAGAGGAGGGAGGAATATGACGACGGATGGGGTGGGCCTGGGACTGGTAAGAA
>NC_051407.1:10722727-10722838 GCF_015228065.2 Penaeus monodon
AAACGAACAAATCACAGTGTGCGAATAGGGAATACAAGCTTTCGAATACACGAATCGAAACCATGCGAATCTGATATTTATTTATTAACCATAACAACGTCTGTACTTAGA
>NC_051407.1:10722979-10723335 GCF_015228065.2 Penaeus monodon
AACGCGATGCTCGTTCAGTTTTAGATAGGCCTACTACAGGTAAAAAGTCTTAAAGATAGATTTGCTGACATTAAACGTTATCTCTTTCTCCAAGTTTTCTATGAAATATTTCACAGAAGGATAGGCCTTTATTGCCAGGCGGATAGAACACCTTTGTGACAGGCCATTAAAGGTTAATAAACGACAAAACATCATTGCCACGTAGATGAACGACTTACTTCCAACTGCATGCAACTGAAAGTAATATTGCAGAATAACGAGAAACTTTAACGGGTAAATTCTGCTTTTCTTCCTCTCCACGACATTTATACTATTGCATCTGACACTCGAGTAGTGAATCTGAAACAATCATACAC
>NC_051407.1:10723590-10723703 GCF_015228065.2 Penaeus monodon
GATCAGGAAACAACATACAACACACCAGGAACAAAGAAGATTTTACAATAGAAACGAAAATGTGGGGAAGCAGTGAATCGCAGTATAAATTCAGTGTTCCTGTTCAAATTAAC
>NC_051407.1:10724102-10724516 GCF_015228065.2 Penaeus monodon
TGTGACGAAATACAACGAGAGACAACAAGAGACCAGGTACATTTTCACCAGCTGAATAACCCGGCCCGAGATGGACCCGCGGCCTCAGGGGAACGGCGTGTTGTAAAGGTGGACTCGACCTGTGCTATCGGCCTCGACAGGTCATTTTCCACAGGTCGACTCCGCGTCAACAACCTCGCTGGCGGCTCTTTGATATCATAATGGTAATCTATCCCGCGACCTGCCTGGCCGCTCGGGTATTTCGGATTGGCTTTTTCCCGTCCATCGACCTCTCTGGTCTGGCTGTTTGGGGGCGGTGTCCGCTGCCCTCGACGTGGGCTCGGTGCCGCGGCTGGAGATCGGGCATGGGGGGACTCTACTGGTCGAGGAAGGGCGTCGAGGCTTTTCTGGTGTGTGGCGAGGCTGAGGTCATGC
>NC_051407.1:10724560-10724637 GCF_015228065.2 Penaeus monodon
AAAGAGCTGAGCGATTGGTGCCGCGCATACGCACCTTACGTATGGAAACATTCATTCATTCACTCTGTCTGTCTGTT
>NC_051407.1:10724862-10725650 GCF_015228065.2 Penaeus monodon
TGTGTATTCATCTTAGTATTCATACTAAAAAAATCTAAAAAGAGGATCGGATTCTGTTCAAAATGTTATGATTAAATAGATCTTAGTTTGTTAAAAATCTGATAAATATGAAAAGAAATCCGATTATGTTTAACACCTGATATCATATTCTGATTATGTTAAAATCAAATTATGATTAAACAGATCTGATTCTGTACAAGCCTAAATGTTATTGAAAAGGATGTCTGATTATTAAAAAAGAAAAAAGAAAATCTGATTATGGTGAAATCCTGATTGTGATAAAGATATATCCAAGTACATTAAAATCCTAATTATGATCTAAAATATCAGCTTATGTTAAAATCCCGATTATAATAAAAACGTATATGATGAAATCATAATGTTAAAAATCTGATTATGCCTAAATAGATCTGATTAATTTAATATAAAGATGACATTCTCCCAAAAGACTCCTGCTTTTCTCCCACAAATACACTTACCGTCCAGGATTTTTTGTTGAAACCATATCCACTAAAAGCCCATTGGTTGCGGTCTTACCCTTATTTAAGCATTGTACACGTGTCGCTGTAAATTTGCAAATCTCTTTGTAACAGTAAAGGAAGGCTATCCAGGCTTTCCACTGGATTGCTGCAGTTTTGTATGGAAGGCAAGAGGCGTTCGTAAAGTAGTGTCCGGTCTTGTTACGATTTATAGAGCGACTGTGAATATTTACGAGAGATGTAAGCTCGTTCATATACTGTAGCGCGGGTCCTGTGTGGTCTACGTGTAGTTGAATAATTCTTGTTTTT
>NC_051407.1:10725823-10725955 GCF_015228065.2 Penaeus monodon
TTATTTTCATCCCAACTTTATTTTCTATCCATCTACCTGCCTACAAATCATGATAATTACTTCTGTCTCGTTTTAAATATATCAGCGGTTTTTTTCGTATTATCTTAGGTATATTAGAAATTTATGTGATAG
>NC_051407.1:10726116-10726492 GCF_015228065.2 Penaeus monodon
GGGGCAAATTAACATGAAAAATTAGCGTTTCTCTCCCCTACCATCCACAACATCGAAAACAATTATTTTATTCGAATCTGAAATTTCTTATATACATCATGCTTTCCAAATCGACTGGCAATAGAGTCTGCATTCCCAGTGGATGGACGCTGAAAGTTTCATTATGAAAAAAGGATGAAAAGTTTTGATATTTCATTCCCTGAAGGAAAGCAGCCATAATAGGATTATTCTTTAAAATTTCCTTTAACAGGTTTATGTATACGGTGTTTGTCACAGACACGCTTGCAAATATACACACTGTCGCTAATGATGAAACGCATGGATGAAACTAAGAACAAACAAGACGTATGTGTAAGCGCACACACGCGCACCAAAT
>NC_051407.1:10726607-10727613 GCF_015228065.2 Penaeus monodon
ATTACCATGCTGAACTGTTTGTTGACCGAATGGTTATATCGCCGAAAGCCATGGCCGACAAACTATGTCGAAGTAATATGAAAATTAAGCAGATATACGTTTATTGTGTCTATTTTTATTTCATAATGAAATGTCTTTATTCATGGCTCTATTAAAACGAATTTATAGGTGAGGAATCATGAACAACGGTCCTTCAAAAAAGTCAAGCCTCTCGAAGTCCTCAATGCCGGCTAATGAGCCAATCGTCCACCTCATCCACATGCCGATACTTGCCAAAGGACCTTTTAAGCTCTACTCAGTTCCGTCAGCTTCCCGGACGAATGCTCCTTTCGCAGTGTCGAGCCTTGTCGTTAGGGAGACAGGTGGCTGGTATTCATCCTTTGTTCGAGTTCTACGCCAGCCTTCTGGATTTGCTGAACTGGGAAAGCCTTCTGCGGTCCTCCACATGGCGGCGTCGGGTGTCGGGTGTCGACTCTCCGTGACGGCCAAAATAGGTCGCTTCCTTCCGACTACCGTCAGGCTACTAACCCCAACTCTCTCTCCCCTCCTTCCTCTCTTTCTCTTGCCTCACCCTATAATCCTTCCTCTCTCTTTCTCCTTATCCTGCCCTTCATCCTCCCACTTTCTCTCTCCTCATCCTACCCTCCTTCCTCTCTCTCTCTCTTCACCCTCCCCTCCTTCCTCTCTTTCCTCACCCTGTGCTCCTTCCTCCCTCTCTCTTTACCCTCCCCTCCTCCTTCTCTCTCCTCACACCAACTTCCTTCCTCCCTGTCTTTCTCTTCACCCTTTCCTGCTTCCTCCTTCTCTCCTCGCCCTCCCCTCCTTCTCCCCACTTCCCTCTTCCATCCCAGCCTCCTCGACGTCGTGCAGACCGCCACTCTATCCCGGACGATAAATGAAGCGCATCCGACAGCAGGTGCGGCCTTCCCCTTATCCGGAAACGGGCTTTAAGGATATCCGCTGCTGCCGGCGCGACCTCGCATTTTACAGGGTTTTTAGCTTTCTT
>NC_051407.1:10728947-10729732 GCF_015228065.2 Penaeus monodon
TGATGTTGATAAAGATAATAATGATTATAAATAATGAACAGAAATTATACTACATTTTATGCCTGTTTTGTGTAGCTGTTTTCATATTTTATAATGCCAAAAAAAATAATCATAGGCTTACCACATGGACGGAAGAACACGTGATGATTACTCAGATCCTATTGTACGTTCTGTGCCAGCCTGAATGTCAGCTGTACTGTCTACCAGAAACAACTAGCGATATGTTATGATTATTCGCACTGCCTTTGATGTAGTATATAACTTGGCTAATTGGCAAAGTACTGGGCGCTCGTTGATCCAGGGGGATGATATAGACAATATACGCGAGTTTGAGGATTTATTGATTGAATCTTATTATTCCCAGGGGCTCCTCTTGCTGTGGAGTACGCACAGGCCCCACACACCAGTGAGATCTGTTAAATGACACAGGACCTGTCCGTATTGCCACTGCTCAGCTACGTCCCAGTGTGTGTGTATGTTGACCAGGACAGGTTTCCAGTCCCTGTGAGATGGGACACTGGGGCTTTAGAAGACATGCCATTCTATTAAAAAAATATAGCGCGGTTATCATGATTATTTACTTGAGGATTAAGGGATGATGTGTAACTGTAATACACTTTTGGTAAGTTATAATGATAATGATACTGGGGTTGATAACCAGTGAGATTCACGTGTCTAGCAATAACAAAAATCTGTTTACGGAGTGCTTTCACGAGCTACTAAAGAAGGCATACTTGGTCACTCACTTCCTATGAACGCTGTTTACACGCTATACTGACACAAGT
>NC_051407.1:10729975-10730453 GCF_015228065.2 Penaeus monodon
TTGTGTTTTGCTTGATATAAAATCACATTAACTTATTCTATAACCTAATTGTCTCACATCTGCAAGTATACATGAGAATGCATTTTGTCTGCATGTCTATGTCTTGCAGAAGCTTCAAGTGACAGCACATATTAAAAACCTGTTTTCCCAGTGCCTTAGCCAGAAGAAAAAACACATTCCTGTCACCACATGTATAAACGTTTTTCATATTATTGCCATAGGTTAACCAAGTTTCTACATCGGCAAGGGTTTACACACATAATACATTGCCTTTCCAGTCCCGAAATTTCCGCAGCGTCTCTATAGCAATGTAAACATAACACTGGCAATGACACAACTCTCGAGTTCTCTCCTGTAGAAGGATAATCACGCTCTTAAGTAGACAAACAAGCCTATAGACGTCTTGGCACTGTAGTTTCCTCCAACGAGCAGTTCCGTTGCTATTGTGTCTTTTCGAGTTGACGAAAACCTGAGGGAC
>NC_051407.1:10730660-10730920 GCF_015228065.2 Penaeus monodon
GTACGTGCCCACATACAGACATATCTCTCGCGCGCCTGAAAACGGTACAAATAAACATTAATAAAACCTGCCACTTTATTTCTGTATCATATCTCCTCGAACATAAAAGAAGTGTAATGGCAATAGGACTTCCGGGGCCGATCACCGTGCTAATGGACTGGCCAGGCGGAGAGGGGACAGAGGCCAGAGATCGAGTGTCCGGCGATTCCACGTGCAATGAAAGCGCATATGAAAAGTAATATGGGTATATGTATGAGAAT
>NC_051407.1:10731182-10731490 GCF_015228065.2 Penaeus monodon
TTACACGCACTTGAGAACGAACTATCCCTAGCTTCTCTCCCTCGCTCCCCCTCTTCCCCTCCCCCCCCCCATCCCCATCATTCCAGCGACACCTGAACAGAGTGCCCTACGCTTGCTTGCCACGCGTTTTCGCACGCAATATACTGCCGCGGCCATGCACGTGTCTCCGTGGAGTGACAGTCTCATCTCCTTCTATTAGCGGCCAGGCATAAACACTAACCCCGGGAGATGCCACGGGAGGCTGGGAGGACGGTTGGGAAGCGTAGTTATGGACAGGTATATCTACGAGACTGATGGCGTGCCGGTGT
>NC_051407.1:10732435-10733150 GCF_015228065.2 Penaeus monodon
GATGCTATTTATTTTATACAGTATATAGGTCCTGTCTTCAAAAAACGTCAAAAGTTATAATCCTTCTCAATATATATAATACGTTTCAATCCCTTACACTATAGGTCACATAAGCTTTAATTCCATTCCGCAATAGATTCTATAAGCTTTCATTCGTTCGTCAATAGATCCTTATGTTTTAATCCCCTTTGTTGGTATATCTTATACGTTCAGTCCCATTCTCAATAACTGTTATATGATTTAATCCCTTTCGCAATGGCTGTTATACGCTTTAATCCTTTCCCCAAACACCCCGCGATCTCTGCAGTTATCTTTTACCATTTATTTATTCGTGTTTTCAATGTTGTTGTCCATTCCCCCTCCCCTCCCACCGCTTTCATAATTTTTTTTTGCTCTCTCTCCTTCTCCTTCTCCTTCTAAGCCGCAAGAAACAAAACGATAAAAGAGAGAGAGAGAAAATGTAGGATCAGAAAAAAAAGGGAGAAGGGAAGCAAGGTTAAAAGCATTTGGATCAACAGAATATTTTAGAAAGTAATCTTTTATTTATTTACCTTTTCATTACTTTTTCGGCGGAATGAACTTGAAAACATTGAAAGACTTATTTCAGGAGCCAATGTCACACAACAGCACTTTTGCATGAAAGTAATAAGAGACAGAAGCTATAAATAAATGAAAAAAAGTATCTGGATGTTATCATTGCGTTCGATCTAAATTC
>NC_051407.1:10734742-10734912 GCF_015228065.2 Penaeus monodon
CATAGAAAATAATTGAAATACCCGCACCTTATTGCAGATTGCATACCTACTGCTAATCCTCGGCAATTTCCTGCTTATCACTCCCCTGCCCAATTATCATCATGGAAATTATCATTGGGAAAGGTATACCTCATTGGCAAATTTATACGCATCTGTGTATGGGTGTGATT
>NC_051407.1:10735716-10735879 GCF_015228065.2 Penaeus monodon
GTACTATAAACCCAGTTTCTACGGTTTTTGATTGAATAACAAAAACAAATAATGGTAAAGGATATAAGCTTTTGATAGATCTATATCTGTTATAAAAGAAAGGTTAAAAACAATTAAATGCGTGCACAATATAGCCGACTACAAAGGAAGAGTATTGTGCCTA
>NC_051407.1:10736011-10736123 GCF_015228065.2 Penaeus monodon
AATGTGTGTATGGGTGAAAAATCCTGCCAGTATTAACAAAAATCTGCGAACAGCTTGTTTATACTTCGTGATGAGTGTTTCAGTTCAACAACGCTGTTGTCAGTCATTTAGG
>NC_051407.1:10736698-10736868 GCF_015228065.2 Penaeus monodon
GACTGAACTCTGACCTTTCTCTCTCCTTTTGTTTTCTGTCTCCCTTGGCCGCTTTGCCTTCACCCTTCGTCTCGCGCATTCAAATTTCTTTTGCTCTACAAGGGCAGAGGTCACAAAAACGTAAAGGGAAGGAAGAGACACAGAATTTGTGATATGAAGAAAGGAAAGGA
>NC_051407.1:10737438-10737543 GCF_015228065.2 Penaeus monodon
CAAATGTCAAAGAAATGATTAATGATCGGAATGCTAAGAGATAACTCTTGATAATTACCCGCATTCTAGATATATCTATAAACGAACATTTGCTTGTTTGTGTGT
>NC_051407.1:10737951-10738073 GCF_015228065.2 Penaeus monodon
CGAGAAAGACATCAGTATTGATGACAATAATGATAGCAATCATAACTTTTATTACAATATGCCATTATAATTCATGAAATTATTCATAATTCCGACTTTAGGTCAAATCATACGTTAAGATA
>NC_051407.1:10738329-10738587 GCF_015228065.2 Penaeus monodon
CCGTTAAGATATATGAGAATAAAAAAAATGATAAAATTAAAAGATGCAGTTACGAGAGATCAAACATATTGCAGAAAATATGATTCTTTCTCTTCTCTTCACCCCTTCTCTCGCTCTGATGATAATCTGTAATTAACCTCGTTTCTTCATTTCATCTTTTCTTCGTATTTCATTCACTCCCCTTTCTCTTTCTGCTTCCCACTCTCATTATTCCGTGATTAGGAAATCATGAGTAATTGGGTGAATTTTTACTTATTG
>NC_051407.1:10739075-10739180 GCF_015228065.2 Penaeus monodon
CGGAGTATACCGTAGTGCATGGAGTTCAAGAAATGTCTCCGTTAGTTAAAAAAGCCGAGGGGAGAAGGAACAATTGGGAAGGGAGGTGATGAAGTACGGGAGAAT
>NC_051407.1:10739428-10739592 GCF_015228065.2 Penaeus monodon
AAGCCAGATATGTATTATGAGAGAAAACAGATGAACGCAGAAGGATAGAGATAAACTGCAATGAGTAACCTAACAATCTTGTTGTGGTGATTTATATAACAAAATAAACGGGAAATTTGCATATAACTTACTAAAGGCGAAGAAATAGGCGCTTTTCATTGATC
>NC_051407.1:10739932-10740098 GCF_015228065.2 Penaeus monodon
CACAGGCAGAACAAACAGAGGCCAAGAATTTCACACTCACCTGAAAAAGAAGAAGAAAAAACAACAGCAAAAAACTGTTCATCTAATCATTATAGGAGATAAAAAGATGCTGAAAAATCATTGTCTTGTGAGATTAAACGCTTAAAAAATAGTGAAAAATTATCAA
>NC_051407.1:10740495-10740683 GCF_015228065.2 Penaeus monodon
CTCCACGTTTAACGATATTTCGTAAACACATCAAAACATTAAGCGTAACATGAATTATTTATCGTTGTACATTAGGTTGAATTATAAATAGTTGTAAATGTGAACATCGACTTAAATGCATTTCAAGCCCATTTTACATATTTACATAGAAGATTTATGCAATATGATGAATATTGCATTAAGTTCAT
>NC_051407.1:10741241-10741445 GCF_015228065.2 Penaeus monodon
TCGATGAAAATAACTTCTAAACATGGAATGAATTTCCCAGCAGAGACTCACTGTCTGACCACAGTGGCTTAGATGTGAGGATTTCTTTGCTACGGATTCAGTGCTGATAAATCCCTTATTTTTTGGAATCTGGAGAATGGTTCTTTAGATTCCTCGTAATTTTTGTTTCTTTGTTTGTATGTGTCTTCTTTGGCGTTAATTCTC
>NC_051407.1:10741496-10741751 GCF_015228065.2 Penaeus monodon
AACTCTCTTTTTTCTCTCCCTTTCCACTTCTTCTTTCGTTCAGAGAATGTGGTATTAAAAAAAAAAGGGCAGCACGTTGACTTAAATCGTAGAGGAAATTCTAAATAATCGTAGAGCAAATGGTTATTATTTTCTTTCCCTTCTGACGAAAGCACTTTTCATATTTCTGACTTTACTTTGTCATGTGTCTGGCAGCTTCACCATGGGAATCAATACATGGCATCAATCAAGACTGGGCTGTTGTCGGCAAGATGT
>NC_051407.1:10742527-10742722 GCF_015228065.2 Penaeus monodon
GAAAGGAAAAGAAAAGAAAAGAAAAATATGCTACTAATTTTATGCTGATCATTTATATGCCTGACACACTGCCTCGTTTCCTCAGAGTACTTTGTAATTGCTTAATTTAAAGTACAATTAAAGACATCCCCCCATACGGCCCTTTTCCTCTCCATTCATGACGTCATTACACAGGGAGGAAAAAAATGGATGCAT
>NC_051407.1:10743982-10744342 GCF_015228065.2 Penaeus monodon
TTAAGCCTCCTGAAATTTGCACATTATGGAGATGAATGACAGTAAAAAGAGAAATGTATGCATGACACTGGCTTTATTATGCAAATGAATTAGCAACAACAAAAAAGACCATATACCACTCACTTCTTATATTTATGGTCGACAGATAACGCCCCGTTGTTCGAATTCTTATAAATAATTTACCGTGGACGAAAACTGCATCCCGCCTTATCTGTTCGAATGCCTAGATGATGGCTTTATTACACGTTTTACGATCACTTGTCCCGTTTGAAGTCATTAAAAAGGGTTTTATGGTGGCCGTTTCTCACACCAGCGAATAGCATGCTCGATCTAGCCACTTTCCGATATCTGCCTTTTAAT
>NC_051407.1:10745591-10746093 GCF_015228065.2 Penaeus monodon
CATGGTTGCCTTTCTCCGTAATTTTTCTATGAATCATGTATTTGATTATTCATAAAGATTCCCCAACCTATCATTTTTATACATATTTATTAGCAATAATATATGTTCTACATTCTTTATTTTCATTTCATATTTCTTACGCAACAAAGGAAACACACACACACAAAAAAAACGTAACTGGAAAAACGTAAAAGGTAAACGTTATCTAATCTATTGTACAGGGAGAGGCAGTAACACAATAAACGGTAAAAAAGAGAGAGAGAGAGAAAAAAAATCATTTCCAAAAATTCTTTTGACAAGGGAGGAAACTATCTTCTACACCCCTTTGCTATCTTGTTTCCTGTCTTGTTAATTTCATCATCATCGTAGATGCAAAAGGTAAACAAAATATGAATGTTTAGTATTTAGCAGTAAGTGAGAGTAAGTTGTTACTATTCATGTTATTGTTCATCTTAATTACAATTAATGCTATTTTTGGTTATTATTGTTTTTATTATTATTG
>NC_051407.1:10746402-10746545 GCF_015228065.2 Penaeus monodon
ATAGAGTATCAGCGATGCATTTTCTCACATATCTAAGCAAGGCGAATCCGTCTGTAAAAATGTTTAATCAAATTTATATCAAAATATATAAGATGCACTTCCCTCTTGCAAGTTTTTTCTTCACTGGAAACCTGAATGTATTT
>NC_051407.1:10747048-10747208 GCF_015228065.2 Penaeus monodon
TTTCGTCTCGCAGGATAACTTAAGTTCATATTAAATCTCGAGCAAGAAGAGTTTTTTTTTTTCTTTTCATTATTATCAAATATTTAATTGAAGAACACTTCTTTGTATGTATTTAAAAACTCAGAAAAAAGTCTTTTTAATTAGAGGCTTAATAAGATCT
>NC_051407.1:10748217-10749524 GCF_015228065.2 Penaeus monodon
ACCTGAATCTATCCTGCGGCAGTGTCTTCCAGCCGGAGGGATATGCCACGTGAATAAATGATCGACTGAAATTTCCGTCTCCGGCATGCAAAGGCGGCGAGGGCGGGTGGGGGGGGGGGTGAGGCCACATAACCCTGGCCAGAGTCACTGTTTCATTCTCAATTCCTCTGCCGGTGCTTCGTTTTTCCTGCCTTTATCTGTGTGTGCGGGTGTCTATTTTCTTTTTTTTTTTTTATATGTCTGTGTGTTTACAGTGTGTCTGTATGTGTGTGACGAAGCAGAGGTGATGCATATGCAAATCACCTGAGAATGAATGCATCTTCAGTTGCAACTTTATCTCTCCCCGCCTAACAAAGTTGGCGTCGAGGAGACCAAATGATCTGTTAAATTCCTATGAATTCTGCATTTCCCTTGCGATCAGAAGAATTGTTTTATCTTTTATTTACAGCGGATATTGTGTGTCAAACGGTATGTATATATCGCATACAATATTTCAAAGGAATATGACTGTTAATGATATATCTATCTCTCAATATCTGTGTCAACATTTGTATCTGTCTTTTCGTATATATCCCCTGTCTTTTGTTTTTGAAATTCTGTTCTAGAAACAATCCACGTATAAATTATGAAATCTGCATCACAATGGATGTACATAAGATATAAATACATATATAAAGAAATATAATCCTTGATATGATAGATCGCCGTAACTACTTTGTATTCTGTAATATACTGAATTATATTTCAATATGATTAATGAACAAATAATAAGCATTGTGAATTATATCATTACATTGAATTGCATTGAAAAGTAATACAGAGAATTTTAATGAACTAAACTTCATAATCGTATTAGCTCTAAAAAAAATATATAAATGCATAGAAATTTTATCCTCTCACTTATATATACATGTAAAATCCGCTAGCATTTTTTTTTGTTCTTCATCATCTCTTCCTTCATCCTCATTTGTTATCTTTTCATATCTTTACCTTCTCCATCTACCCCATTTGCCACCTTTCCCCTGTTATCATATTTCATCTCAACTCCCATCTTCCCTTCATTGCTTTCTTAAACCGCAAGACTTTTCTCTCTATCGTAGTCCTAATGGTACTTTGCAACATTGCAAGGAAGGCGCTACGAGCCCTTTGCACGGTCCTCTTGGGAAGTTGCTGAGTTGAAGTTAGGCTCTAAAGCGAAGGCGACCGCAACTTCGCTGGAGGAATGCTTTATTTCTTGGCTCTGAAGATAATGCATACGTGCATTTGCAATAATAGTATTTCTCTTACTGTTTTGGCCACGGAGTGTG
>NC_051407.1:10749693-10750392 GCF_015228065.2 Penaeus monodon
TTGCTTCTTTTCCATTTCCTCTCTGCTCTGATCATGTCCTTGTTCATTATTTTTACTTCTAGGAAAACCCTATTACAAAGTGCAAGCAGGGGACATGTTAACTGTTACTCATCATTAATACATTTTATTTTTATTTTTTTTTATTCATGGCCTTGTTAACCAATCTTAAGTCTGAAGGTGAGTTGAATGTTGATGATCCGTCTTCTTACCTCATTTCGTGGAGGACTAGTTGACAGGCCATTGATAGTTATGTAGCTGGTAGTTACTCGTGTTTCTCCACATCTTCAAGACCTTTTTCTTATGCCTCCTTCTGTTCTTTAAGGTCCCTCTCACGTACAGTCACGGACAAAATTTCTCTACCGTGAATGAGACTTCAGGACCCTGGATCACATCATTCAGATCTTTGGGAATGAACTCGAATCTTGCTTGGCTGAAAAAAAAAGCATGTCGTCTACAAAACACAGTTACCAGAATCAATAATGTTCACTAAATAGCGGCGTAAGGTCTTGGTTTCATAGTATCATAATACCTTCATAGTACTGCTGATCACAACGGGGATAATGTATTAAATATCCCTGCATCTATAGTGGCCACACAGCTTGTTGTGACAGAACAAAAAAAAAGTTTATTTGTTTATATTAAATCTATAAGAACTCTAATGCCACAAATATATGTGTCTACGCTGTTAAATGAACGTAA
>NC_051407.1:10750438-10750529 GCF_015228065.2 Penaeus monodon
TTGATACCCCAGCCTTCTTTTTACTTAATGCTAGACTGAGTTAGACTGAGTGAACGACGGGGGGGGGGGGAGCTTTCAACAGGGCTTCTGG
>NC_051407.1:10750554-10750643 GCF_015228065.2 Penaeus monodon
AACAAACTAACAAATACCAAAAAACGAGAAAACGAAAATGGTATCTAAAGAGAACTAGTCCGGGTGATTAGATTAAAGAAGAAGGAAAT
>NC_051407.1:10750903-10751219 GCF_015228065.2 Penaeus monodon
GGCAAACACGAGGAAGGAGGAGACGTAATCGAAGACGCCGTTGATATATGAATACGTACGCTATTAAACAAACGAGGAATAACGCAAAGTACAGAGAGAAAAAAAAAATAGTTAGGAAACGAGACGAAGAGGACAATAACTTTATTCCTCTGTAATGCTAGAACATGAGGTTTCTTTTGGTTTCATAACAAATGTTAGAACAACGGGACTAGGCTTGCTAAAATTACGACAACACCAACAGCATTTTATGTTCGCTTTCGACAACAAATACTTTTCGTGTCGAACGATCGGATGATGATTTTGCAAGTTTATATGA
>NC_051407.1:10751248-10751438 GCF_015228065.2 Penaeus monodon
CTGTACGATACAATCAGGATTTTCATTTATTGTAAATGAGTGAAGAAAAGAGGGCGGTGAGCTATAAGTTATTGAAGAAATAGATAAATAAGTGAAAATTCAGGGCTATTTTTTTCAGAAAAAAAGAATGAAAGAATACTGTAAGAGGTCCGTTAAAAATCATAATGTATTCATTCCATTTTTATCTAGA
>NC_051407.1:10752310-10752446 GCF_015228065.2 Penaeus monodon
ATTTAGTCTTTAGATTGAGTTGGATATTAATTATGAACACTTCAAATAATTCATAATGGAGTTGGTAAGCACAGCAAAGCATATTTATATAATCCTCCACGAAAGAAGTATTCAGAAACAAATTTCAGTTTTAAAA
>NC_051407.1:10753414-10755390 GCF_015228065.2 Penaeus monodon
AATTATCTCTCTTTTCCTCTCCCTGGCCTCTTCTCTCTCCGTTCCCCACTGACTCACTCCTAGTTTGTGCATTCGCAGTTACGATATGACGTCACGCTCGACCTCACTGTTATGATCTATACCCACCGACTCCGGGACCACGACCCGTCAATCTGTTTCCCGCGCTTCTGAGACGCTCCACATAATGCCTCTCAACAGCCGTGCTAACCCTCCCGCATCGCTAGGAATTACTCCTGTAGAAGTCTTATCACTGCTGGATATTCAAAAGACTGCATTATGTGACACTGGAGCATTTAGCGCGCTCTAAACACAAGGCCATCGATCGTGTGTTACGCACGAACAACGATGTAACCGCTAAAATCGGGGAACCAACAAAATTCTTGAGTTCGCACACAATCAGCTAGAAGATTATAAACCGATAATTGATAATCTAAAGAGGAGGAACGCCGCCCTGGTTAAGGAAAATGAACAAATTAAGAAAAAAAAACGAAATGGAGAGGATAAATTAACTCGACGATAGGAATAAACTACGAACCAGTGAGCTGCCAGAGAACAAGAACGAGGCGTGGGAAAGGATCCAGTCCAAGGTAGCTAACTTCCTGCAGCATCACTTCCAGCTGAGACCGGAATCTGAGCGGGTACATCGAGTGGGCAGCCACACGAGAGACAATCCGCCTTGTGATACTAGGCGAGGTTCATCGTTACTCGGACCGGGGAAAACTGGCAAACACGAAGACCGGGGTTTTCATCTACGAGGACCTGTGTCGCAACACGGTGGACATAAGAAAAGCCGACATATCAGCCTTAAGGGGAAGCCAAGCATCACGGGAAAATTGCATACTTCATTAGGCAGAGATCAGTGCGTCCTCGTGGACCTCGCAGACTCAAGGCCCCATGAGCCTTTTCCACTCCACATGTGACTCCAGATTCACCCCACCGGATTTCTCCCCAGACGTGAATGTTTATCGATGTCTCCAGAGACGCCTCCACTGCCATGTCTGCCGCTGCCTCTAGAGCCTCGCCAGCCGTCAGTAAGCCTCCCGCTGGTGTCTCTGGCGCTACAAATGCAGATGCCTCAGTGCCACATATGTCAGTGCCTCCAACACTACAGCGAATGAATACCGATGTTCTAAAAGATGTGTTATGAGAGCAAAGTTGGAGATAAAACACTGATTTCTGGAACTTCAGCTTTAAGTATTATAGGTATCATATTAACCACATTGGCTTGTTTTCTAAACATCCTTTTTCTTCTTTTTACCTTATTTCTCCTTCGTAAACAGGACATATATATAAATGGTATCCTACAAATATAGCTACAGGAACATGTACATTACCAACATTGTATTATTTAGCACTGAGTAGGAAGTTACTCCTGCTGCTAACAAACAGGTAACAACTTGTTAAGTATTCAATTCTCCTTCGTATTTGGAGAATTAGTTTCATTATTACAGTTCCTTCTTTACGCACATCCTACGCCGTTTACGCCGTTGCTCTTGTGACATCCTTTGAAAACTGTTTCACAATTTTAGTCAAACATGTTCCGAATTCATTATCGAAGATCTAAATAGAAAGTGTAACCCTTGCTCTTCAACTTCGGTTAGGGTTTTGACGTCTCTTTCACGGTACACGATTTTTTTTTTGACTGTACTGGAGAGGGACTTTGAAGAACAGGAGGAGCCCAAAAAGTCTTGACGGTGTGGAGAAACACGACTAACTACCAGCTACGTAACTATCAAAGGCCTGTCAACTAGTCCTCCACGAAATACGGTAGGAAGAAGGAACATCAACTCTCAACTTATCTTCAGACCTAAGATTACTTAACAAGGGCATGAAAATAAAAATTATCTCCAAAGTTAATGTTGAGTGACAGCTAACATGTCCACTACCTGCACCGTGTAACAGGGTCTTCCTTATGTTGCAGATGACGAACAAGGCGTGCTGCAGAACACACGAATAAGACTAGTTATGCCAGCTGG
>NC_051407.1:10755600-10755967 GCF_015228065.2 Penaeus monodon
AGATGTAATCCAGTATTATACAGAATACAAAGGAACTACTGTGATTTATCGAGTCAAGTATAGTATATAGTTATATTTTATGCGCACCGGTTTATGGAATTATTTCCCAAACAGTTTCAGCATTAGAAATCAGTTCTAAATGACGTAGACACATTTAGATATTGATATATAGACAGACAAGACGACAAAGTATAAACGTCTGTCAGTCATTTACTTTTGACATATATATCATATGCATCTTCAGTAAAACTTAAATACAGAATTCATGGGCTTGTTCTCCTGCCACCGACTTTGTTAGGCGGGGAAAGAAGTTGGAAGTGAAGATGCATTCATTTACAGGTGATTTGCATATGCATTGCTTCTCTTC
>NC_051407.1:10756287-10756632 GCF_015228065.2 Penaeus monodon
CCCCCCCATCGCACACCCAAACAAGACGAGACACCCACTGGTTTTAACGTCAAAACTTCTGTTGTGCAAAAGGCATTTCTCAGAGCTTGTTAGGGAGGGGTGGGGATGGAGGGTTGGGGGTGGTGTTGTTGGTGTTGGAGGTGGTGTTGGGGATGTAATTGTGCTGTTGGAGGTGCTGGAGATGATGTTGTTGGTGTTGGAAATTGTGATGTTGGTGTTGGAGATGGTGTTGAAGGTGGTGTCAGGGATGTAATTGTGTTGTTGGAGGTGGTGTTGTTGGTGTTTGAGGTGATGTTGGTGTTGAGGATGGTGTTAGAGATATAATTGTGTTGTCGGAGATGTAAT
>NC_051407.1:10757353-10757630 GCF_015228065.2 Penaeus monodon
AAACATCCGATCATAAAGTTCACTGGTGATTCTATTTACCCCGCAAATATATACATTGTCTGGAATTGCTTATCAAAATTAAATCAAAATTGCTTTCGTATCAGGTTGAAAAATAATGGTTCAGCGAGGGAGAGTGTGTGTGTTTATTTGTTTTTGCGTTTAGGTGTATTGTGTGAAAAAAAATTCTTGCTATGAATTCTGTGTTGATAAAGCTGATTTTATACATACCAGTTTTGATTATAATGATTATGATAACCAAAATATAGGAAGATCATCA
>NC_051407.1:10758524-10759204 GCF_015228065.2 Penaeus monodon
GATCTTCTATCCCTTCTTTTGCCAGAATAATAATATGGGTAAAAGCAAACATCGACGATATTTCTAATTTATTAATCATGGGTAACATATAATTGATAACTTTATAAATCAAAACTATACAAAACTATACAACCTACAAACTATATAAAAATTCAGCACGCTGCGGTATTGGCACGTAGATAATACACGAGGCGCCCCCAACACGCATACACACCAGACACGCAAAAACGATATAACTACCATTCACTCGATGTAAAGAAACTTAAACAGATAAGAGCCCGAACGCTGCAAATGTCTCATACGGGTACTATTCCAAAGAGGGCTTCGCATACACTCCGTTTTTCTACTAACGCTTTGTCCGTATGCCGAAGCCGGTGGAGCACACGACTCCTCGGGGGACGACAGGGGGGTCCCCACCCTTGTCGAGAGGCTGTGATCTGTTGCCGTGCCTCGGTGTTCGCCAAGCTAGGGCGAAAAACCCCGGGTCTTGTTGCCGGTGCTGCGGGCGACGGTGGCGACGTCGAGCAGCGCCCAAGGTCCCGAGGTTTTTAATTACGAAGCACGACGACGAAGGCGAGGGTTTCTACAGGCAGTCCCTCACAGGTGAGCGGTTTGCTCGTCAAGCCAAGAGTATCGCCACTCACCTGGTGGGGGGCGTTCGCATACATTCGAGTTGCCAC
>NC_051407.1:10759228-10759627 GCF_015228065.2 Penaeus monodon
CCATCCGCATCCTATTTTCTTTACATCTAATTTCGCATGTTCATTTATTTTTCATCATTACTTATATCACAAATTATTTCATTCGTTCTTGGCTCTTGTTCTCATTCCTCTTTTGTTCGTGGGTTCACTGGGGTTATTCATGAACCCTCACATCAAATTTGCACAATTCGCACGTCACACTATCCTTTTTCCCTATACGTCTAATGTATTTTTTGTTCTTTTTTTTATAACAGTCTGAGGTGGCTTCCATTCGTGTAATATAAGTAAGTATCTCAGACATAGTTGGTATTAATTAGCTCTCGATGGTTAGATCAATTACACACAACTCATTCGCCTCGTTCACACTTCACCTAGTATGCGAACTGATAGCGGGGATTCTCTTCAATAGTCCATTTATGC
>NC_051407.1:10760605-10760702 GCF_015228065.2 Penaeus monodon
TCTATTCATTCGAATCATGATTTATCTTTCAAACAATTCTGCTGCCACACAGAACAGCAACGTTTGTAAATATTGAATACGAAATGTGTAATATAAA
>NC_051407.1:10760902-10761524 GCF_015228065.2 Penaeus monodon
CCGGACCGTGACTTATTTTGCACGATTTTGGTGGTAAATCAAGGAATGATCCGATTAACCGACGAACTGATAAATGAATTGATAAATAAAACACAATTTCATAACCTCCACAATTTGCCTTGTGGAGGTAATAAACAAATAAACATACATAAATAAGGAGATGAACAGATGATAACAATGGGGAAATATTGCTTCGTAACATCCGGATCAGAGTATCATCAAGCTTTAATAATTCCTTTAACAAACTTTGTTTTTGTAGTATTAATTGTGTAGATTGGGCAATGTCAGTTAAGAACACCATTATCCATATGATTCTTTATTCTAAATGTCAAACATCGAAACGGCAGGATAAACATAATATTACTCCAAGTCAAGAAAAGCAATTTATTAATAATATTTATTACGTCACAAAAAAAAAAATCCTTGGCTTCATTAGCAATCTTATTAAATCTTCCCCCCACACATAAACATACACTAGATCCAAATGAATAACAAATAACGAACTCGTATTTAATATAATTTTGTGAAGTCATGTCCCGAAACACCCAAATGACTTCGAAGGAATTCAGTTGTTCTGAGAAGTCCTTCCTTTCCTCCAACTTCGCCCCTTCTGTCATTTTTA
>NC_051407.1:10761555-10762351 GCF_015228065.2 Penaeus monodon
AAGATCCCTCATGGCTGGCGAAAAGAGGATGTCGATTTGGCACGTGTGGGAAAGCATGGACTGGGTTGGTGAGGTATTCATGCAGAGTGTATATGTAAAATATTAAAAACAAAGATTTCAGAACAAGATTTATATAGGTTTTGTTACTTTTGTATTCATCATTTGATTATTTGGTCGACTTTTTGCTCCAGATGATTTTTTAAAAGGGAGATAGATTGGATCTTTGAGAGTTCGTGCTATCTTACTATGAAGAGGAGTGTAATTTAGGTACAGAAGCCACAAGCAGAGATGTGGTAAACAAATCTACACAAGAATAAATATACACTCATTACGATAACATTCAAAAACATTGAAGATGTGTGTACTATGTCTAAATATATATACGCGTTTATACATACCCTGTTCCTCATGTTTTATTCCGAAATCCAGCTTTCTGCCAACCACTGACCTCAACTGGCCCGAGAAACGAAAATAAAATGAAAGGAAATTCCCATAGATTTAACAAATGGAAATTGAAAACAGCAGAATTGGCATGACTGATTTAAGAATCAGTCATGCCAATTCTTCATCAGGCCAACTCCCTAACGTCACTCCGCTGCCTCGTCTCTCCCCTCTTTCCCCTTTTCTGGCGCATTTCCCCTCAAGATCTTTCATGGCTTATCAGTTTTCTTTAATTGACGAAGAGAGAAGAAGAATAGAAAGAGGAGACGATTGGAAGGGGTCTTGAAATCGAGCCATTTGTATGAAGGGAGCCTTGAGGTGGAAGTGGCGGCTAAGCTTTATGAGAAAAGGGAGA
>NC_051407.1:10763338-10763456 GCF_015228065.2 Penaeus monodon
TGTAATGCTCTTCATGGGAATACAAACAAATTACAGGTGGTGCGAGGAATACTTAATAGTTGAGTTACCACAATGCTGACTAGTTGCTAGCAATATTATCAGACTATCTTATGCAAAC
>NC_051407.1:10765026-10765215 GCF_015228065.2 Penaeus monodon
CCACACACACACACTACCTAAATTTCTCTCTTTGGCTCTCCTAAAGTAGCTCTGTTTCCCCGCCTCTTCTGTTTCCTAAAAAGAAAATATGGTTGTTCTGTAGAATTATTTGTGAAAAGATCGTTTGTGAAAATGTATAGGCGTTGGCAATGCCATGGTATGTGTGTTTGGTGAGCCCAGGTGTGTCTG
>NC_051407.1:10765485-10765613 GCF_015228065.2 Penaeus monodon
CCAATTACATCACCGAAACCAATTAAGCAACTTATAACAAAATTACAAAAATAACAATTATAACATAATGTTTATAACAGGATTAACAGGAACATCCAGAGCAACAGAAGAAACATGTAAACAAGACC
>NC_051407.1:10765709-10766351 GCF_015228065.2 Penaeus monodon
TGTGAACAGCAACAAAAGGGGTTGTTATTGTGCGCCGGGGGTACTGTGATTGAATCCGGGAGTAAATCATGTGTAATCCTGGAGCCTTTGTCGGAATATTGTAAGTTCAAAACACCTGTTTAGCAAAATGGTTGCTTGAACTTTATCACAAACAGCTGATACACCTGTATTCAGTATGCTTGCTGTCAAAAACATCCTCGGGGCTAAACACCATTATACTGTACGTGCCCGGTTAGCTTTAAAGTACGTTACAAAGTTCCATTCATGAAAGACGAAGCAAGCCCCTGACTCGACCTGATCTCAGACGGCCTCGCAGAATAGGCATGCCAAGCCAATTTCTAACCCGGACAATTATTTCTGCACGTTTAAATCGCTCGTCTAGTTCAAGAAAATTGACCACGAATTCTAGAGTGAGACAAGACACGGTCGTCTCCCCTTCTGTCACCCCTCCACCCTCCCCTCCGTCAGTCCTCGAAGCACTAATCCTTTCCTTCGAATTCTGAGCTTCGGCGAGAAAGCAGCTGCATAGGAAGGGTCAGCAGTTCCCAGCTTTTAAATGTCGTGCAAAATCATTTTCTAAAATCCTCCTGTCTCTTGCCTCCAGCTGTTCTGCCATGACAAATTGAAACTCATAGTGTTGAT
>NC_051407.1:10767249-10767433 GCF_015228065.2 Penaeus monodon
GGTCGTGTCGCCTTCTCGCTTCGTGAACAAATTGTCTTATTTTGTATGCAGTGCGGCTTGTTCACAGGCTACAGAATTGCTGGCGTTTACAGAGGTTGCAGAGAAGCCCCGAGGCGTTTATCTTGAATACTGAAACTTTGCAAGGTTTTCTTTTATGGTATGGCTTATGCTTTATGAGGTAAAG
>NC_051407.1:10768243-10769238 GCF_015228065.2 Penaeus monodon
GCTTAGAGCTAAGGATGACAAAGTAATTTTCAGCAATATTGGAATCTCGTTCAGACGAAGCACACGGGGCAGTGCATCCTATGAGCTCCCTTGTTTGTTTGGCCTTTAGAAATTCATCCTTTAATTTCTATAACATTTTTTTTGAATGAAAGCCCAATTCGAGATGAAAAGAAAAGAAAAGAATACATGATGATATAGGAATACAATTATCTGCGTGTAAAAAAGGTAACTGGAAAAAGTCATGGTGCAAAGTACGCTACCGTAAGAGAAAAGTGCCTGCATTTTTTTTTACAAGGATAAAATAGGTAAGATAATAAATTAATTTTTCTTCGTTACTGATACGGTATTGACACGTAACTTCAACACAAACACACCCAGTACAAGGTTGCTATTTCTTTGCATAAACTGACGGGGAAGCCTAAAACTGACTAATATATGAAGCAAGGTGAAGAGTAATCAGATAGCAGACGAAATATAAGAAGAATAAGAGCTGTGTAACTGAAAAAGAAAAACGTATGAAAGACACTGATCATAAATGGAGGATGTAATTAAAAGCTCTGTTGTAAAGAAGTTAAGAAGCTAATGTGTTGGAATAGAACAGCCTTTGGTAAATTAGATAAGCTGGTATCTTTTTAACTCATATATTTCTTTTATACCCTTTTCAAAAACCAGAAAAAAAACATTGAAATTTTACATATATGACAACAATAAAAATGTACTTAAATGCACCTTGCCATTTCCATTCTGTGTGTTACATGGAAAAAAACTCTTCATTAAATAAAACAAAATAAAACAGATATTTACCTCCCTTTAAAGCGCCACGACCCAAAATCCCCTCCTCTTGGCCACACCCTTCGTAGATGTCAGAACTCTTGGGATGTTTACCAATTACAACAGGTAACCTTAGGCTCGGGGTCAGGGTAACTGATGAATTGTAATCACCAACAAAGGATGTATGCAACCATTTGGTCTTGCAGCTTCTGTTGACAAATCTC
>NC_051407.1:10770042-10770371 GCF_015228065.2 Penaeus monodon
TTCACTATAAAAGATAAAATCAGATCTGCTTGTGAGTTCAAAATCCCTTTCACATATTCACACATTACCCACGGGCCTCACCCTCGTGCGTCTCAGCGCAGAGAAAAAGTGTCATGGAAAGTTTTCGAGGCTCATGGTAGTTAAGGCCATGAGCGCCTTACCTTAAAGTGTCGCGTCCTATGGCTTACGAAGGAAAAAGAAAGTTGATATATTCATAGATCATCCAAGTAAGGAAAAAAAATGAAAAGCAAAAGGAAGAAAAAAAACGTTGCTTCCTGTAGTGCATGTGTATTTTGGATCTGCATGTCACGGACTATATTTTCTTTTGG
>NC_051407.1:10770399-10770517 GCF_015228065.2 Penaeus monodon
TTCGTGATCAGTGAGGGAGGATTAACCTGTTTTCGCTCCGCGGAAGGGAGGTCACGGTCACGGATTATTGGCGCTTAAGATGTCAATATGTTTTGGCGGTGGCATATTTTGAATCGCC
>NC_051407.1:10770972-10771183 GCF_015228065.2 Penaeus monodon
TTTACCATTTCAACGTGCAGCTTTAAGGATATTTAGGATAGTGAAAAAAGTTAGATTCGATAATGATATAATGTTCCGTTCACGTAATCGCTATCACTAATTTACTGTCAAGCGTAGAACAAAACCTGGAAATAACGCTTTTTAATTAAACTCTTAATTATGCATCCCTCTATTAATGTTGCTAAAAAGTTTAAGCGTCATTTATGGAGTC
>NC_051407.1:10771828-10771916 GCF_015228065.2 Penaeus monodon
TCAACAACTCCGGGAGGTCATGAGGCGCCAGTGGTCTGGTTATTCTCTGTCTGTCTCCGGTATGGTATGCACAAAAGTTTGAGTTCCT
>NC_051407.1:10772427-10772636 GCF_015228065.2 Penaeus monodon
TTCCTTCGATTTTCTTTTTCTTTTTTTTTACGTGTGTTTACGCGCCAACGTATATATCTATTTATACTGGAATACGGAGAAATAAGAATTTTTAAATATGACAGAAGGAAGGACGGGCGAGACCTCAAGAATAAGGCAGCTGGTGACAAATTGCACTTGGGGAACTTACCGGGCATTGACGATGGAAGTCGGGGAGCCACGGAGGAAAC
>NC_051407.1:10772768-10772939 GCF_015228065.2 Penaeus monodon
AGATAGAGAGGCAGGGAAGGAAAGGGGGAGGGAAAGTGAGGGAGAGGAAAGGAGGAAAAGGGAGAGAGGGAAAAGGAGGGATGGAGATAGAGGGAGGGAAAAAGAGGAAGAGGAATGGAATGAGAGAAAGGGAGGGAAAGGGAGGGAGGGAAAACAAGGGAACGAGAAGGC
>NC_051407.1:10773359-10773594 GCF_015228065.2 Penaeus monodon
CACGAGACGCCCAGCCTTCGGAATCCCCCTGGCGTGACCGCGTCCCTCCTAATGGCTCTCTCATTTGCTTGCTTGTGCAGTTGCAGGGGGACGCTACGAACGAGAAAAATGCACGCACGGGTTGCAATGAGGTGACTTCACAGTAAATAGAAGACCCTCGTATTACGGTACGTTTTTTATCATCGTTTTGAGTCTAATGATCTAAGGTCTATCAATTTGGCTGTAGGTTCGTTTG
>NC_051407.1:10775724-10775811 GCF_015228065.2 Penaeus monodon
CATACACTCAAGCGGATAATCTACGCGATTCGCAACAACCCTGTTAAAAGACCTCAGAAATCGTCATTAGACAATCACAATGACATA
>NC_051407.1:10775851-10775982 GCF_015228065.2 Penaeus monodon
GGGCCCGATCCAACGTTGTTTTCCGAGCCATAATCTCATTTCGGGAAAGAGAATGATAATGGCTCACTGGATCTCCCTCAGCCTCCAGAGAGCGAAAACAAGTTAATCCCCCTCTTTTCCCGAGCACGGAA
>NC_051407.1:10776582-10776818 GCF_015228065.2 Penaeus monodon
AGATGTCTTTAAAAAAAATCAGTCAAAAACCCCAAGGAAAAACTTCTTTACCTGAAATCGTATAATCTTAAGTGACTTACCTTGCACTTCTCTGGCACTCACTCAGTACTTGCTGCTTAAGAGGTATTTAGAGGGCAACGTGAGATTTTATAATACGTAACCAACTGCGGTTTGAAACGTATTTTACACTTCCAAAAAACACCAACGTACGATCCCATGTAAAACAGCATTATCTG
>NC_051407.1:10777920-10779050 GCF_015228065.2 Penaeus monodon
TCTTTAACTAAGCCCGATGGCGAACGCTAGACCGAATTCGATAAACGTCATGATTTCATTTTTCTGCTTGTAATGCTTTGATTTATATTGATCTTGGCTTTTTGGCTTTCGTGTTATCGAGGTGCAATATGTGTTTTTTTTCGTTATTTCCGTTATTCTTAAGTTAATTCCTCTAAATTCTTTGATAATCTAAGTAATTGCTTTACCTATTATAGTTACTTCCCAAACGATTTCAATGACATTAGATAATATATATTCATATATAGTATGGAGACTTAGCTTTCATTTTACACGTTTTTTCCTTCTTACTGAAATAAGGTTGCGTTCACCACAAGCTACGGAATTTTCCTCGTTATCTTATTTTTTCCCCTGTGTTTTTTTTTTGTGTTTTCTGTGTATTTTCTGATTACCCTGATTGATTTGCCTATTCGCTAAAGATACTCTTGAACTGCTTTCAAATACATTAGAATCGACATTAGTTTTTTTTTTCCTTATCAAGTTTCATTATAGCTACAGATGGTTTCCAAAAAAGATTCTATCCATCTTATAAATATTTTTATTGGTTACCTCGACCGTATCCCCCCCCCCATTGAAGTGACTTCCAACCTGTAAAATCTCTCGCTTTCTTAATTCTTAACTTCCATTTATTCCGACCTATGATTTCTCTCTTTCCTCTCGCTTGAAGAAAATCCATAATTGCTTTCAGTTATTTTATTTTTAATAAGCCATTATTTTCTAAGTAATTTCTATATTTTTTTCTTGATTCGTCTACGCCATTAATTATACTAAACCTTCGCTTTAATGAAGTTCCCTATAGTTCCAATTAATTAATTAACTACATGTTTTCCTGAAGTTTTCGTAATACCCTTAACCATACTTCCTCCTTGTAGATAACACTTAATCACACTCCCCTACACGTTTTCCGTAAGTTCCCTGAAGTTAACTCTTAGCTAAACTTCCCATGGTGCTTCCTGAAGTTTCAATTAGTCCTTAACTAGACTCTCTCTTCTTGAAGTCTCCTGAAGTTCCAAATAGTCGATTTGAACCAAACTTCCCCGCCCCCCCTAAACGCTTTCCTGAAGTTCTTTGAAGTTCCAACCTGTAAACAACCCCATCCTCATTGGTCCCAC
>NC_051407.1:10779262-10779655 GCF_015228065.2 Penaeus monodon
CGCTCCTCGACCGGATCTTCTAGAATGTTCTGGCGAGACTTTTTCATCGCGTCGTTTTCTTCGCTTCAAAGTTCGGGCCTTGTCTCTCGTCAGCTCCTTTTGAGTCTCGTAAGTTATATTGCTTTTGCAGTACTTTTAACTAACTTCTCTACCCCTACCCCCCACCCCAAAAAAAAGAAAAGTAGAAAACAACAAGAAGCCGCGAAATTCAATTCCCTTTTGAACTACGCTCGTAGTCCGCGTAATGGCGAAACAAAAGACGATCGGGCTATTTATTTATTCCCCCCCCCCCCGCATATTTATTTATTAGGGTTATTTATTATCTTATTCGTATGAGAAAGGGGAATTTCGAGACGTTTTTGGGCTATGCTGAAATTGCTTCTTGTAAGAAAT
>NC_051407.1:10781761-10782025 GCF_015228065.2 Penaeus monodon
AACGAAGTATAATGAAACGATACAGATTATAATGATTATTAATAATACAACGAAAGCTAAAAAAACAGACATTAATCATAAGCTCCCCTCGCTTATGATTTGCTGTTTTAATCTGCCTCTGCCTTCGAATGGACCGATTAGGAGTGTGCACTGAATTTGAAGCAGCTAAAACATGCGTACTGAAACAGGGATAAGGGGAGTTAATACATGTTGTTGGTTTAATCTTCCATACATTCGAGAGAATGATCTTAAGTTTTGTTATCC
>NC_051407.1:10782348-10782595 GCF_015228065.2 Penaeus monodon
GCACACCCTAACTCACAAACACACATTGATCTCACTACAACATATATATGAAATTATTTAATCTCTTAGAGCCATAAAGTAGGCAACATGAAGAAATATGTCGTCTTACAGATTCCGACGAAGTCTTAGAATGGATTTGCCGTCAACAGGTGGCCCTTTTTCAGCGTCGTAAAGACTTTGATTTGTTTTAGTCCCTGGTTCTCGCAGTTTAGGATCTCGATTTGCTGCGTCTTCGTAGTGCTGGGAA
>NC_051407.1:10785413-10785600 GCF_015228065.2 Penaeus monodon
ATAAATCATCGATTAATCGTTGATTTTGCGCTGAAATCATCTGAAACGATTAGAAATTTGACTTTTTACTTCTATATTTATTTTGCATGTTCATGCTTATTTCTTTATACATTATCCCATACATTTCCCCTAAATGCAATCGTTTCTCATCTAACCGTGCTCATCTTTCTGAAAACTATCTAGCGCG
>NC_051407.1:10785629-10786738 GCF_015228065.2 Penaeus monodon
TTCAAATGCAATTGCATATATTTACATCGATGAGGTCTGCTGAACGAGACTCTTCATATATCACGGCTTTATCAGGTAAAACAAGGAAAACTATTTTTTTATCAGGTAAAAGCCTTTGGATTGGTCTGTATGATCCGAGGTTATTCGTGCAACAATTTTCTCTCGCTGAATATACACACGCGGTTTTATGCAACACGTTCTCATCTATTACACTCAGGTCTGATTGATGAAAAAAACATCTCTGTCTATTTATTTGATACTCATCCAGCCCTGGTTCTCAAAAATTGATTTGCCACCCCGATATTGCAGTATATATTACGCATATGGCCTTATTTTATTGATGATACTTTAAGGAGAGCATTCGCTGTTTTAATCCATGTCAAATTTGAAGCTGACAATGAGAAACAAGCCACTTTCCCTGTCAGTCTTAGGGGTTTTGGGACTCGGAAGGCGACAGACATAACTCTCCTGCTCTTATATGCTCCTAAAACGCCATTGCACCCGTTAATGAGCTGATGCTACCGCAGATTTTGCCTGCACCGTCTTTTGACGATTTGACTGAGGCAGTGAGTTTTTTGGAGGGTTTATAGCATGGGAACACATCTCGACGATGACACCCTCCGTACTGATATCGCTAGAGGGTCGGTGCACCCGTACACACATAAGCGCAAATGCAAAGGTCAGATGGACGCCCTTGGGCATCGTGCCCTCATCTTCAATGTCAGTACTCAGACACTGCTCTTAATGATATTAGTAAGAGAGCACTGCAGAGTGCGGGGATACCGTCTGTTCTGGAACCTGCTGGACTTGACAGGGGAGATGGTTAGAAGTCAGACGGCATGGCAGACTTTCTGTTCAAGCAGGGCAAATGCTTGCTCTAGGACGTTACCTGCACATACACCTTCCCACAGACAAACATCATCTTATGTGCTTTACATGCAGGGTCAGTAGCACAGCCGGTGGGAAATGCAGGAAATCCAGTCCCTTACAAACCGATACATCTTTGAACCTTTTGCCTTACAGCCTTACACTCACACAGTACTAGAAGAAAATCGGATGCAAAATGAAGACCGAATCCAACAAGTCAAAAGAAATAGAAAAAAATGCAT
>NC_051407.1:10788308-10788494 GCF_015228065.2 Penaeus monodon
CAGGGAGCTAAAACCAAGAGCAGACAATAGGAAATTATAACCCTCGTTAGTCAAGTCAATTGGGATTAGTTTCCGTGGAGTTGACATTGGAAGTCGACCTTAACAACACTACTGACGTCTTGGGGATTAAAGATCAAAGTCTACGGTCAAGGACTGGGAAAATGTAAAAGAAAAAAAACACACATA
>NC_051407.1:10788743-10789057 GCF_015228065.2 Penaeus monodon
TTAACTATGAAAGACCGGTAAGGACAAAATATATATACGGGGCAGTACCTAACACACCGAGAAAGATCAAACTTAAAAACTGTAGAGGCAAAATAAATAAAGATAAAGCATATCGGAATATCCCCAGTGTTTCTGCCTGTGATTTAGCGTGTGACGTAAGGAGGCGCTTGCAAGGGGATACTGCCTATTAAGTGCCATCGATTTACGCCTTTGCGCAGTAATTGCTGTTATTCCCCGTTAACTTCCTCATAGAAAATGGGAGGCTTGGGGGATTTAGCCTCTTAATAGGGGGCACGCGTCTATTCGTGGCTTGA
>NC_051407.1:10789546-10789688 GCF_015228065.2 Penaeus monodon
CTTGTTTTTTCTTTCTTGCATTTTTAAAAGTAAAGTTATTAAATTAAGAAGGATATACACAGCAAAGTATAACATACAACATTTACAAAACGACAAAAAAGGAGAAAAAGGAAAAACATGCCCCGCCTCTTTCCCCAACCCC
>NC_051407.1:10789846-10790055 GCF_015228065.2 Penaeus monodon
CTAAATGAAAGAGACTTTAGGGAGAAAGCTGACAAGAGAAAAGCCACGGAGAAGTTTTTCCTCTCCGACGCTCTCGTCTGGCAGCGACGTGGCGGACGTGACGACGCAGTACGATGACTGTTCCCGAGCAATGCACTGTTCTTGCGTTCCTTTGCCCTGATGACCTTAATGGCAGCGATGTGCGGCGCAGACCAAGGTTCATTTGCTGG
>NC_051407.1:10791165-10791453 GCF_015228065.2 Penaeus monodon
CTTTATATTTGTTTTCCAAATCACATATGTGACTTTAGTAGACAGTGGTTTAGTTTCTCATAAAGAATTCTCGAGTATATGATATTTTTAATTAGTTAAAGCTAATTACAGACACAGGTAAAGAAAGTAGGGTAAAGATGTAATACTTGATTTTTTTAGCAGCTCGTAAACATCACCGATTTACTATATGGAAGGAGAGCAGTTATAACGCAAAACCTTTCTAAAGAGAGCAAGAAAAAACATGGCGAGGGAGAAGAATAGGAGAAAACGAAAAACAAGTCTATATAG
>NC_051407.1:10791636-10793020 GCF_015228065.2 Penaeus monodon
TAAATTTCAAAGGCACAACATTTCTAGGAAGATTCCTTTCCATAATAATGTCGTGGAAGTTCGCTAACAGGGCAGAATATAGGTTGCGAGGCTGATTTACGTAAAAATTCGCAAAACATAAACAAGATGTAGTCTTATTTATCAAGTGATGATAAACATATGAGGAATTACCATGGTTTCTGTTTCAGACTCATAGGTTCATTGATTATATTTCAACTCGAAGACCATTAAAAGATTGGAAGGTAGTGCGTAGTACATGTACGTTTATAAGTCAAACTAAGGACACGACTTTCTCTTGGTTCTCTCTCCATGACTGGGTATGTTTGGTTTGTGTCTTGAATCAAGCTCCCTATTTGGCGAGAAACGAAAGACTGGAATATCTGCGAGAACATGACATTTATATTTGCCATTTTCATCCTTGGGAGTTGGAGAAGAAAAATTTCGATTATAGTGAGGGAGTTGGAAAGGGGCCATCAACATTTGTATATTGCAATCCTCTCCCCTGGCAAGTTCATTAAAGAGTCAGAAATGCAACAATGGGGATTAACCATCTCGAGTATACGCCAGAGGAAAAACTGCGTCATCCTAAGCTAATTCTGTAGGTATTGTTCAGCCAATCACCGCCTACCATGTAATCCACTCAGACGAGAAGTCAAGTTGGATTGATAATCTGTGAAGCATTAAAAAGAAAGAAGTAATTAAAGGGAACTTGATTTGTGGGCAATTTCTTCTTCACCTTTTCACAGGCATATCAAAAACGTAACGGCTGAATATCAGATCCTTCTTGAAAGAACCAATTAGGGTGAACTTGGGTTCTTGGGTTTTTGACTCTTCAATTAATTTACAGATAAGTTTTGAAAAGAACGCGCCGATGGAACAACAACAACTATTGAAGAAAAAAAAAATGTTGAAACAATAACTGAAGAGGCGAAACGATAAGGAATAAGTAAATTGCAATATAGAAATAAAAATATCAGAGTTCCCAACACATTGTTCTAGCAATAACAGTATTCGAAAGTTACTGCAAATATAGGAGTTTGCAAAGAACAAACAGAGAAGTATATTGCTCTATTCAATCCTATGTTCTGGGTGCGAAATACATATTGATAGATATGAGAAACTTTCTTGTGAAGCCATAATGTTACCTCGGAACACGGGGTATCAATATACAGAAAACAGCTGATATTTGAATTAGGTAAGCCTTTGTTAGGAACGAGAGCGAGTCAAGATATGGTACAGTGGTTAGATGATCATTTTACGCATTACTGGAATTAACAAGTGTCCAATTTTAATAAGATACAAAAAACACATCTGAATCGGAACGAGTTTACATTGACATTCTGTTAACAGTAAATGAAATCTGGTGGTAGAATGTCGTAGATTT
>NC_051407.1:10794003-10794463 GCF_015228065.2 Penaeus monodon
ACAAATGTCTAAGAAATCACAGAATCTATAGGAATGAAAATCAAATTTAAAATAAAATGTAGTGTCTTTAAGCAACAAAACAAAACATTGGAAAGAAAGAGATTTCTATACGTTGTTGGCTAATGATGAAAACTTTAAAGTAAATCTAAGTACAAGTTATAATTTGCACTGGATGTTGTTAGTCTTACATTTTTATCTATGGCATGTAAGTTATAATTGTTTAACTTTTGTTTCAAAATGTTTATTTTTTATTTTATTTGTTTCTATTTAGGAAACCAGGATTTTGGTTACTTTTGCTGAGTAAATACTGGAGGCGACATTATTTTTCCATACGAGACTTATTATAAAAACAACAAGAATTTTATTGGGATTTGATTACAAACCGTGTAGTTAAATAAAAAAAATAGGTTTAAGTATTAGTATATAGACACAAGGCTAAAGTCAGTGAAATTGGCGACAA
>NC_051407.1:10794653-10795656 GCF_015228065.2 Penaeus monodon
ATGGCTGGGGAAATGCCTTACAATTGCTTTTGTTTTTACTGGAGTTATTTACATAATAAGAAACAACTGACTGATATCTTGTTCCAACCAGAAGTAGTAGAGAAACCCTAAAATGAAGGAGATATACCTTTTAAATATCACGTTATAAACCTGCGTACTCATGCTATCCTCGCTGTCCATGTAAGAAAAACAATAGTAAATATCAAAAAACAAAGATAAAAGAAGAATATAATGCTGTTATATCAAGACAGACGCGCAACAGTGAGTAAGAGTATGTATATGCATTAAAAGTGTTTATGAAGAAAGAAAGAATCTAAGAAGGAATCTAAGATATTGTTCATCTGACATACAATTGTGGCTACTTATTCTTTATACTTCTGAGTCGCGACCCAAAGCTGGGTTGCCAAGCTATTTCAATGGGTCGCCAAGGATATGTGCACAATCTCTCCCTTATATACCGATTCAAAATGTTATCAGTGTATTATTCCTGTGTATAAAAGATCTAAATCATTAACTTGTAAGGCAAAATTATAGAGACAGACAATTTAATTGAGGTAAAAAAAAAGTCTTTACAAGCACAAGTATTTTAGAAATTTAATTTTAGATAAAAGAATATTTATTAAGGTATATGTGTCGCCATGGTCAATCTGGGTAGGGTTTTTGGTCGTCAGCCGAAAAAACGTTAAGAGCCACTGCTCTGTGGGCTTCTTAACCTTATCACACTCACTCTGGCAATGCATCTATGATTTACAGCATCGTAACTGCTACTGGTTTTAATAGCGTCCCCAACAAGACTTTATGTAATAAACTATAGAATTGATACAAACCCAAACATCCGGTCATGCCACATATTATTTTTCACATGTCATGTTCACGAGGCTCCAATACAAAGACCGCATTTGAATGCATATAAGACGCACGGGCATATTAGAAACAAAACCATTTCAACAAAGCATGTTACGGAATCTTCGCATATAAAAAAGCCCTGTAAGATTGGTTTAGC
>NC_051407.1:10795899-10796937 GCF_015228065.2 Penaeus monodon
ATATGAATAGCCTCATCACCATTTGAATAATGATAATCCTCTTCACCTGTAGTTTCAAACCTGGTCTATAAGGGAAAGACGTGCCGCATTAACGAGAGCGATTAGCCAACTCGAGTAAACATAACAGGGCAATGTTGTAATTTATCAAAAGCTAATTATAATTACGATTCTTGTTCAGTTTATTACCACTTGCCACATGTTCCACCGACACATGAAACGAAGTCAATTACAGATCACTGGAATGTAAAAAGTAATTAGAGGGAACTTGAGTGATGGGTCGCCTCTTCTTCCCCTTTTCGATAGCTATGATAAAAACGTTAAGGCTGATATCAGATCCTTCAATTAAGGAACACTGGGCGGAAAATAAGAACCAATTAGGGAGAACTTGTGTTTAGGGTTGCCTCTCCTTCTGATATAAAGAATGACTATATATTATATTTTTCAATTAATCTTTTTACAAAATGAAGAAGGAACTATTTAGAAACAGTGTGATAAAAAGAGGAACAAAATACACGTGATAAAGAAAGGAATGACGAAAGAAGACTGTAAATACAAGCCCTTTTAGCCTCAGTGAAGATATTTCTATAGAAGATTCTGACATGACCAGCATTGGAATATAATGGGAAAGTCACATCAAATACATGACTTGACATAGTACTGACAGAACCATTTAATGTACTTCTTTGGGTCTTAAAGCCGGGAGACTTTCGTAAGTCGAGATATATAGTTTTCTTTTAAATGTATTCAATTCCCTCAGAGTAGAGTATTTTGATATACAGTATGTACAAGGATTCTACTTGAGAATTTAAATACATTTACCAAGAGAGAGTTTCCGTTAACTCCTCAATTATTCCATACTTAGCAAACATAACTATGCTGGGAAAAGATACTGAAACCTGACATGCAATACCGTAGACTCAAACACGGATTTTATTTTTTTTACCTATAATCAACCAACACCAACTGCTACTATTGATTAATATCATTACAGCTATTATTAAATTCCTTGTGCAGTATACTAGAATCTGATTATACAAC